>NC_134354.1:666775916-667098416 GCF_048569485.1 Anomaloglossus baeobatrachus | reverse complement strand
TAATAGTCTCCTTTTTGCACAGTTCTCAGCATAGTGCAAAGTAATGAGCTGTTGGACCTTTTATCCTGCCTGGATTTGTCTTTACTCTCACTTAATTTGGTAACTTTTAGTAAATTAGGTTACTTGTGATTTTTTTTCATTGTGAAAGTGCATTTTTGTTTTATACATTTTTGACGTTGCAGTTTTTGTCTTTTTGTTATGTCATGTTTTAAATAAAGATACTTTGTTTTTAAAATTTTCTGGTATTTAGAGTTGACAAAACTATTAATATAGTCATTATGTGTTGATTCTGCAATGGAAATGCATTTCTTACCTGAAGATTTTCTGCACCTAATGCAATAATATGGGGTAAATGTGCCCAGAAAACTCAGAGTACCTTCAATAGAAATTGACATGTTGCGGATTTGAAACACCCATCACAAGTCAGTTTATGCTGCATAAAAAAATAGCAGAGGGGATGTTAGATTTTTAAAAATCCTATCCACTTTATTGGAACTGTAAGATGCTGTATTTTTTCATGCAGAGTCAATAAGCGTCAAAAACTCACCAAAAAAACTCATAGTTGGAAAAAAAGCCGTATTTTTACTTACCAACAGAAAAAGACAGCTGCACTCTGAAATGTTAACCCATGAATGTAAGAATATAAACATGCATTACTGCTTAAGGAAATCTAGGAAAAATTGAGATATTTAGCATGCAAAAATGGCCATTTCTATATCTGCCCAGTAGCCACGTCAAGGCATATCTTGTATACTGGGAACCTACACTGAACTAAAGCCTCTCTCTGAGTTACAAACCTTCATGTTTATGGGCAAGTAGGAACCTACTACTAGAGAATAAAATTACCTGTGGCTAATGGTGGAGGGGTGCACAGTCAGAAGGCATGACCCCATAATAGACTGACAGCATTCCCAAAATTCAATCTGAACAGGTACAAAACTGAGCATGACATATAATAACAACAAAAGATAGTTACACTCTGAAATGCTAAAGCATGCAAACAATGAATGCAAGAATATAGATATGCATTACTGTTTAAGGAAATGTAGGAAAATTGAGATATTTAGCATACAAAAATGGACATTTATCTATATCTATATCTGCCCAGTAGCCATGTCAAGGCATATCTCGTATACTGGGAGCCTACACTGAATTTTCACTTACTGGCTAACTTATTTAATCATGCCAGCACTTGTATTAACCCCCTCCTCTTTCCCCCATTTTTTTGCAATGTCTGTTTGCTTATTCTCCACTTGCCACCTTGTTCGTATAGTACATTAGCACTTATTTTTCCTTCTCCTTATCCCAGACTTGTCTACTAGGTCTTTACCCACTTGTATTCCATTTGCTACTTTGTTTCTCTTAGTTAATCAGCAGTGGACATTTAAAGCACCACTCCAACGTGGTTTTTTTTTCACCACTGGAGTGGTGCATTAAATCTAAGCCCACTTCCCCCTTTTATATAGTCAATTTCTGGCGGCGGCACCTATTTGCTGCTCTGGTCGTGCGGCACCATCTTGTGCCTGTAACGTCTGATTGGCCAGAAGTCAGAAGCTACGTAACAAGCTCCCAATGTATGTCTATGAAAGCCAGAACGAGGCTCTCATAGTTTTGTATTGATTTGTGACCTCCGGTGCGCTCTATAAAACACTGGAGCTGCTGGCTAGTCACATTTCGCCGGAGGCCAACGGAGTGGCAGCAATAACAGGTGAAACTGGCACAAAGGTGAGTATCAGACAAGGGGCAGGGGGCTTGCATAAAGCACCACTCCAGCTGTGCAATAAAAAAAAAAACACTTGAGTGGTGCTTTAAGCAGTGCATTGTGCAAAATAAGGGAAGGGACATTGGAGCACATACCACTGCAGGCAAGCTCAGCCAGTGCAGTGCGCATCCATGTTTACAGGAAACTGCTGGTAGTGATGTAGAGTATCAGACAGCTAGGGGAGGTATATAACCAGCAATGGGGCACGGAGACTGGCATATAGGGTTGTCCATTTTGTTACATTTCCCTAGAAATGACTTTAAAGTTGTGTATGCAAGTATCTGCTGTCATACAGAACTAGTGCTCTGTATGTTTGCTCATTTATGCAAATAGTTTAAAAACCCATAATCAAAAAATATATGGCAAATTATGAATCCTTATTAAATAGTAGGGGTTTATAACTTTTTTTTCTTATACATATTATGTAATCTCTTCATAACATGAACGTCAAGACTCGGAGTTGGAATACACACTTGTATTGAATTAATTAAAAAATAAATGGATTTTGTAGGTCATGTCCAATATGACACTAGAAAGTTCACTTTCTCTATACTTTCCATCATCCACCATACTTAATGTGGAAAGTCCTTTAAATGATCCTTCACTGTGGCACTGATACTGTAAAGAAGATCACCGTGATGAAGCCGATGTATTACGCTCCTTTGTGTAGAGATTTTTGTTGTTATGACATTTTAAGCAAAAAAAACATTAAAATGAATGGCAGCAAACTTATGCGGGCGTCACACGATACGATCTATCAGGCGATCGCACGAGCGATTACCCGCCCCTGTCGTTTGTGCGTCACGGGCAAATCGCTGCCCGTGTCACACAAAGTCGTTAAACCCCCGTCACACGTACTTACCTGCCTAGCGATGTCGCTGTGGGCGGTGAACATCCACTTCCTTAAGGGGGTGGGTTGTTCGGCGTCACTGCGACATCGCACAGCGGCCGCCCAATAGAAGCGGAGGGGTGGAGATGAACGGGACGTAACATCCCGCCCACCTCCTTCCTTCAGCATTGCTGGCGGGACGCAGGTAAGCTGTGTTAATCATTCCCGGGGTGTCACACGGAGCGATGTGTGCTGCTCCGGGTACGATGAATAATCTGCGCAAATAAGATTACACAATTTTTTTTAAAAATGAGCGACGTGTACACAATACACGATTTACAACCGATTTGCGAACGTTAAGAGTCGCTATTAGGTGTCACACGAGACGACATCGTGAACAATGCCGGATGTGCGTCACGAAAACTGTGACCCCGACGATATATCGCACGATAGATAGTCTCGTGTGACGCCCGCATTAGAGTTGTGTGTTACATTTTAGGTAACGGAAATCTCAAGAGGCGCCAAAGGGGGTTATAGAGCCCTATCATTGCAGCAATCCACGGAGATCTGATATCACAGGCTTAATAAGGTGGTCTTCTGATGTGTATCTATATCATATCAAAAGATCGTTTTGACTCACTTTCCAGTTTAAAAATAACCAGTAATGCTGGGATTTCTTTAGTTATTTTTACACAAGCTCTTCCACAATCAAACACCAGCTTTCCAGTCATTATCACCTGCTGAGTCCTTTATTCCTCCTTGAACACGGCAACCCGCTATTCCTTTCAAACAGTTCTATGGAAAGTCAAAGGGATCCACTGAAAAGTTTATTCATATGTAGCAGAAATGTTGTCTCTTTCAGATGCAATATATCTAATATATCTATATCTAAGATATATAAGACATATAGAGTGTCATTATAGACATTATAGGGGTCATTTCGGCAGAGATATAAAGGAATGTCTCCTGCTGATTGTCATTGATGCCCGGTTCTAGACTGCCAATGGCTGGTTAACTGGCTTATTTGTAGTGAAGGGATAGTATTTGTGAAATCTCAGAAAGTATTGCAGGTGTCAATAAATGCTGAGTTGATTCACCCATATCCTTTCAGCTTCCATTGGAATTGGTCATATTCATTATACACTATGCAAGTGCAAATAGTATTGGAAATTGAAGTGTAAGGGTATGAGCATATCATATTTTACCATAAGTTCAGTGGCTCTGCAGAGACTTATGCCAAAGCCGTGCAAAATGGAATTCTAGGGGAATGAGTTGATGGAGTTATTGACAAAAATGATGCAGACTGATTCAGTGTGCTCTGTTGGACATCATTTTCAGTTGTATACACCTAGTTGAGGCGGGCAGCAAGACTAAAGGGCACTTTACACATAGTGACATCGCTAGTGATGTCGCTGGTGAAAGCACCCACCCCCGTTGGTTGTGCGTCACGGGAAAATCACTGCATGTGGCGCACAACATCGCTAAGAACTGTCACACGTACTTACCTGCCTAGCGACGTCGCTGTGGCCGATGAACCGCCTCCTTTCTAAGGGGGCGGTTCGTGCGGCGTCACAGCGACGTCACTCAGCGGCCGCCCAATAGAAGCGGAGGGGCGGAGATGAGCGGGCGGAACATCCCGCTCACCTCCTTCCTTCCTCATTGCCGGCCGCAGGTACGGTGATGTTCTTCGTTTCTGCGGTGTCACACATAGTGATGTGTGCTGCCACAGGAACGATGAACAATCTGCATCCTGCAACAGCAACAATAATTAGGATTAGAACGACGCATCAACGATAAGGTAAGTCATTTTGATCGTTAATGGTAGTTCGTGCATTTCACACGCAACGACGTCCCTAACGAGGCTGGATGTGCGTCACGAATTTCATGACCCCAACGACATCTCGTTAGCGATGTCGTTGTGTGTAAAGTGGGCTTTAGTCAACTACATCTTGTTGACCACCTCAAATATGTGTATAAGGTTGAAAACGATGTCTGACAGGGCACATTTAGACTCCTGAATTATTATAGTTAGTGATGGGCCAGCACTAGAATGTTCGAATGCTCGCTACTCGATTCAAGTTGATCAGACGTTCAGACGAGCTCGACAAGAGTAATGAGCGTTATGGAAAGTCAGGGATTGGCCTGTTCGGCTTTCTGCCCACATAAAACCAGCCATAAACAGAGCATTTCCAGTGGAAGGGAGGGCTAGGGTTTTGTTTTTTTTTTTGTTGGCCACACTATGTCAGAGAACATTGTTTTATACCCCGGGAGAGACATTCAGAGACTGTGACTGGCTCTCCTTGAACACATCATGCAGTGAAGCAAGCCTGTGTGTTGTGGTCATTGTATCGCAGTCAAAATATCTGAGCACCCGCAAAATTCGGCTGAGCTCCATGAGTTTCCCGAGCAAGCTAATAATCAATCGACTAACGAGTAGTGCTGAGCATGTTCGCCCATCAATAATTATAGTCAACGGCCCCTCGGCATTTACGCCCCAATCCCATTTTGGTTGGCATTCAATGTAAGCTCTGACAGTCACTAAACATATGCTAAAATGTTATGTGAACATATCTTTGAGGTATAGTCACACAAGTGGGAGATGTTTCAGGCATCACTCCTTGTTTTTTATGTTTTTGCTATTTTTATTTTCTTAATTTTTCAGCAACCGGTGCAAGAATTCGGTTTGGCGCCACCTTCTTATACATAGCATAAGCAGGTTGAGTAGCCATCAAATGACCACTCATTTCAAATTTAGGTATTTACATACTTACAGTCTTTCATAATTCTCTCAATTTCCAGTGAAATACTACTTCCCCACCAGCTTTCCATACTGTCCTTTTACACAAACACCCACCACTCCTCATACTGTTTCCTCACACATTTCCCTCCCTATGAGACCCCACACATTATCATCTTGCCGTTCATACTGTTTCCTCACACATTATCTCTCCACTCTCATACTGTCTGCAGACACATTCCCTCCATTTGAGCGCTTACCATACTGATGTATGCGGTTCAGTACAGAGAAATCAGCAGTGTTATCAGATGACCTGATCACGCTGCTGACGCTACCCAGACTTGGAAGTGTTAGTGGTCAGGGCTTCAATTGTATCATAGTATCATAGTTTTTAAGGTTGAAGGGAGACTCTAAGTCCATCTAGTTCAACCCGTAGCCTAACATGTTGATCCAGAGGAAGGCAAAAAAACCCCAATGTGGCAAACAAGTTCCAATGGGGAAAAAATTTCCTTCCTGACTCCACATCCGGCAATCAGACTAGATCCCTGGATCAATACCCTGTCATAAAATCTAATATACATAACTGGTAATATTACATTTTTCAAGAAAGGCATCCAGGCTCTGCCTAAATGTTAGTACTGAATCACTCATTACAACATCATGCGGCAGAGAGTTCCATAGTCTCACTGCTCGTACAGTAAAGAATTCTCGTCTGTGATTATGATTAAACCTTCTTTCCTCAAGACGTAGCGGATGCCCCCGTGTTCCAGTCGCAGGCCTAGGTGTAAAAAGATCTTTGGAAAGGTCTCTGTACTGTCCCCTCATATATTTATACATTGTGATTAGATCCCCCCTAAGCCTTCGTTTTTCCAAACTAAATAACCCCAAGTTTAATAACCTGTCTTGGTATTGCAGCCCACCCATTCCTCTAATAATCTTGGTCGCTCTTCTCTGCACCCTCTCCAGTTCAGCTGTGTCCTTCTTATATATCGGTGACCAGAATTGTACACAGTATTCTAAGTGCGGTCGCACTAGTGACTTGTACAGAGGTAGAAGTATATTTTTTTCATGAACACTTATACCTCTTTTAATACATCCCATTATTTTATTAGCCCTGGCAGCAGCTGCCTGACACTGTCCACTAAAGTGAAGTTTACCATCCACCCATACACCCAAGTCTTTTTCTGTGTCTGTTTTACCCAGTGTTCTACAATTAAGTACATAATCATAAATGTTAGTTCCTCTACCCAAGTGCATGACCTTACATTTATGTACATTAAACTTCAATTGCCACTTCTCAGCCCAATCCTCCAATTTACATAAATCTCCCTGTAATATAAAATTATCCTCCTCTGTATTGATTACCCTGCAGAGTTTAGTATCATCTGCAAATATTGAAATTCTACTCCACATGCCCCCAACAAGGTCATTTATAAATATGTTGAAAAGAAGCGGGCCCAATACTGACCCCTGTGGTACCCCACTATGAACTGAGACCCAGTCCGAGTACGTACCATTAATAACCACCCTTTGTTTCCTATCACTGAGCCAGTTTTTAACCCAGTTACACATATTTTCCCCTATCCCCATTATTCTCATTTTATGTACCAACCTTTTGTGTGGCACCGTATCAAAAGCTTTTGAAAAGTCCATATACACAACATCCACTGCATTTCCCTGGTCCAGGCTTGAACTTACCTCTTCATAGAAGCTGATCAAATTAGTTTGACAGGATCGATCCCTCATAAACCCATGTTGATACTCTGTCATAAGGTTATTTTTCTTGAGATACTCCAGTATAGCATCTCTCAAGAAACCCTCAAGGATTTTACCAACCGTAGAGGTTAAACTTACCGGCCTATAATTTCCCGGCTCAGTTTTTGTCCCCTTTTTGAATATTGGCACCACATTTGCTATGCGCCAGTACTGCGGTACCGACCCTGTTATTAAGGAATCTGAGAAGATTAAAAATAATTGTCTATCTATCACAGAACTCAATTCCTGTAGTACTCTGGGGTGTATGCCATCCGGGCCCGGAGATTTGTCAACCTTAGTGATTTCGAGGCGGCAGCGTACTTCCTGCTGGGTTAAGCAGGTAATATTCAAGGGTGAATTTATGGTATCACTGGTCATGTCATCTGCCATGGCATTTTCTTGTATAAAAACCGTAGAAAAAAAGTCATTCAGCAGGTTGGCTTTACCCTCATCCCCTTCCACCATTTCACCAAGACTATTTTTAAGGGGGCCAACACTATCGCTTTTCAGTTTTTTACTGTTTATGTAGTTAAAGAATATTTTAGGATTATTTTTACTTTCTCTCGCAATGAGTCTCTCTGTCTCAAACTTAGCTAACTTAATTTGCTTTTTACATATTTTATTTAATTTTCTATAATTATATAATGCCTCATCACTACCTACCCTCTTTAATTCTTTTACGGCTTTCTGTTTTTCTTTTATTGCTTCCCTTACAGCTCTATTTAGCCATAGGGGTTTCCTCCTATTTCTAGCATGTTTGTTCCCATAGGGTATATTTTCTGCACAAGCCCTATTCAGGATGCTCATAAAAGTCTCCCATTTGCTTTGTGTACTTTTATTACTTAGTACATCATCCCAGTTTATTGCACTAAGATCATCTCTCAACCGTTTAAAATTTGCTTTCCTGAAGTTTAGTGTCCTTGTAGCCCCTCTACTAGACATCTTACTAAAGAATACATGAAAACTTATTATTTTGTGATCACTATTCCCCAAGTAACCCCCAACTTGTATATTTGATATGCGGTCTGGCCTATTGGTTAGTACAAGGTCTAGTAGTGCTCCCCCTCTTGTGGGGTCCTGTACCATTTGTGAAAGGTAATTATCTTTCATTGTTCTCAAAAATCTATTTCCTTTGCTGGAACTGCAAGTTTCTGTTCCCCAATTTATATCAGGATAGTTAAAGTCCCCCATAATAATTACCTCTCCGAGACTCGCTGCTTTATCAATTTGCTTTATGAGGAGATTCTCTACCTCTTCCATAATATTCGGCGTCTTATAACACACCCCTATCAGTATTTTATTATTCATTCTCCCCCCCCCCCCTTATCTCCACCCATAGGGACTCTACATTCTCAGTACCCTCACATATGTTGTCACGCAGGATGGGTTTTAAGGATGATTTTACATATAGACACACACCTCCCCCTCGCTTATTTGTACGGTCATTCCTGAATAGGCTATAACCCTGTACTTGTGCCTGAAAGATAGGAGTACAATTGTAAGCTGGGAGCCAGCATGGTAAACCTTCTCTGAGCCAGATTTCAGTTTGACAGCTGGCTCAGAGACCAGCCAAATCCCACTAAGGGGGCCGGCAAGAAGACACCTTGGACTGCTCCATCAGTCGACCCGCTGGCACCCTCCTGCCAACTGCGCCCGGTGTCATATGCCCCTCGTCCCCCCTAGATATACCCGTTTTCTGCTTCCAAGACACTCTGAAAGAGACCACCAGGAGTCTTCCGTGCATTTTTTAGCCTTTTCATTGACTTGTATTGTAAAGTATGGAGTGGCTTTGCAGTGGAAGACACCTGAAGAATGTTCTGCTCACTTTTAAACACTTGGAGTTTCGGAAACTGCAATGTCATCTTACAATAAAAAGTAATAGGAAGAGTTTTTCAAGCCTTGAGGGTTTTTGTAAGCTTTTTTCGAAATGGACCTTTTCCAAAAGACTTCTTAAAAACACGGTATGAACATACTGTACTTTCGTTACTTTTTGACCATCTCGAAAAAAAATTAAATACATAAAACCATGAGTTTTCTAAAAGAAACCACTTCAGGAAACATTCATCCTTTGAGTCATAACTAGGGCTTTCCTAATTCTACGTTCCCACAATGAGTTTTTGTTGCTGCAATTTTCGTTGCACTAAAAATGTAGCTTTTTTACAGTTCCAGCAAAGTGGATGTTATACTGTATATAGAAGTCTGTGTGCTTTTTTTTTTACCTGTGGTGCAGAAATCCACATGTCAATATCTCTTGTGGGTACGCTGAGTTTTATGTGCAGATTTTCCCCATGGAATTGCTTTAGATGCGGATAATCCACAGGTGAAAAAAACATGACATAAAACATGACATACCAACAACAGAAAAAAACTGCAGCATCAAAAACGCATGTAAAAAAATGCACTCAAAATGTAATGAAAAAATACCTGATTTATCTAAAATGTTCAAAAATGAAAATCTGCAACATAAAAAAATGATCATGTTAACTTAACTTAAAAGTGGTTTTGAAGAGTTTTTGACATGTTTTAGCAGTGTTTTTTTTCCTGAAATATTTTTATTGAAGCCTTTTGATTTGACAATGCCTAGTTTGCGGCTGCTTCCAAGAAATGGCATTCTTTTTTTTCCTACCAGACATTTACAGAACATGGATTGCAAAAAAAACCACTGAAAACACTGAACTTTAAAACAGTTAGTTGTTTTATAATAGAAACTCACCTCAAAAAAATTCCAAATACTCTGGGAGATATTTCACACTGATTTTTTTTAGGAGATTTTGGAGAGGAAACTCTTCAAATCCTCTTCAAAAACTCTAAACTCATCAAAAAGTTGTTATTTCCACTCAGTCTCTGCTCCAAAAAAAACTAAGCAAAAGGCTCAATGTGCACATACCTTAGAGTATGTTCACATGGGGCAAAAAAATCACATTGTATTAATGTTCAGCAAGTTTATAAGAAATCCACAGTATGTAAGTGGATGTTTCGAATTAGATGTGGACAGTGGATTTGTTGCATGTTTAATTCAAAGGGAGTCCGAGTCTGTAAAAAAACACATTAAATGCTGCAGCCAGTCATGAATGTTCAGCAAAATCCTAAACGTTTTACTGTTAACATTCCTCCCTATCTGGTGTAAATCCGCTCTGAATTCTTAATAGGTCTTCCACATACAGACTTTTCGCAAGCTACTTTGATGACCAGGTCCCAGAGGAAATCTAGCTTTCACCCTATAGCCTCTATAGAAGGGCCTGGACTTACAAATACCCTCACAGGTTACATCCACAGAGTGGCTGCTGGACAATAGAGGGAGCTGGTGGGGATGGTCGTCTATATCAGATAGAGTAAACACAAGACTAAAACAGAAAACAGGGACGAGGTCAGGATATAGCTGAAGTCTAAACCAGGACAATGTCAATAGATAAAACAGAACAGGAGAAGGACTTGGGTATTCTCATTACCAATAAGCTGAGCAACAGTACTCAATGTCAGGCAGCAGCTGCTAAAGCAAACAAGATGTTAGGGTGTATAAAAAGAGAGATTAGATCCCGTGATCCCAACGTATTGTTACCCCTCTAGAAATCACTTGTAAGGCCACATCTGAAATATGGGATCCAGCTTTGGGCTCCACATTTTAAAAAGGACATTCAGAAGTTAGTCAGTTCAAAGGCGGGCAACTAGACTATTACAAGGAATGGAAGGCCTCCCATATGATGACAGGTTGAAAAAAATGCATTTATTTAGCTTAGAAAAAGGATGTCTCAGAAGAGATCTCACTTATATATATATATATATATATATATATATATATATATATATAAATAAAAATATGCATGTGTGGTCAATATAAAGGACTGGCACATGATTTATTCCTTCCAAAGACAATACTAAGGACCAAGGGGCATTAACTGCAAGTGGAAGAAAAGCGATTCCGGCAGCTAAATAGGAAAGGGTTCTTTACAGTTAGAGCAGTCAGACTGTGGAATTCCCTACTGCAAGAGGTAGTAATGGCAGATACTATAACAGCTTTTAAAAAAGGGCTGGATGACTTCCTCAGTACACACGACATTGTTGGTTTTAAGTGACTTAGGGACAAAATATAGAATTGGTGGAGAAAGGTTGAACTAGATGGACCTAGCTCTTTTTTCAACTTATGTAACTATGTAACAAATAAATGAGGGGCTAAAGGGTGCTTTACATGCTGCGACATCGCTAGTGATTGCTAGCGATGTTGAGCGCGATAGTACCCGCCCCCATCGTTTCTGCGACATTTGGTGCTCGCTGCCATAGCGATCATTATTGCTACGGCAGCGTCACACGTACATACCTTGTCAGCAACGTCGCTATGACCGCCGAACAATCCCTCCCTCAAGGGGGAGGTGCGTTTGGCGTCATAGCGACGTCACCCTGGCGTCACTAAGTGGCCGGCCAATAGAAGCGGAGGGGCGGAGATGAGCGGGATGTAACATCCCGCCCATTTTCTTCCTTCCTCATTGCCGGTGGACGCAGGTAAGGAGATGTTCCTCATTCCTGCGGTGTCACACACAGCGATGTGTGCTGCCGCAGGAATGACGAACAACATCGTACCTTCAGCACTAATAATATTAAGGAAAGGAGCAACGTGTCAACGATCACCGTTTTTGAACGATTTTGCGATCATTGATCGTCGCTCCTTGGTGTCACACGCTGCAGTGTCGCTATCGGCGCCGGATGTGCATCACTAACGATGTGACCCTGACGATATATCGTAGGGCTGTTGCAGTGTGTAAAGCACCCTTAAGTAAATTTAGGCTAGCAACAGGTCTAAAAACCTAAATCAGGCTACATATCACAAGGAAGACCAGGGTTAGAATATACTAATAACTGGCAACTTGCAGCACTTTACAATAGTCCTAGCTGTGCTAATGTTTAACTCTGCCACGCTTGTGTCACCCCAAACTATCCGCAGTATAACTGCAGTGCCATTTAGCAAGAGAAAGAGGTTGTAGGAGAGGGTACAGGGATATAACACCTGACATTCCATTTCTCTACTTGCCTGCATTCATTTAGGTTACTCCTTTCTAAAATTTACACTATTGTCTTTTTTCCTTTATTCCCTAGTGTTTAGCACTGCACTATTTTTAGACATTCATATGTTTGACATATGCAAAAAAAAATCTGCAAACACAAGGAAACACTTCAGATCTGTGGATCAAAGACTGACTTTTTGACTTCCGTACGTGACGCTATTCTCTTTGAATGTCTGCATTGTAACTGTAGTTGGGTTTAGCAGTAATGATTGACACATGCAATAAATAAATAAGCACTGGAAGGCACTTGCTTTCACTTAGCATCCTGTAAATTTGATTACTGAAGAGCTTCAAATCTGAAGTCTACTTTTATTAATAAGGATTATTGGCAATGGCTTTCAAAAGGATCATGGTTTTAGAGTTTTGGAATACTTAAAATCAGAATAGTTCACAATTCGGACCCTAACATCCAAATGTATTCACCTATAATATTAGCTGTGGGACATGTTCTCTAAGTCCAAATGATAGATAACTTGTGGATTTAAGGCCCTGTGCGCACTGGAAAATGGAATTTTCTCAAGAAAATTCCGCAGGTATTCAAAGATTACCGCACCCGCGGTAAAAAAAAACGCGGCAAACTGCACCCGAAAACTGCATGCGGTTTGCCGCGGTTTTACCGCGGTATTGTTCGCGGTATTGCCGCGGTTTTGCCGCGTGCGGGTTGGTATGTGCTTTATTGCATTCAATGCAATAAAGCACATTGAAAAAAAAAAAAGTCATTTCATTCTGAGATAGAGAAATAGACAGAAGAATAGATAGAAGAATAGATAGACAGACAGATAGAGGGATAGATAGAAGGATGATAGATAGTCCCTGTGAGCACACTCTGCATTTCTCACGGTCGGCAGTGAGTTCACATTACCGGCCGTGGGAAATGCCCTGTGGTTACCTCTGCTGTCTCGCTGCGAGGCTGCATTCAGCAGTGTCTGTGTCAGTCGCGGCTGGATGCAAGCATTGCAGGACGCCGGAGCTGTGGATTACGTCGGAGCTGTGGATTACGCCGGAGCTTTGTTTCGGGGGGATTAATAAAAGGGTGAACGAGGCTTGTTTGTGTTTTATTTAAAATAAAGGATTTTTCGGTGTCTGTGTTTTTTCACTTTACTTACGGGTTGATCATGTCAGCTGTCACATAGACGCTGCCATGATCAAGCCTGGAGTTAATGGCGGTGATCCGCCACCATTAACCCCTTGTATTACTGTAAGGGGTGGGCAGACCCCTTACAAAGGAGCATAGTTTACCCGGAAACGTTGTTATTAATAAAAATGTTTTTATTGATACTATATTGTGTTAGTGGGTCCCCCTAGTGGCCGGGTGGGACGGCTGTCTCACAGAAACAGGTGGTAGGAGGAGCCGGCAGCAGAAAGGGGAGGGAGGAGTAGTGTTAGGAAGGAAAGTGTGAGATCCAGAAGGCAGTTGTGTCCGGGACGGGAGAAAGAAAGCAGAGCCGGGGCAGAGTGTGGGAGCTGGAAGATTAGGGAAGCCGGAGAGAACAGGAGCGGGCGGAACCTCAAAGAGCGAAGCAGGCCGGTGTGGGTCCGGTCTGTGGGTAGCCGTAGTGGGAGCCTGGTAAAGCAGAGTAGCCGGGCACATCCCCACTGGAGGGGATGTCAGGACAGGCTTTCCCCCAGCTAAGGAAAAAACGTGAAGTCATCTGTAACTGCCGGTTTTGGAAAAAGTTGTGAAATAAAGAATGTCTTTTATTTGCATCGAATCATGCCTGGAGAGTGTTTATACGTCGGACGACATCTGCACCACCACACTCTGCCCCACCAAGACATCTCCTGTCCCGATAGTGACGGCGGAACCAGGGGTAAGTCTGACAGAAGGGGCCACGACTACAATCCCCGAGGCACCCCTGGCACCCCGTTACATGTGGCGTAGTCGGCAGGATCCGGATTGTATGCAAGGGGTCCCGACCCAAGAAGACGGAGACCAAGTGGTGCCTAGGGCACAGGATCCGGATTATTGGAGAAGATTCCCGATCCCATGGTGGGAAGAAGAAGCAGTGCCTGCAGCGTTGGACCGGGCACAAGATGGCGGTAAGATGGCCGTCGTCTTCAAGGACACAGAAAGCGCGCGAAACGTTGGCGCCAAAAGAAGAGCCTGGGGCTGGCCGGTGCCGAAAAAGAAGTTCAGAGTACTCCGCCCAAAGAGGGGAGGTGCTGGTCCCAGGGCACAGATGAAGATATGTGAAATGGGCGGTGTTCCAAGGAAAAAGAAGTACCGCCGCGGAGGGGTCGACCTGATGTGTGAGACTGGGGGTGGAGTATGCCCAAGAGCGGGAAAAGTAAGCCCGCCTCCACTTCCTCCAGCATCTCCACCGACCCTGACGCCCTTATTAGTGACTCGTGCTGCAGGCAAAATGGAGAATCCCGAGGGACATCAAGTTGCGGTGGTCGCGCCTGGTCTGGACCGAAGCCACCAGAAGCAGATTGCGGCTGCGTCTGCGGAGGTATTTCCCGCTCACTTGCCGGCTGTACCCGGAGGACCGGGACGGGCCACAAAAGCGACGACGTGGGACGCGGTAACCGGAGAGACCACGACCGAGGTCCGAGCGACGTACACCGCTCAGCTGCCAGCAGGGAACCGGCTCCTGGGAACCCCCTACCTGGAGACACCCCCGCCAGTCGCGGTGGGACCCGCGACACCCGTTCCAGTCCCGGCTCCGGAAGAAGTACACGCCCGGAAGCTGGAAAGGGACAATTGGGGCTTCTTTTGGGACACAGTACAGCCATCACCCCTGCCTCAACGCAAGTCCCCGTCTCCAGAACCGGACCCGGTGCAGGAGAGGCTGTTGGCCGAGACTGTGGCCCGGGAAATGATGGCTGGTCCCCGGAGTGCGGAGTTCGAGCAGCAGTGTACCACAGGAACGGTGGTAAAATTTATTCAGAAGGAGGGGTATGGCTTTATCGAAGATGAGGAAACCGGCGATCACTATTTTTATAACAGAGTGAACCTGGACATTGAAGGCCTGGCGCAACGTCTGCACACTTTGTATCCCGGAGAAAAGGTCCGGTTTATGAGAGAGGTGGGATGCCGAGGCCTCTTTGCAGTCGGGGTAACCCGGATGCCTATCACTCAAGAGGCTGCTCAATGGCAGCAAGAACTGGAGTGGGAGGAATGCCAGTACTGGCGGCGGTCGCAGCAAAGACCGGTACTAGCCGAGCTCTCCCATCCGAGGCGCACACTGGCCGTAGCCCCGGAAGTCCTGTCCGGACCGATCGCTGACCCGGAGAAGGGAACCCCGGCGGTGCTGGCCATTAACCAAAACATAACCACGCATCCGGTAATTGTCATGGGCAGCCCCCAGCCGTCCCGTGCCGCGCCCCCCCTCACCCCCGGCGGGGGTAGAAGAAACAAAGCCGGAGACTGAGGCCGCTGAACAACCTGACAAGTACGAGCCTTTCCGGAGGCTGCGCCGGTTGCCCGGGCAGTCCCTATCGGAGTACGTGAAGGCCCAACGAGCCGAATGGCAACGGGCCTATCATCCGGAGTGACGTTTCAAGACCGGAAGATGGCGGGCCTGTTTTTGTTAGACGCCGGTGTTG
This sequence comes from Anomaloglossus baeobatrachus, assembly GCF_048569485.1. Classification (NCBI taxonomy): domain Eukaryota; kingdom Metazoa; phylum Chordata; class Amphibia; order Anura; family Aromobatidae; genus Anomaloglossus; species Anomaloglossus baeobatrachus. The sequence goes on along the minus strand of NC_134354.1, from coordinate 667,082,727 downwards.
TTTTGAACCGGAAGATGTGTGCTGTTTGGAACCGTTCAAGTTGCTAAGCCCGGAGAGAGCCTACTGCTGGACTGAGCCAGGGGCTCCCTCCGTGTCGTTAAGAAGAAAAAGTTTTTCTTAAGTTGTGTTCCTGCCGTTTAACATCTAAGACCGGGAGTGCTGCAAAAGCCTCCGGGCAGAAACTCCACTAAGACCGGGAGTGCCTGCCAACGGGCACATCCCCACTGGAGGGGACGTCAGGACAGGCTTTCCCCCAGCTAAGGAAAAAACGTGAAGTCATCTGTAACTACCGGTTTTGGAAAAAGTTGTGAAATAAAGAATGTCTTTTATTTGCATCGAATCATGCCTGGAGAGTGTTTATACGTCGGACGACATCTGCACCACCACACTCTGCCCCACCAAGACATCTCCTGTCCCGATAGTGACGGCGGAACCAGGGGTAAGCCTGATAGAAGGGGCCACGACTACAATCCCCGAGGCACCCTTGGCACCCCGTTACATTACCTTGACTGCCACTGCTACACGGCGGCAGGAAGAGCCGGGGACACTCCGGTACTACCGCATAATGCATGCGACAGTCCCGGGGCAGCTGCGGCTGATATTCTCGGCTGCGGGAGGGGGAGTGAGGCGGGGGACATTAACCCTGCCCCTCTCCCTCCCCAGCCTGAGAATACCGGGCCGCCGCTGTGTGCTTACCTCGGCTGGATGGTAAATATACAGCGGAGCCCACGTGTTTTGTTTTCTATATTTCCGTTTGATTTCTATGTGTGTTCTATGTGTCTGTGTCTGTGTTCTATGTCTGTGATGTCTGTGTGTGTCTGTGATGCGGTTGACGCGATGGAAGTGACCATATTCTTGAAGTCCATCACATCAATCTGTGCACGTGCCATCTCCGCAGCCATTTTCCTGAAGTTCATTGCATCAGTCACAGGCGATTCAATAGATCCCGCAGTCAGACCAGGCACCTGCTGCCGCCAGGACACTGCAGTGACACCCTCAGGATCGCCGACCCTGCCCCCTATGACCCCACTCCACCACAGCCGCCCCGGTAAGCCATATCCGCATTGTAAAACGCACCCTCATTTCACCCCCAGTTTTGGGGGAAAAAAAGTACATCTTACAATCCGGAAAATACGGTAGATAGGCAAGCACTATACTGGGACATATCTGGCAGCCCCATACAGAATGAATGGAGCAGTGGTGCACATGTGGGGCCACAGCTGTACTATGACAAGAAAATTTGGGAGAAAAAAATAAAATATCAAGAGATATATTTTAACATTGAAGTCACAACACCAAAAAGGAAAAGTCATGGAATTGTGGAAAGAACAGGATGGATAGACATGTTAATGATATGCAAGTGATAAGAAAAATGAGAACAAAACTTTCGAAACATCTGGATTTATCCAGTATTGAGTATGAGCGCTACATGTAGAAATACTTACAGTTGTACTCCTCACCTGAAAACCTCTTCATGGCATTGCCCACATGATCGCTAGACTATTCTCAAGCTATTATTGTGTCCAAAACAGAAGCTGGATTCATCATAAATAGAATAGCCCTCCATTACAACTATCATAGCTCCATGTCAGTGTCTTGTCTCCCAGTGGAGACCACATGGACAAAGCTATAAAGAGGCCTTCAGGAGGAAAAGTAATGCTGGTCCTCCTCCCAGGATTATGGTGTGGGGTTGTATAATATACGGTAGCCAGACCTCAATAGTCTCCATTCCAGGAGTACTAATAGCTTGGAATTATATTGATTTGATCATGCAACCAGGGGTATGGCCATTTCTTCAAAGCATGCTAGAAGCCATTTTTCAACACGACAACACAAGACTGTGAGCAGTCTGCCTGCCTTAATGTGGTTCATGATCTACAGCATCTCCAAACTTGTCTCCCATCAAGCACATCTGCAATGTCATTGGTCAACAACTGCAAAAAGAGCTGCCAACAGAGGATCTTAAAAAGTTGTTTAAGTGCTTTCAGCAGAACATTCCTCAGAATGCCATTAAAGGGAATATGTCACCAGGTTTTTAACACCTAATCTGAGAGCAGCATAATGTAGGGTCAGAGATCCTGATTCCAGCAATGTATCACTTACTGGGCTGCTTACTGTAGTTTTGATAAAATCACTGTTTAATCAGCAGTAGATTATCATTAGAGGACTACATGGCGTGCTGCCAGGTAGTCCAGCATATTCATGAGCTCTGTATAACTGCTAGATTTGCTTCAAAGAAAACATTGATTTTATCAAAATGACAGAAAACAGCTCAGTAAGTGACACATCGCTGGAATTAGGGTCTCTGTCTCTATATTATGCTGCTCTCAGATGGGGGAACAGAAACCTGGTGACAGATTCCCTTTAATAACCTCACTGATAGCAGCCAATGTTATGAAAATGTTGTTTCCATTTTTTCCTTATTTGCATATCATTACCATGTCTATCGATCCTGTGATTTCCATAACTCCACGACTTTTTCTTCTTGGTACTGCAATGTCAATGTCGAGGGGTGTATATCAACCCACACAGTACATTGTAGTAACAATGAGCCATGTACTAATGTAGGAAGTCTGAATTAATTATCTTTCTTTTGTCCTTTGTGACATGAGTCATACCATATCACAAGCTAGATCCTGCTACATCTATATGTTACAAGTTAGTATCAGTTTGAACTTTTATTTAATTTGGGGTTAAAATATTCAGTAAAAATCTGCCAAAAGTCATCAACCACTTTATTAGAACATCATGGAAAACCTATTGGTGAGTTGTTGAATTCTGTTTTGTAAATTTGTCCTCTTACTACAGTATAATGAAACATCTCCTGTGTCTATCCTCATATACTAATGTGAACATGTGCCACCCGGGCTTTCTTTATCTTCCCGGCTGCTCAGCAGCTGTTCTTTTTCAGTCATTGTTTCTAGACTCACCTTAACGTAGAGATAGTGGTATGACCTAAATTAAAAAGACAAGCCCGGACGCCTGCCCCAAAGGGGCTACAGGGAGGGCGCACATGATTGAAGAGGGATGCTAGGCCTGAAGGTTAATGAAGGGTTAAGGTGTAGTGCTTTTGTGCGGGAAGGTGTGGGGTGGAGCTATGGGGGGTTATGGGGCCATGTGAGTGCGCAGGGAGTGGTCAGTTGTGGGATGGATATATAGGGCAGAAGTGTGTACCTGGCAGAGGTCCGGAATCGTCCCATCCTCCCGCCCTAATTTTAGGATCTTCTGGAGATCGACCTAGAGAAGAGAAGATGACTGACTTTGTCGCAGCAGTTGGCGGAAAGGGGTATTTGAAGTCGGTGGATTGCACAAAGAGCGGGGGGGTGTAAACCCAGTGCAGGAGCGGGTTACCCCTGGTGGTGCAATGGTATACTTGGTTAAGGTGGGTTCCTGCTGTGCTGGGTCACAGCGGGACATGTTAACGTGGGACCCTGCTGGGCTGGGTCCATCAGGACATTGGTTGGGCAACACTCGGCTGGGTGTCCTCGAGCCGGTGTGGTGCGGCTGAGGGCACGTAGTGGAGCTGGTGTTGCAATCATGTACAATGGACTCTTCATTTACCCCCCCTCCTTTTGCTGGTGGTTATGTATATGGAATATTACTATGTTTATGGATAAAATGTTATTGCTTGTTTGGTGCTAATAAATGGGGCTGCTGTGGCCTTTTACATCCAATGTCACGCAGTCGTGTCTTATTTTAGGTTAAGAAGGGGTAAGTGTGGGTTTTGGGATGGATCATTACAGTGAGGCCGTCAGTCAGACTTTCCCAAGTCATGCCTTATACTGTTCTCTTCCCAGTTTTCATAAAGTTAATAAATATATGAAACATTTAGTATTATACAGTGTCAGGTATCTCATATACAATATAACTACAGTATAAACAACTCTACTAAGGAAAAACGTACTAAGTAATCAGGTTGTATAGACAGTGACTTTGTAAGGGGGTAAGGCTCGGCCGCCACTGCTCTACAATCCACCATTTACTTTGTGACTGTGTAATGTATAAATGTTATAGGATGTGTAATGTGTTTATTCTGCCACTAGATGGCCACAATGCAGTAGCTGCTTTCCTGGTACTCTCGGGGTTAGGGAGAGTTAATTGCAGGGAGGCGTTTAGTTAGTAGAAAGGTTAGGGACACAGAAAACAGAAGGAGAGTCCCTAGGGGAGAGTAGCAAGCCAAATCTGTGGGAGACGGGGTGAGAGTGGAGTTCCGTTAACCTCAATTTGGCCTGACCGTCGTGTTGAATTCAGGTACCAGACACATAGAGTCCTAGTGAGAAGAGGACTGGCTGAACTACAGTATGTCCCAAGATGTGGGTTGAGTCCATGTGGCCTGGATGTTGTTTGTTCCCTTGCGTATACCCAAAGAACCCCTTCGGTCAGCTAAAGGTTAGTGGGCTCTAAAGCAAAGAGTAGCTCCTGACCAACCGGGCAGAGGAGTGCTGTCACTGAAGGCCCTGTCCATAGCTTTTAGCTAAATCCCTGTGGGTGGCATGAGGGGTGACCATAAGGACTTTTTGATTCTGCTGTGTAAGATGAAGCCGAGGGAGAGGATGAGGGGCTCGGGGGCTCTACCGGAAGCCCAAGTTCCAGGGATGCGATCAGGCGGAAAAACGAAGTATATTCTTTCTGCTAATGGCAACCCCCTCGTGGGTCAAGAGCGTACACGCCTAAGGCGTGATGAAGATTTATGTGTAAAGTTTGCCAATAAAGACGTTATATTGAAGAAATCTGTGAAAGTGTCCGTGTTTGTGTCCCACTAAGAAAAAGTACTTATGACACTTTAGGGAGCTTTACACACTAGCAATAGCTAGCGATGTCGTGCGCGATAGCCCCCGCCCACGTCGCTGTTTTGTCATGGGGGTGATCGCTGCCGTAGCGAACAATATCGCTACAGCAGCGTCACACGCACATACCTGCTTAGCGACGTCACTGGAGACACCGAACAATCTCTTCTTTAAGGGGACGGTTCGTTCGGCGTCACAGCGGTGTCACTAAGCGGCTGCCAATAGCAGAGGAGGTGCGGAGATGAGCGGCCGGAACATGCCGCCCACCTCCTTCCTTCCTGATTGCCGATGGACGCAGGTAAGGAGATGTTCGTCGTTCCTGCGGTGTCACACATAGCGATGTGTAATGCCGCAGGAACGACGAACAACCAGTGGCATGCAACAGCAACGATATTATGATAAGGAGCAACGTGTCAACGATCAACGATTTTTGCTGTTTTTGCGATCGTTGTTCGTCGCTCCTTTTAGTCACACACAACGATATCGCTAACGGCGCCGGATGTGCATCACGAACACCGTGACCCCGATGATATATCGTTAGCGATATCGTTGTGTGTAAAGTACCTTTTAGTTTCACTGGAGAGGTTATCAAGGTGCAAAGAAATAACACCGGGCTGACTCATGACAACAAATGCTCTCAACTACCCCTCCAACAACCTCGCTACCTGAACCAGCAGGTGGCAAAGTCCATTACTCTTATTGTGTTAATATACTCCCACAAAAAAATTGCGCAAACACTTAAAGTGAACCATGGATCGGGTAGCATGCATCAGGCACTGGCTGTACGATTACAGCCAGGTGTATTTGACTCTGAAACATTACTGTATTTGAGATAATAAAAATACTTAATAGCCGCCAGGGACTGAGCCATGCAGCAGACTAATCGGACAAGCGAGTCACTGATGGCTTCTCCCCGCCCATTCCCTTAGCCTGACAGCTGGACTCAGTGATTGGCTACAGCAGTGACGCACACTGTTAATGTGATGTCCACGCTACAGGGAAAATACTAAGACTGGAGCAGTGGCGGTGAGCCGGTGCTCGACACATGGAGAATGTGCATCTGCTGAGTTCGTCAGGTTCGGTAATTTACAGTTTTGGGCTTGATTTCCTGAAGGTGCAAAAACCCTTTGTTTACGCTCACCTTGAGAGGTGGCTCCTCCAAGTCCACAGTCTGGGTGGGCACAGGCACGTTGGTGCAGCAGGCAGGTGAGGCACGTAGGAAACAGGTAATAGCAGCACTGGAAGTCACAGGCAGACGAGAGATCATGAAGAATGTAGCAGAGGTATTAGAAGCCGCAGGCAGACAGGATACCGGGAAGCAGACAGGACTCAGGAGCACTAAAAATCAGGTGTGTGTCTTGGTGAGCCTTATATAGGCTCTGGCAGTCAATTACATGGGAGTATGCTTGGCCACCTGCAAAACCTAACATGGAGCACAACAGAGTTCAGTCAACCAGGGTGAAGGGAGCAAAGCTGAGATCCAGGACAAGTGTGTAACACCCTTTAAATTGGGTATATCATCCAACTAATTTTACTACAAGATAAAAACATAATATAAGGTAAGGACTTAAAGAGGACACAATAAAAGAGGTTTCTAAATGATTGTTTAATTTACTAAAGATAAAAGTGTATTTAAAATCTATATTACTGCAAAAAAGTAAATGTCCACTTAAACCTTGCCACTGGGCATGCCACACTGATAAGTAACAACTTCAATTACATTTTTGGGATAAATTGTAATGTCTTTGTAGAGGAATTTTGGCTGAATATTCATTGTGGAAATGTCTGATACCTTAGAGGGCTTTTCAGTTTTGAGCATGAACTATCACTATTACCACCATGTTTGACTGTTGGTATGATATTCTCATGATGAAATTCTTAACTCAATGTCTTATGTGTTACAAAAAGCTCCACCTTTGTCTGCCGAGTATTCCAAAAGTTTTCAGGGTCATCTAAATGTTTTTTTGCCAAATACAAGACAAAGCTTTGTGGGATTTTTTTCTAGTCACAAACTTCAAGTAAGGTCAGTTGGAGAGGGCTGAGATTGTCTAGTAGACTTCTTACTGAGTTGCTGAAGTAAATGGGAGAAATAGATAACCCAATCGGACAATAGGCTAAGAAATTGCTGTTTTGAAACATCCTCTGTACACAGCGTGACTTCTTAGTCCTGTTTTGGAATACCTGCTATATGTCACTGCCATTAGAGTGTGTAACACCACTACGTATAATTATTCCTGCTGTTTTGCAACACTTTCAGCACTCTAGTTGTCATGACGACTGAATGAAGAGATAAAATTAAGAAAACAGAAAAGTCTGTCAGGTTTCAGAATCACTTCCTCAATTTTCATTAATTTTCAGGTGATAGGTATTTTTGTTCCTTTTGGTCACCAGTGGTTTGTCTGTCGCCCAGGGTTATGGGTTACTCGGTCCCGGGCATTGTATAATTGGGGAATGTCACTTTGGTGGCTGTTGCCCGGTTCCGTGCCCTGGGTGCTTTTTTTTCATGGGGAGTATTTACCAGGGAGATTAAAGTAATTTGTGTGACGCCACCTGTGGGTTGCGGTTAAGATGGCGGAACCGCCGCTGCTGAGTTGGGTATCTCTAGAGCTGGTGGTAATGGCAGCTGTGGTGGTAGGCCCTCCGCAGGTAGGGTTGAGCCCCGGAGATGTATGTGGAGACTTTCGCCATTTAAGGGAGGCCACACCATGGTTGCAGTTTAACAGTTCTTTACTCACAGTTGGGCTTTTGGACGGCTGGTTCAGGACCCTGTATTTTCAGTGCCAGTTTGATGACTCGGTTCCTCTGTTCCCGGCACCCTTAGTGTGGTTGGGTCCCCGTAGCTTGGAGCTGATTTGGGGCCCGACTGTCCTTTTGGCAGTCCCCTTGTCCGTACGGCGGGCAGTGTGGACCCTGTAGGGCCGGTCCGTGTTCTGAACTGCTGATGTCACCATATCTGTGGGTCAGTGAGGTCCGTGAAGGTCCCCTCACTGTGCAGGTATTTGCCAGGCCACGTGAAGCTGACGCCTGACCTAGGGCCCTGTGCTCCGTCGGTGCTCTTGTCCCAGTGGTACTCGGGTGTAACTACCCTGGTGACCACTCTCCTGTGCCCCCGGGTCACCGTTACACGACCCAGCTCTAGCCACGTCTCTCCACTTCTCTACTCTACTTTAGACTGTTCACAGTCCTCTCCCACTAGGCTGTCTGTCTAGTCCCCTGGACTGGCTCCGCCCTCTAGGTAGCCATCCCTTTGGTCTCTAACTAGCCAATTACCCCTGATGTGGAGTGGAAACTGGGATTTTGGTGTGTGCAGATGTCACTTGCACTGGTGTTCCAGGTCCTTTAGGTAGGCCGTGCATCCTGGTGAGGATGAAGTACCTAGTAGTGCCCTGAGTGGTTCAGGGGCGCTACATTTGCACCTTGCATCTCTCCTATGGATACCATTTTTGCCCAGTGTCTTTCCTATTGTGGAATCACATACTTTGGCCTTGCCACAGGCAAGTAAACTGCAGTAATTTGGATGGGTCATTGATGCACTCTTGGTCAAATTTTGGTAGACAAGCAACTCTTGGGAAGGTTGACCAGGGTTCCAAATTTTCTTTATCAGCTCTCACTGTGGTTTGCTGATGTCCCAGAGTCTTAGCAATGGCTTTGTAACTCTCAGAATTTAAGAATACAAAGACTTAGTTCGGCATCTGGATTTAAATCTCTTTAGAAAGTGCCTGAGATACCAGTCAATCACTAATTAAAGATGTCCACTGGGCTCTTAGGTCCACATTCATCAAGACCGGTGACTGTAGATGCCATGTTCCATTTACAGAGCACCTGAAGCTCCCAACTGTCCCGGATTCCGTGGGACTGTCCCAAATTGAGGGCACTGTCTCGGCAGTGAGGGCTTTTGTCCCGACTTCTTCTCACCTCGCTTGCTCTATAGCTCCTCCTCAGGGGCAGGTCATCATCTCTGTAGTGCATAAGTTAAATTAACAACTCCTCTCCTCTAGTCTTCCAAGGACTCAAACTCGTGAACTCCTTGACTGTAGGCAGCAGTTTTACCAACAAATGACTGAGAAATACAGTACACAAAACATTGTTGGTTATAAATGACTTAGTGACCAAATGTAGAACTGGTGGAGGAAGGTTGAACTAGATGGACCTAGGTCTTTTTTTCAACCTAAGTAACTATGTAACTATATAACTATGTAACTAATCTAGGAGGATTTAGTAATCATGACCCCTAGTTCAGGCAGTGAACCCAGAAGCAGATTATTCAGCTACAGAGATATACATCTGTACCTAGCAGTGTATCTCTACATCCCTGTCTTCTAGTGGTAAAGAAAAAGTCAGATTTTTAGTTCCTACTAAAATAATTATACTATATTACTACTATAAAATAATTACAAAAATTTATTTATTTTTTTAAAAGTTTTTTCACTTCCTCCGCAGGATTCAAACCAACATCCTTCAAACATTTCAGCAGGAGAGAAAGTGTTTAGCCACAAGCTCTGATGATTTAGCATGCATAATTTTGTATACTTGAAGCTGCATTGCAGCCTCTGACTCAAGCAGATTACACTGATGCAGAGAGAGAGACACTGCCCTGTACAATGTATTTCTATGTCCATGTATTCTAAAAGGAGAATAAAAGATAGATTTTTTTTCTTCCAATAAAATTACTAAAAAAATACTAAAAATTACAATAATGTAATTTTAATGCGCTTTTTAAAAAAATAATAAACATCACAAATCAAATAAATAAATGGACATATATAGTGTACCTGTAATCTTACCAACATGAACAACACAGCAAATTATTTATGGGGATTGGTAAATGGTGTACAAACATGGCATGATTGATTGTTTTTCTATTACATCCATTAAAAAACGTAATAAAAAATTAACGTTGAAGCCTGAAGTTCACATATAGCATAAATGCTGAGTTTTTTTCTCCAGGTGTCAGCACCACGCAACCCTATAACAATCTCCTCTAATTATTGAGTGCTGCGGTTTTTTATGCATGTCCCCCTTTATTTGATGTGTTTTTGATATACTGTAGATATGAATCAGTGTTTTTAGTGCTTTTTTAATACTACAGAACAGCTTTTATTCTGAGCGTAAAAATGCAACAGTGTTTTTTTTTTACTTGTTTTTCTTTCAGACTTCACATGGAAGCCTATAGAGAAAAAAAGTAGACCAAAATCGCACAGTTCAGCAGCATCTTTAGACGCACCAAAGGCTGAGATTTCATGGAAGCACATCCACTTTGCTTGGACACTAAAGAGTACTTTACACACAACGATATCGCTAACGATATATCGTCGGGGTCACGGTGTTCGTGACGCACATCCCGCGTCGTTAGCGATATCATTGTGTGTGACTAAAAGGAGCGACGATCAACGATCGCAAAAACGTCAAAAAGCGTTAATTGTTGACACGTCGCTCCTTATCATAATATCGTTGGTGGTGCATGCTGCTGGTTGTTCGTCGTTCCTGCAGCACCACACATCACTGTGTGTGACACCGCAGGAACAACGAACATCTCCTTACCTGCGTCCACCGGCAATGAGGAAGGAAGGAGGTGGGCGGCATGTTCCGACCGCTCATCTCCACCCCTCCTCTACTATTGGGCGGCCGCTTAGTGACACCGCTGTGATGCCGAATGAACCGCCCCCTTAAAGGAGAGATTGTTTGGTGTCTCCAGCGACGTCGCTAAGCAGGTATGTGCGTGTGACGCTGCCGTAGCGATATTGTTCGCTACGGCAACGATCACCCCCATGATGAAACAGTGACGTGGGTGGGTGCTATCGCGCACGACATCGCTAGCTATCGCTAGCGATGTCGCAGCGTGTAAAGCACCCTTAAGGCCGTGTTAGCATGTGTTAGGGCCAGGTGGACGGGCAGACCCAGGAGGTGGATCCACTGGGCCGAACTCCTTGATGATGGTAAGGGGTCCGGTAGCTGGAGCACTACAGGTAGCAGGACAGTCCGTGTACAAGAGGAGAATGCAGAAGTCCCTGGGACCACGGAGTCACTGATGGTAGTCCGGGTGACGGAGCTCAGGTTCGGAGGCCAAGATGTTGTCAGGCGGAGTCCGGAACCGATGGAGCGAGAAGACGGGTCACCGCAGGGATCAGAGATGGAACGGACTGTCAGGATGGCAGATAGGCAGCGTTCGGGGTTCGGGATTCGGCAGGACCGGATGGCGAAGCACGATCGGCTCTAGAAGAGAGAGAGGTGAGTATCTCACAGGAACACAAGGAGACCTGACTCCTAGCTTGGGAAACACGAAGAACAGGCCCCGCCCACTTGGACACTTAACCCCTTTATACCCTGTACCTGTGTGCCCAATTTCCTGTTAGTGGACGCTGGCCCTTTAAGAAAGGGTCAATGACCGCGCGCGCGCCCTAATGCGCATGCGCGAGGCCCGGGTGCCAGAAGCCAGGGCAGGGAGCGGTGAGGAGGAAGCAGCAGAGCCGGGCTGGGGCTGTGATGCCGACGGGCGCCGGGAGCGGGGACCAGGACGCCTGGGAACCGCAGGCAATGGAGGCTGGAGACCGGGGAGCGGCGGAAACCGGACAGAAGAACCGGGGAGCGACGCAGGGAAGCCGGGGAGCGTGGCAGGTGAGCCGGGGAACAGAGCAGGGGACCCGGGGAGCGTGACAGCATGTAGTTTAAATGTTGCATTTTTTCTGCTGCTTTTTTGCACAGAAGTTCTGATGTGTTTAACTGACCAAGCAAAGTGGATGAGATTTCATGAAAACAGCGCCCACTGTATATCTAAAGACGCTGCTGAACTGTGTGGCTTTGGTGCTTTTTTCTCTAGAGACCTCTATGTGAACCTGAAAAAACAGATTAAAAAAAAATGCAATTACTTGTTTTAAGTGCAAAAATCAAAGCTTTTCTGTAATATATATAAAAGAAAAAAAGTAAAATTGCAGCTTCACATCCGTATCAAAAACACAGGAAATAAACCAGAATAGGCACACTGAAACGTTTTTTTACAAAACAAAGTTTTTGCATCACCGAATTTTGAAGGCTATAGTTTTTTTTATTTTTCTCAGGACAGTCATGTGATGGCTTGTTTTTAGCGGGATGAGTAGGAGCTTTTATTGGTACCATTTTGGCCACATGTTTTTGATCGCTTTTTATTCCACTTTTTCTGAGGCACAGTCAAGAAGAAACAGCAATTCAACAGCAATCGCCCAATCATGTAGGGGTAATATATTTGTGTACTAAAATATATTTATAATGTATATCGAGTATTGGAAAAATCTGAAATGCTTTTTTTTTTGCCACTGTAATTAACAATTGCATATATAGTAAGGTAAATGAGAAATCCTGTATAATGTGTATAAAATATTAAAGGACTAAAAAACACCCCAAACTGCAGCAAAGGTGACCTCTTCCCTGCGTGCTCGGGCTTTTAGGGAGAATGTGCTCTTATCCTTCACTTTGTTCGGTTCTTGGCTTTATAAGCTGCTTCATCAGTGTTGACTACTAAGGCCGGAGTCACACTTGTGTGTGACTCACGTGAGTCTCGTATCGGCATCACCCGGTTTGGCCTGCAGGTCTCCGGACAGGAGCGTCACTACTAGATGGAAATACATGTGTGAAGCCCCACAGGTGTTGTGTCGGTGCATTACCTTCAGGGACTCCACTCAGCTGGATCTGGTCACAGGTAGGAGATCTTCTTCTTGTCGTGACGCCACTCTCAGTATTGCGGCCAGTAGGGACCGCCACTGCAGGTTGAGGGACGCCTGGGGCTGATGGTCAGTGCAGTTAGTTGGAATAGCCTCCTGAGAGTGAGGCAAGCCCCAGGGCCCTGTGTAGGTGCGTAGAACCACAAGGCGCAGAATAACTCCACACAGGCAGAATGTCTTTCAGGGTTTTTACTCACTTCAGGTGGCAGGGTGAGTAACCCGGGCGTAGCTGGGATGAACCAGGCGGGAACCAGGTATCCTTCAGGCTGACTTCTGATGGTGACTACCAACTCGCCTTCCTTAGCCCTTGGTGGTTTGGGGTAACCCCGACTTTTAGTCCCTATGGGGGTCACCCAGGGAAGTTGCTGAAGCCTCACTCCCCTTCGTTTGCCGTTTGCTTGTGGCCTGGACCAGCTCACTCCAGCTGCTTGCCTCCTGTGAGCTATGGGCCCTAACTGTGGCTACGTGGCTGCGGCTTTTGTGGTGTTGTGGTGTGGGCTTTGAGGGCCCCACACCGGCAGGTTTAGCAGGGAAAGGTGGATCTATCCCCGCTCCGGGATCTGCCGCCCGTTTGGGCCTGGTTCTCCCTAGCAGTCTCCTTACTTCCCACTCTGTGCTCTCTCTCTAGCTGGAGATGGGTTTCGGGTAGCACTCCTAGGTGACCGTTCTCCCCCGTCGGTAGCCACTGCGCGGACGCTGTCAGACTACAGCAGCCCAGGGGAAGGGGTCAGCTCTCCTCGGAGCTCCCTGGACTCTGCTCTGAACCGGCTCACATCTGGGACCTTCACTGCTGCTCCTGTCAGAGCTTCACTTTTCTGCTCCTCACTCCTCCACACTCTGCTTCAGACTGTTTACTCCTCCTTCTCTTCCCTCTTGTGCCTGCCTACGCCACCTAGCAACCAGGCTCTCCACCACACCCCTTGATTGGAGATGGAGGCTTTTGGCCCCCTCCACTATTCCAGTGGAGGTGAAGGCTTTTCCCCCTCCTGGGATCCCCAGGGGTCCTCTCAAAGGTACATGTGTGAGACCTGATCACTATGCGCCTGTGTAGTCACACCTCGGTCAGCCTTCTGGATTACCTGTATTGTACTGTCCCCAGCATGGGTGCAGTACTCAGTGGTGCCTGACCAGGTCAGGGGCGCCACATTCCCCCTTAGTTATCACCAGCACGTCCTCGGGCTGCAAGACAACATTTTAAAATGCATAAAACAGTAAAACATGGTAAAACTTTTTTAAAAGCACCAGGTACCATACATCACCACCCTCCACCCACAAGTCCGTTAACCCACCCAAAACCCTCTCACGTTGGCCGCGCCTTCAGCCACTTCTGGCAGGATGTAGAGGCGGCTTTCATGGGCTGGTGGTTTCAGGGTATACCTGGCCTGGTGGATCCGCGCCTTCAGCCACTTCTGGCAGGATCCAGAGGCGGCCTCCACAGTTGGTGCTGACCAGGTACCCTCTTTGTGGTGGAGAGCCAGGCCCCATAAACAGGCATGCTCTCTGGTTGCAGGTAAGCCAAGGCCCTATATACGGACGGGCTCCCTGGTTGCAGACGAGCCAAGCCCCTAAACAGGCTGACTCTGGTGGTGGTGGTGCCCTCTGGTGTAACTATTTACACTGCGAGAGTTTGTGGCTATAGCCAGTTCATAGCCTTAAGGTTTATTTCTCACATCAGTTTATGTGGGCACATCTCTTAAACAGTAACGTTGCAAAACTTCAAAACTGGTAACTTGCTTTACGTTACATGGACTTATGCAGACTCCTCTTCACCAGGGCTTGGGCCTGTAGGGCTGCGGCACCTGTTGCTTCCTTGACCTCTTTCTTCGTCTGTGGTAGTCTCGTCAGTAGGTTCTTTGTCTTTTCTTTCTTTATCGCTGTCTTTCCTTTCTTCTTCTTTAGGACATGGTGCTACATCTAGCGCGTACCAGCCTCTTTCGCCTTGATGCATGGTAAACTGCACTGTGTCTCCCATTCTCAGGTTCCTTCCAGGATGTCCTCTGGGCAAATTAGCTCTGACGTCTCTCCTATTGACAAAAATGCCTTCTTTGATACCAGGTGCAACGATGAACCCGTATCCTGACTTCAGGCTAAAGTCTTCCACAATTCCTCTACAAAGGGGTCCTCTGACCTGTGCTTTGGCTCTTCTCAGGAACCGTTTTTCTTCTAGGTCTCTGGCCGTTATGTCATCTCTTTGCTCTGGGGATGGCGGAGCAGGTGACAACTGGTTTCGGCTACGGCGCCGTGTCTTGCGGGCTTGATTCTGCTGGGTGGCTGCTTCACTGCTGGCAGGCTCCCAGGTGAGGTTGCTGGATAAATCTTCCTCTTCATCCCAGCGAGAATATGGCAACATCTCCGGCTCTGGGCATGGATCCACTGCTGGTGGCTCCTGAGTCAGCTCCTCAGCTTCCTGGCCTCCCCTCCCCCTTAGTTCTTCTGAGCACTCCTTTGGTGGCAGTGCTGGGGATGGACTTTCTTCAGCAGGCCCAGGCAGGGATCTTTTTGGCATGATTGCTGCAGGAGTCGTCTTGGGGGTATGCGGAGGGAGTATGTACTGGTCCACCAACCATTGTGGAAACTTGGCCTCCATGTCAGCCTTCAGCTGCCAGTATGCGGGGTCCTCCCCCAGCGTGGGCTTTCCAGCAGGGACCTCTTTGGACTGGGGAGCGGTGTCTGCTCTGGCCTTGCAGGCCGGGGTAAATGGTGATGCCATCTTATCTTGGCGGGCCGCGCCTGACATGGCGGCGGCCTGGTCTTGGCGGGCCGCGCCTGGCATGGCGGCGGCCTGGATGGGCGTTTCTGGCGCAGCTTGGATCGACGTCGCAGCTGCGATGGGGTCTTTGCAGGCTGGGCTGGGCGTCGCTGCCTCGATCGGAGCTTGGCGGGCCGCACCTGGCGTGGCTGCGGCCTGGTTCAGCACCTCACTTGCGGCGCGGACGAGCGTTGCTGCTGCGGTGGGGTCTCGGCGGGCCGGGCCTAGCATGGCGGCGGCCTGGGTCAGCGTCACACCCGCGGCATGGATGAGGGTCGCGGTGGCAGCCGGTTCTCTGCGGGCCGGGCAGGGCATCGCTGCAGGGACCGGGTCTTGGTGGGCCGAGCAGGGCATCGCTGCGGCGGCCTGGGCTTGGCGGGCCGCACCTGGCGTGGCTGCGGCCTGGCTCAGCGTCGCCGCGCCGGGCGCCTCTTCAGGGACCGCGGGCGTGGCAGCAGGGGTCGGGGCATCCGGGCCGGCAGGGGTAATACTGGACTCACCCATCGGTGGCAGCATCGGGGTCTGAGTCGTTGCCACTCGGTCTGGCGCTCGGCGCGCGGCTCTCCCTTCATAGGCCTGAACCGCGGCAGCCATCTCCAGAAGTTCCATGCGTTCTTCTCTGATCTGCTCCACGACCCGGGTCTCCAGTCGGTCGCAGAACTGGGCCAGCTCCCGATACCACCAGGCAGCGGAGCCCGGTTCTGGGTTTCTGCGGTCAGACGCCATTTCTTCTGCGCCGTCTTCTGCACGATTTCCCAGCAGTGGACTCGTCGTTGCCTCTAGTAGCAAGCTGTTCAGTTTCCGCTCTGCCTCTTTCAGCAGCTCCTCTCCCAGCAGCAGGCTTCTGGCTCCCTTTCTGTCCCGACGTCTCTGGACGCTTCCGCTCTCTTCACAAGCGAGGTCAGAACTCTGCAGGGGATCTCTGGGTAGCCACACCTCTTCGTGGGCGGTAACTTCTCCCAGCGCGGGCTGCTGTTGTTTTTCAGCGCGCTTTTCATGGTGGCAATATGGCGGCGCTTCCAATTTTTCAAGCGGACCGCCCAGGCACATGGTCACCTGTCTGAACAGGTCTAGTCCTTATCCTGTTCGTGACGCCAGATGTGAAGCCCCACAGGTGTTGTGTCGGTGCATTACCTTCAGGGACTCCACTCAGCTGGATCTGGTCACAGGTAGGAGATCTTCTTCTTGTCGTGACGCCACTCTCAGTATTGCGGCCAGTAGGGACCGCCACTGCAGGTTGAGGGACGCCTGGGGCTGATGGTGAGTGCAGTTAGTTGGAATAGCCTCCTGAGAGTGAGGCAAGCCCCAGGGCCCTGTGTAGGTGCGTAGAACCACAAGGCGCAGAATAACTCCACACAGGCAGAATGTCTTTCAGGGTTTTTACTCACTTCAGGTGGCAGGGTGAGTAACCCGGGCGTAGCTGGGATGAACCAGGCGGGAACCAGGTATCCTTCAGGCTGACTTCTGATGGTGACTACCAACTCGCCTTCCTTAGCCCTTGGTGGTTTGGGGTAACCCCGACTTTTAGTCCCTATGGGGGTCACCCAGGGAAGTTGCTGAAGCCTCACTCCCCTTCGTTTGCCGTTTGCTTGTGGCCTGGACCAGCTCACTCCAGCTGCTTGCCTCCTGTGAGCTATGGGCCCTAACTGTGGCTACGTGGCTGCGGCTTTTGTGGTGTTGTGGTGTGGGCTTTGAGGGCCCCACACCGGCAGGTTTAGCAGGGAAAGGTGGATCTATCCCCGCTCCGGGATCTGCCGCCCGTTTGGGCCTGGTTCTCCCTAGCAGTCTCCTTACTTCCCACTCTGTGCTCTCTCTCTAGCTGGAGATGGGTTTCGGGTAGCACTCCTAGGTGACCGTTCTCCCCCGTCGGTAGCCACTGCGCGGACGCTGTCAGACTACAGCAGCCCAGGGGAAGGGGTCAGCTCTCCTCGGAGCTCCCTGGACTCTGCTCTGAACCGGCTCACATCTGGGACCTTCACTGCTGCTCCTGTCAGAGCTTCACTTTTCTGCTCCTCACTCCTCCACACTCTGCTTCAGACTGTTTACTCCTCCTTCTCTTCCCTCTTGTGCCTGCCTACGCCACCTAGCAACCAGGCTCTCCACCACACCCCTTGATTGGAGATGGAGGCTTTTGGCCCCCTCCACTATTCCAGTGGAGGTGAAGGCTTTTCCCCCTCCTGGGATCCCCAGGGGTCCTCTCAAAGGTACATGTGTGAGACCTGATCACTATGCGCCTGTGTAGTCACACCTCGGTCAGCCTTCTGGATTACCTGTATTGTACTGTCCCCAGCATGGGTGCAGTACTCAGTGGTGCCTGACCAGGTCAGGGGCGCCACACATGCAGCTGACCTGCTCATGTCAGGAGAGTGGCAGGACGTGTCGGGTGATGCCGATGCGAGACTCGCGTGAATCACTCGCAAGTGTGACTCCGGCCTAACACTACGACCTTCACACCCAGTCTCTGGCAATGTGCTTAAATCTATTGAACCTTAACTAGTTTTAGTATGGAAAGAATATGCTGTGAGAATCCCTGTGCCGCAGGGAGAGGGCTCTGATTATCCCGTAGGCCAACTTCCCTAATCCTTATTGCATGGTGTCCCTATCCGATAACAGTCTAGATTGTAGTTCTCTGCCACTTCTTAGTCCCGTTTCAGAAGACCTGTTACGTGTCGCCGCCATCAGAGTGTGTAACACCCTCACGATTAATTATTCCTGCTGTTTTGCAACACTTTCAGCGCTCTGGTTGTCATGACGACAGAATAAAGAGATAAAATTAAGAAAACAGAAAAGTCTGTCAGGTTTCAGCATCACTTCCTCAATTTTCATTAATTTTAAGGAGGCACAATTAACTCCTTCCTTAAATCAATCACATACTGTCTAGTAATTCTAATATATTTTATAAAGATGCGTAACATCCCCTTGAGTTCAGATGTAGGAATATGACATTTATTTATACTAGAGCTGGAGACCATAGGTGATACCGGCTTAAATATATCTCTATAACTTAGCTTCTTTATAGGGGTGTTGGGTTTATGATATTGGTGACCTATCCATGGGACAGGATCATATCGATGGGACATTGGATCAGCACACAGCAGTTTTTGGCAATAAGATCTCTAATCACAGCCAGTAACTGCAGCGCCCCCCCGGGCTAGGCCACCACAATACGAAGTCTGGACAATGACTTTAACACTTTAGATTTTAAACATAGAAAAAACTGAAGAATATGAAATATAAATGCAGAAACACCTGAAGTTTCAGCCAAAGGTGCTGTACAGAGTACTAAAGATGCTTGCCACAAAGGAGCTGAATAATCCTGAGATGTCAGTTGTCATTAAAGGGGTTGTCCAAGTTTATCAGGAAAGTTTACAGTCACTCTATGTGACTGCAACAAAGAACAAATATAGAACTCACACACCTAGTTTTTAATTAATGTACAGGTGCACAAATCCGCTATGTGGCCAATATACAGATATATACTTAGACATCAGCAGCACACTGCGGTTAATGAATACTTGAACTCTGATATTGCTATAAACATTAAAAACGTAAGATACTTAATTAGTGATTTTTGATCGAAATGCGCAAAAGCTATCCAACCACATCAAAGTGTACCTTTAATATGGATGGTCCCTCAACACTATTGTCCTACCTCTCCATGTGCCAGTGTGCTGACGCACCGTGTATGTATAGGTTTGTAAATTTGCTACATGCATTAATTCAATACAAAAGGTGTGTGGGTGCTATATTTTTCTTTGTTGTAGTACCTATTGGGCTTTGTGGCCCCTCCAGGGCTCAACATTAGAACAGAGCGGACTTGCAAAAAAACGGGACTGGCGGGTCCGGAATCTGGTAGCTATATAGGTCTATGGGAACCAGAATCCGGGGATTAAAAATGTTGGTGGAAGGGATAGGGCAATAGGAGCGTGCGCGGTGCACTCACCCATGCCCTGTGTCATGGCGGCAAGCTGCTTCCGGGTTGCGCATTCACTTCTGGAGCTGCGTGTGTCTAGATCGTGCAAGATGCTAGAATGTATGGGCTCCTTCCAAGTATGACATAATTTATCACGTGATGGGGGGGCGTGTTCAAAATGCAGCCCGCGATGTGTCCTGTTCTACTCAGCCTTCTTCATGAAGCAGGCAGCGCAGGATGAACTGCGCCCGCGATGTGTACTCTTCTGTTCAGCCTGCGCAGCCTGCTTCATAAATTAGGCAGCGCAGGATGAGCTGTGCCCGCGATGTGTACTCCTCTGTTCAGCCTGAGCGGCCTGCTGCATGAAGCAGGCAGCCCAGGATAAGCCGCGCTGGCGATGCCTGTTTCCCCCTCTGCTCATCCTGGGCCTCCTGGTGCATGAATCATGCACCGGGAAGCGCAGGATGAGCCGCGCCGACGATGTTTAACTCTCTGCTCAGCCTGGGCCTCCTGATGTATGAATCGTGTACCAGGAGGCCCAGGAAGAGCTTTGCCGACGATGTTTCCTCCTCTGCTCATCCTGGGCCTCCTGGTGCATGAATCGTACACAAGATGGCTTGGGAAGGATGATGGGGGTAGTAGTGAGGTGATTGTCGTGACGCCACCTGTGGTCCATGGAATAGGCCGCAGCTGTTGTCGCTGTCCTCCGGGGCAGATGGTATCACACCCCACAGGAGGAGCAGGCCCCGGGGAGGATGATGAGGGGAGTAGTGATGGCGGGCGCCGAGGCGTGGAGCGGCGGTGTCGGTAATGAAGAGACAGAGTCTATGGCTGCAGTTCCAGGTTGTTTACTCACTTTTAGTGCTGTGCCGCTCACCCAGGTAATACCAGTCATTTGCTGTGATGGGCTCCGTTGAACCCGAACCATTTAGAGATCAGTCCAGTGTCGTGTTCGGTGGGTTCCCTCCTTGTAACGCCTGTGCTGTGAATCCCCCTGGCTTGAAGCTACGAGGGGACCCTGGGTTTCACGACTAGAACTCTTATCCCTATATGCGGGTGCCGTGGGTCCGCTGTGGAGTCTGAAGTCATCCAAGGCCACGGATCCTATATGGCACTGTGCTCCAGGGTGCTTTGTGGTAAGGGAAGCTTGAAACTTTCCCCGTCCATGCAGATTCTGGAAAACCAATGTGGAGTATGATCTTCCCTAGGATCCTGCCGCCCTGTGTGGCGTTGATTCCGATGGGAGCAGATTCTCTCTCCCCGCGGCAATCGTGTGAACTTCTCCTTCCCACCGGAGCACCTGTAAGATGCGACTGCTCCCTTCCTCTCCTGCTGGAGAACTCTCTAACTGTTGTGTTGGCTCCTGACTCCCCCTGCTGGCTGCACCTCCCTCCTCCTAGGTCCTAAGCTAGTGGGACTGGGGCCCCTGTGTGATGGCATGCTGTAAATGCCACTCTGTAGGCGACCCCTTTAGCTCAGTCCCCAGTGGGAACAGGGCAACCTGGTGTGTATTTGAGTGTGTAAGTGGTGAAACCGGGACTGACCTCCTCATTATCCGGATTTAGCATTACACCAAAATTTGGGTGCAATACTCTGTGGCGACTGAAGCCTCAGGGGCACCACACATGCGTCACAAGCAACAGCAATGGCGGCTTGGCGCGATATTCAAATGAAAAAAAGGGGGCATGCCACAGGACGCCGGAGGAGGAATAAATGCTGATGACCCGACCCACAAAGGCTCACCCCTGTTGGGTCTCTTTAAATTTGGAGAAACATCTGGTTATATTAGTTGTGTTGAAATATCTATATTGTTCTTCTTTCATTAGTTTATTGCAAAGCACAAAGTTTTTAAATTTTGCAAATAAACGAAATTTGCAATGGTGGTTGAATGGTTTTGATTGCAACTCTATTCAGAAAGTAGGAGCTGCAGAAATAACAGTTTACTAATAACATAGTAGCAGGGAAGCCATTTAATAACATGCTGGCCACATGCAGGTAGTTGCAGGTTTGATAAAACAGCATGTCTTTCTCCTAGCCTATAGGCTCTGATAAGAACACATGCAAGGGAGAACCGTCAGCTTTGGAACAGTGTTACCAGCATGATTGATTACCATAAATGCAGTCAAATGGAATAAATTGCTGTTACAGTACGAGAATACATCATTTTATTATGTATCTTCATATATTATGTAGTTGTCAGGGTTTCTTTGCTCCATTATAGCTGTAGGTATGAGAAATTCAGCTGTGCTACATCTGCGGCAATAGCACTAGTTAGGATTACATTCACACATGATTAGCCCAGAAGAGTTGGTACATATCACACTTGTGGAGGATTTTCAGCATCTTTACTGAACAAATTTTGTGTCAACACTGATCTAGACTTTATTGCAAATGTATGCTAATATGGTGTAAGATTGGATATGTTGGTATTGAGCAGCGCTAATATATTTGAAAAAAATTATATCATATTTTGAAAAACAATGTTAACACTGATTGTGTGGACATACTCTTACATTTTGCATTACATTACATTTAAGGCTAGGTTCACATTTCCGTTGTTTTGCATCAGTCACTAATGCGTTATACAACGGATGACAAAGAACAGTAATCATTGTCGGACTCCGTTGTGTGCGGGGGGTGGAGCGCGAGGGGGCGGAGCGTGAGGGGGTGGAGCGCGAGGGGGCGGAGCCAAGCGGGGCCGTGGCGCTGAGGACGTCAGTGCCGCGGGGACTGAAGGGCTGGGGACAAGTGAGTGTGTGTGTGAGTGTGTGTGAGTGTGTACACATGCGGAGTGCGGGAGGGGGCGGAGCCGAGTGGGGAAGTGTCGGCCTCCTTGCACACGTATCCAGGGTAAATATCGGGTAACTAAAAGCAAAGCACTTTTTGCTTGGTTACCCAATATTTATCTTGGATACCAGCGTACACCGCTTAGCGCTGGCTCCCTGCACACGTAACCACTGTAAATATCGGGTAACCAACCAAAGCGCATTGCTTGGTTACTCGATGTGTATCCTGGTTACGTGTGCAGGGAGCCAGAGAGAGCATGCGCAGCAAAATCCTACGGATTGCGCTGCTCAAAAAACGTTACAGGCTGTGTTGCTCCTGCCCGGCGGTCAGTTAAAAAAACGACTGACCACGACGCAGCGGATGCAACGCAGCATCATCAGTCGCAATCCGTCACTAATAGAAGTCTATGGGGAAAAACTGGATTCCTGCAAAATATTTTGCAGGATACCGTAATTCCTCAAGGCGACGGATTGTAACTGATGCAAAACAACGAAAGTGTGAATGTAGCCTAACCTGCTCTCTCAGCCTTTCATAACTAAAAGCCACTTTACATGCAGCGACATCGCTAAAGCGATGTCGTTGGGGTCACGGAATTCGTGACGCACATCAGGCCGCGTTAGTGATGTCGTTGCGTGTGACACCTACGTGCGATCGAAAATTGTCGCAAACACGTGCAAATCGCTAATCGTTGACATGCCCCCCTATTCCCAATTATCGTTGCTGCTGCAGGTACAATGTTGTTCGTCATTCCTGCGGCAGCACACATCACTATGTGTGACACCGCAGGAACGAGGAACCTCACCTTATCTGCGTCCGCCGGCAATGAGGAAGGAAGGAGGTGGGCGGGATGTTTGTCCCCCTCATCTCTGCCCCTCCGCTTCGATTGGGTGGCCCCTTAGTGATGTTGCTGGGACGCCGCACGACCCGCCCCCTTGGAAAGGAGGCGGTTCGCCAATCACAGCGACGTTGCTAGGCAAGTAAGTAGTGTGACGGGTCCGCGCGATTTTGGGCGCCACGGGCAGCGATTTGCCCGTGATGCACAAATGATGGGGGCGGGTACGCACGCTAGCGATTTCGCTAGCGAGATCGCAGCTTGTAAAGCGGCCTTTACTAACTCTCCAACACATGAAGGCAGGAATACGCTGGACCTGATCGTCTTCCGACTGCTCAATGAATTATTTTACTAACCCCGCTCTCTTGCTCTCTCACCACAAGCTTCTTTCATTCGCAGTTAAGAACTGTCACTCCACTCAGGACACCCCACTTACCACACTTCTAGGAATATACGTGCCATTAATATCCAGAAACTTATAAAGAATTTATAATCATCATTGGCCCCAATCTCCTCCTTTATGTCCATGTCCGGACTTAGCTCTGAAACATTAAAATGAAACACTGCAAAGTGACCTGGATGAAGCTGCACCTTCTACACACAGACCAACTCGGCACAGACAGCGGCAACCCTGGCACAGGCTACAAACACGTTTTTTCCAGCAGTGCTCCAGGTACACCAAATTGTTGTGGAGAAAATCCAATTTAGCCAAAGATTTCATCCATTATAAATTTATGCTTAGAGGGAACCTGACACCAGATTTTTCCCTATTAAACTAAAAGAATCCCCTTCTGCAGCTCCTGGGCTGCATTCTATGAAGGTGCACGTTGGCCCGACTCCCCTTTCAGAACCCAAAAATAACTTTATAAAACTTGGCCGTTAGGTATGCTAATTACCTTAGTTGGCCAGATGGGCGGGCTCATTTTCTGCTCCCTTATGCCCCTCCTACCGCTGATCGCCATCCTCCTTCCTTGATTGACGGGATGACGTCCTCCGTCATCATCCTCGTCGCATTTTGAAATCTCAGGCCTGTACAATTAGGTCTGCTCATGCAGTCGCAGTTCGCTCTGCCATATCGCGGGCAGAGCAGAAAACTTAGGCTGACCTAGCTTGCGCCGGTGAGCATCCTCACCAGCGCCATGCATGCACCCGCTATGTATTATTATTTATTATTATAGCGCCATCAATTCCATGCCGCTTTACATGTGAAAGGGGTGTACATAATAGGGACAAGTACAATAATCATAAACAATACAAGACACAAACAGGTACAGGAGGAGAGAGGTCCCTGCCCGCGAGGACTCACAGTCTACAAGGGATAGGTGAGGATACAGTAGGTGAGGGTAGAGCTGATAGTGCGGCGCTGTATCAGACTGAGGGTTATGGCAGGTTGTAGGCTTGTCGGAAGAGGTGGGTCTTCAGGTTCCTTTTGAAGCTTGCCAAGGTAGGCGAGAGTCTGATGTGATGTGGCAGAGCATTCCAGAGTATGGGAGAGGCACGGGAGAAATCTTGGATGTGATGGTGGGAAGAGGAGATGAGAGGGGAGTAGAGAAGGAGATCTTGTGAGGATCGAAGGTTACGTGCAGGTAAGTACCGGGAGACTAGGTCACAGATGTAGGGAGGAGACAGGTTGTGGATGGCTTTGTATGTCATAGTTAGTGTTTTGAACTGGAGTCGTTGGGCAATGGGAAGCCAGTGAAGGGATTGGCAGAGAGGAGAGGTCGGGGAGTAGTGGGGGGACAGGTGGATTAGCCGGGCACCATAGTTTAGAATAGATTGTAGGGGTGCGAGACTGTTAGAAGGGAGGCCACAGAGCAGAAGGTTACAATAATCCAGACGGGAGATAATAAGGGCATGTACTAGGGTTTTTGCAGCTTCTTATGTATGTAAATTGCCCAGTCTGGTCCGTTTTGCATCCTAATCTGTGCCTCATTTCCCTTCTTTCGCCGTCTTCCTGAGCTCATTGACGTGGATGATGCCTCCGTCATCATCTACGTAGGCGGGCAAATTCTTGCACCTGCACACTTTGCTCTACGCTTTTGCAAAGAGCCGAAAACATAGGTGCTCCTGCATTAACCAGTGTATTATCTACGCAGGCGCAACATTTTGTCCAGGGATGTGGATGACGTCACCTATGTCTTGCACATCGCTGGTCCAAATCTCATGCCTGCGCATAGAACTCACCGATTCTCGCTGGTGTACGTAATCGGGCAGAGCAAAGTACGCCTGCGCAAGTCGGGAATGAGTCTATGCAGGTGCGAGATTTTGCCCGCCTATGTGTATGGCGCCCGAGGCGTCATCCACATCAATGAGCTCAGGAGGACGGCGAAAGGAGGGACAGGAGGCACAGATTGGGACACCCAATGAACTGGATCGAGCAATTTACATACATGGTGGAAGATTTTATAAGGTATTTGTGGTGTTTACAGGGGGGCTCAGAGGGTAACATGTACCTTTATAGAGTGCAGCAGAGGCACTGCTTAAGGTGCTAGTTTTAGTTTAGAAGGTCAAAATCTGGTGACAGGTTCCCTTTAAGAAAGACTCGCAGTGATCAATACTTAAAGAAGCAGACTAAAATGAAATTCTCTATTTGTAGTTTCTATAGCGTGACTGCTTATTTAAGTTTTAAAATATTTGTATATATATATAACTCTTTGAATGACTTAAATGAAACTTTCTACGTCTACAGTTTTGGGTCTAGAGACCTAATATTAGGTGGTGGTAAAAACCTGGGACTTAAAAAACTAGGAATCAAGGAATCAGGTGCAGATACATATGGAAGAGGGTTCCGTGCTAGAAGAGTATATGGACCGGTTGCAATCCAATAGATCATCACAGTGCCCAATTCCACCTGCCCTTATTTCTGGGCTGCTCCCGTGATATGTCCCCTGGTAGGAATGCTGTAACCGGTCGTTCCACAATAACTGAAGAGCCGCAGGTTGTTATAAAGCTTTTATTTTTCCACTATGCCTAATTATATAATATGATTGCATGTACGATCCATTCCATCCAATAATCAAGACAAAGAAGCAGTGAAACATAACAGATAGACATAGAATACATTTCATAAATGGGAATATATTTTTTCCTAGTTGGATGTCACATTCACCCTTTAATATTCAGCACTGAGCTGCCAGATTGTGGTGTGGGTGTAGAACAGTGATCACAGCTCCTCCTATTCCTATACCATGAATAGTGAGTCCTGCTAGTCTTTAGAACACGCTTGGGTGGCATATTATTCTGCGATTACACCGTTTCCTAGCCCCCTCCTTCGCAAACTCTTCCTATGAGATGCAAAATTGAAGTGGTCGTTAAAGTGCAGCCCTGACACTGGAGAGAAGGCAGAAGAATAGCTGCTGTGTCTCGGTGAATGGAGATCAGTGACAAGCCTGGCTCCTGTCACGGTGGAACCTGCATGGAATCAAGGCGTCTGATGCTGATGCTGCTACCGCAATGAAGAATCTACCGGCAGCCTGACTACACACCAGACTATGCTGTCACCTGCTCACCTTGCCTTGCACCTGGCAGACAATGGACTTGAATTTCAAGGGAACTATCATCAGCAGGGACAACAGTGCCTTCTGCAATACTGAGCCAGTGCAGTGATGCTCCTATACAATGAGATCTTACCTCTGAAGGGTTTCTCTCCCCATCTTTTTTTGTGCATTATTTGCAGATAGCTATTGACTGACATTCCTGGGCGTGTGTTTTGTGTCTGGCGATCGGATCTATGCTGCAGGGACACCTGTGTGGCGAGGAGGTGGTACATCAGATGATGGATGTGCTGAGCTGATTGCAGACCAGCAGTGTGGTTGATCAGGCAGACTACTCTGCAGCCTTTGCTATCCTTGCAAGCTGCTCACTCAGGGGACCCATGAGCAGAGGAGCCACCCTCCAGCGCAGGACCACCTACCACATCTCTTTGACCCTAGTCAAACTAGAGGCTGTGGGAGACGAAAAAAAGGCTGACAGCACTGAAGTATTCCGGAAACATGACACCCCTTCTCTTGGCAGCACACCTGGACTGGCCCATTGCCTCTCACTGGATAGAGATTTTCCTGATGTCTGGGCTTGGGCAGGGCCTACTCCTGATGCCGGGGTGAGTGATGGAAAAGAAAAGTCTACCACTGAAGCAAGTGCACTATCAAATAATACTGGTAAGGGGACTGTTGTTGATTCAAAGGGGGCACAGGATACCAATGATGCACCTTTGCCAGTTTCCTTAAAAGCAAAACAATCTGAAATATCAGTCCCAGAACGAGAGCAATGTACAATTTCCATCAGATCAACACCACTGGTAAAGCGGAGTGACACTGTATTATGCCGACTTCCATCTTCTATACCTGTAAGTAACCTAACAAGCACTTTTTCAACAGTGGAACCAGCTGAGAACCAAGTCTCTACCAATGGAACTACAGAAAAAGTGGGGTTCTCTGAAACATCAAAAACAGCAGACTTTTTGGCAGGAGCAGGAGGTACTTGTACATCTGCCACTTCTACTCCATCACCTACAGATAAGGGGGCATCACAAATTCCATCAAAGGTAGGAACTGGAAATTCTGGTATTATAACCCAAAAACAGGAAGAAAATGGTAACGTGATATCTAGTACTTCATTACCAGCATCATCTGTGAACGACTCAGTGTCATCAAATGCCCCAACGTCAGCTCACAAACAGGAAACTAAAAAGCCTGAAACATCTGGTTATGCAGTACATGGAGATAAACCAACAAGTGTATCTAGCACTGGAGAATCATCAAGCCAGAACACAAAAACATCCAGTGCTTCAGGGCCTCCAGGAGGAATGAAGGACACAAGAACTGCTAGTGCTCCAGTGCCTTTCAGTCAAAAGGATTTTCCCTTTGGTGGAGTGCGAGTAATTAGAGGTTCCCTCATTAGACGACCTGCACTTGATACTGATGTTTCCAGGGACTTAATAACCAGTTCTGTGCCAGTGCATGGTTCCAAAGTTACCGAAGGGGTCAGCTCTCAAGCACCAGTCACGGAATCCAGAATAACCCGGCGGAGTTTAAAGGCAATAAAGGTACCAGCTGTATGTTCAGATTCACCAACTCACATCTGTTCTACTCCAATTTCTATAGAAAAACCTAACAGACCAGTAGAAATTGCAGAGAAGCCATGTACAATACCATCCAGCATACCCCGAGTTACTGCTCCCCCAATAAGTGCTGCTCGCACTGCATCAGCATTGTTTTCTGCATCTCGTTCTGGAGGCGCCCCTGTAATTGCAGCAAAACCCAGTGAGGCCAAAATAATTGCTGCGAGAAGTGCAGCTAGAGGAGTTAGGGCTGCATCTGTGATAGTGGCAACTGATGAGGCCATAGGAAGCAGAGCTCCACTTGTAGGAACTGTCACTGATAAAACTAAGACTGGAGATACTGGCACATATCCTGGAGCAAGACCACCTGTTAGTACATCCAAAACTTTACCTTCTGGGGCACCTCCAGTTACAGCGATAAAAGCCCCAAGCATAAGCCCTAAACCTACAATTCCATCTGGTGATGCCGCTCCACCTCCCACTCCTCGGACTAAAACTTCAACTGGAATTAAAGCACCAGTATCTGGCATGGGCACATACCCAGGAGCAAGGGGATCAACTACTGGGACAACCAAATCTCCTGGTGCAAAAACAGCCAGTGACAGGCCTGTTACTTTAATAGAAAAGAATGCTCTTGACATCTGTGAGCTAACATCTCCCAGAGAAAAGACTCCAGAACCTTCGCTCTTGCTATCTTTTTCACCATGTAAAGATATAGATGTTACTTTGCCAATTGAAGGAGATGACCACACACCAGACAGTGATGACCCTGGAAAGACTAAACGGTTGGAAAGACTTTTCCACAGGCAGGATGCTATGTGGATCAGTACTAGCGTCACTTCAGATTACTTTCTTCAAAACTCACCCAATCGACGCTGCAACAGTCCTCGGCAGCACTCAAGTCCTACTTTTTTTTCTGGGCCTAGATACTCTTTTAGCTCTCCAGCCAGCCCATTGCTTCCTGTACCATGCCAGCCAGGAACACCATATCGTGAAGCGCCAGTAACTGTATCTCTCTCAGTGAGCCCAGATAAGTCTGGGGAATCACAGAAGAACACCTTACAAGTAGAAACTAAGACAAGACCTCCATACCTTTCTAGTATAAGTGTCTCAGGACTACCTACTCCTGTAGATCAAACGAAGATCCCTCCTGTTCTTCTTACACCTTGTAAGGAAAAAGGTAGTCGAATACTTAAACTTACTAAGGCCTCCAAAAGTCAAGACAACCGTGAAAAAAATCTAAGTCAAAAAAGTGGTTCAAATCGACTCTCATGGCCTGAAAATGAAGGTGGTAAAAATCGGTCAAAATCCTCCACCAAGAGCAGCCCTAGAGCTGAGACTCCAAAACTCTCTGCAGGAGGAAAAAGTCTGCTGTCTCCTTCCTCATGTGACCCCAAAGGTTTTAGAAAAGGAAAAAGCAAGACTGTGGACAATAGTGACTTTGATTTACCAACTGATGAATTCAAAAAGGGTCGCGAAGGAACATCTCCTACTGGAGACAAGGCCAGGTCTTCAGCGGCTCGGGATAGGAAGATGTTAAAGTTTATTAGCGGAATATTCACAAAATCCACTGTGGCATCCACTGTCTCACCAACTGGATTAAGTCCTGGAGATGAGAGGGATTTCGCACAAAGTAAGTGTAAACATATACCGTAATTTTCTCCATTGACTTTTTCTACTTTTTATTTTTTAATTCATATCTACATATCATCTCTTTTAAAATAAGCTAGTAAATTATTTAGTACCACCAATTTAAGGTTCATTTCTTTAGAAGCAAATCTGTAATTTAGGATAAATCTAGCATCTGATCAGTTTTCATTGAGGGAAATTTAAAAAAAAATCCAATGGTTCCCATTTGTACAGAGTATGTTAGGAGTTAAATAGGAGCTGTCACCAGTGGCTAGTTTTTGCTTTTATTTTATTTCTGCTTATTCCTTTTAATATTCTGCTTTTTGTTTTGTTTAAAGCCACCAAAAAGTTCAAAAAATATGGACCTTTTTATTTAGTGATAATTTTATAGTTTGTTTTTTTTTTACCAAGGGGGTGGGGCTCACAGGACTTTTTGGGCTGTCTTTAGGCTGCTTTGCATTACACAGCCAGACACACCCTCAGAGAATCCTGTGAGTCACTCCCCCTAGGAAAAGACCATAAAAATTAGCACTGAATAAAAACGCCCACATCTCTGAAACCGTATGGCGGATTTAATCAAAACACACAGCGGAATACTTAGGGAAGTGAATGGGAATTTTTTTTTTTAAAACCAACTAGTCACTTTAGATTTACTCACAGGTTAATAACGCAGAAGATCCTAAAAACATGCACCCAAAGAATCCTGTGGTCCATGTCCTCTTGGAAAAGGTCATAAAAATTAGCACTAAATAAAAAGGCCCACATCTCTGTAACTGTATGGCAGATTTAAAATATAAAAAATGGATTTATAAGAGGAGCAGAGGAATAAAAAAGAGCAAAAAGTGGCCATTTTTTTAAATGATGACAGCTCCTAGTTAGATGGTGATCGGTTATTTACCACTTGACTACGCATTTCTCTTATCTCTTCTTTTGGTCTCGGACCTTGTTTTTTACAGTGCATTTTTGCTGATGTTTATTGCCCCATTACCCCATGTATGTGTATTAGGGCCCTGTACAAAATTTAAGTACTCCAAAGCCTTCTGTATCTCTTATGCCTCTAACATCGGATTCTGTGCGAACCGTGGCATCACTACCATCAGTAGTAATATTACACAGCCATTGTTCCATTAAGCATTGCTTCTATGGGAGTGTAATTCCTTAATATGGTACCAAAAGAAGCATCACAACACTAAGGCGGGCTTTGCACACTACGACATCGCAGCCCGATGCTGCGATGTCGAGTGCGATAGTGCCCGCCCCCGTCGCAGCAGCGATATGTGGTGATAGCTGGCGTAGCGAAACTTATCGCTACGCCAGCTTCACACACACACTCACCTGCCGTGCGACGTCCCTGTGGCCGGCAACCCGCCTCCTTGTTAAGGGGGCGGGTCGTGCGGCGTCACTGCGACGTCACACGGCAGGCGGCCAATCAGAGCGGAGGGGCGGAGATGAGCAGGATGTAAACATCCTGCCCACCTCCTTCCTTCCGCATATCCTACGGAAGCCGCAGTGAGGTCGGTAGGAGACGTTCCTCGCTCCTGCGACTTCACACACAGCGATGTGTGCTGCCGCAGGAGCGAGGAACAACATCGGACCGTCGCGTCAGCGTAATCATGGATTATGCCGACGCTGCACCGATGATACGATTACGACGCTTTTGCGCTCGTTAATCGTATCATCCAGGCTTTACACACTGCGATGTCGCATGCGATGCAGGAAGTGCGTCACTTTCAATTTGACCCCACCGACATCGCACCTGCGATGTCGCAGTGTGCAAAGTGCCCCTAAGGCTATGTGTCCACGGTAGAATGTACCTGCGGATTTTTCTGCATGAAAATCCGCGACTTTCGCGGCAAATCCGCACCTTTTTTTTGCCGCGGATTTGCCGCGGATTTACCGCGGATTTGCCGCGGAATTGCCGCGGATTTTGATGCAGATTTTTTTTTTCTTTTTCCCAATTCTATAGCCAAAATCCGCACCAAAATCCGCAACAATAATTGACATGCTGCAGATTTTTCCGGATCAAAATCCGCGGCAAATCCGCCGCGGAAAAATCCGCAGCATGGACACAGCATTTCCAAAATGCCATTGAAATGGCTGGGAAGTGCCGCTGCTGCAGATTTTCAGGAAATCCGCGGTAAATCCGCGATAAATCCGCGGCAAAATCCGCGAGAAATCCGCAGCGTGGGCACATAGCCTTAGGCTGCACTATGTGGGCAAGGCCTTTTTCCTTCTGCTACTTTGTGTTTCTAAAAACCAGTATGTCATCTTTATCTAAAAAAAGTGAGTACACCCTCAGTGAGCTATCGCTACTTACAGCTAGAATAATGTAGATAAGATTTTTTTTCTTTTTGTTTTATGTCTTGCTGCCTCCTCTGCCTTTGATGCTGATGCTTTTTGACCTTGTTGAATGTTGTTAGTTCAGATACCAGTTTATTATTTATGTGAACTGTTCATGTACGGGATAATTACCATTACAATCTCACCCTCTTCTGACGATCTGTCAGGGCTGAATAATTTAAAATGTACTACTGGGGCTGTAATAAATCCAAGTCAGTGGAAATATATCTTAGCAAACATGAAGTCCCCGCTCTAAAATCCACAGCACAAGAACAGGGAAATTATTACATAGACGGGAAAAAGCAGAAATGTACGGTTTTTTTTTCTTTTATCTAGCACTCTGTGCTAACAGCATGACGTCACCTTACACATCACAGGATGGCGATCCTAGTATTCACCTACCAGTAATCACTAATGATCTTATAGGGAATCTGTCACTACGCAGACCCCTTTAACAAAGAAGCATCTATAAGATGTATAAGAGTCTTTTATGTTGCCTTCAGAAGCGTGCCCTGTAATCTAATTGCTATGACTTCCTGCCTAATTGGACTTTTACTGTAGGGGACGAAACATGGCTGATTTGTTGCCAAATTTTCCCAAAATGTCTCATACAGCTGAATAGGAATTACAGAAATCTGTGTACAAGTCTCAGAAGTAACCGCATCCAGGTGTACATTTACATTACATTATACATTAACATTTGCAGAACATTCTTACACATGTGAACATGACTTTACATATCAAATACTCAATTACTGTATGTACCATTTAGTTTTTAGTTGAGCCTTAAAGGGGCAATGCCAAGATCATATACCAATATGTATTAGATGTGAAAATAATAGTAAATAACTCCAATTAGAAATGTAGTATAGTTCTCCTGATTAGACATGCCACTCTCCTCATGTGCAGGGCATTGCAGTAGCTTAGTTATCTATGGTTAGGATAACTCCTATAGTGACAGTTAGTTGCTCATGTTCATAATCATGGGCTACAATGCCCTGCACATGAAGAAACATACGTATGTAATCAGGAGAACTATACTACATTTCTAATTGCAGATATTTGCTAATAGTTACATAGTAAGCATTCACAAATACCTGCTATTAGAAATGTAGTATAATTCTCCTGATTAGATATGCCACTTTCCTCATGTGCAGGGCATTGCAGAAGCTTAGATGTATCTATGATTATGACCACTTCTATAGTGACAGTTGCTCATGTTCGTAATCAAGGGGTACAATGCCCTGCACATGAAGTAACATACGTATGTAATCAGGAGAACTATACTACATTTCTAATTGTAGGTATTTGCTAATAGTTACATAGTAAGCATTCACAAATACCTGCGATTAGAAATGTAGTATAGTACTCCTGATTAGATATGCCACTCTCCTCATGTACAGGGCATTGCAGAAGCTTAGATGAATCTATGATTATGACCACTTCTATAGTGACAGTTAGTTGCTCATGTTCGTAATCAAGGGGTACAATGCCCTGCACATGAAGTAAGATACGTATGTAATCAGAACTATACTACACTTCTAATTGCAGGTACTTGCTAATAATTACATACTAAAGATTAACAAATACCTGCGATTAGAAATGTAGTATAGTACTCCTGATTAGCTATGCCACTCTCCTCATGTAAAGGGCATTACAGTAGCTTAGGTATCGATGGTTATGATGACCACTTCTATAGCGACAGTTAGTTACTCATGGTCGTAATCATGGGGTACAATGCCCTAAACATGAAGTAAAATGCATAGGCAATCAGGAGAACTATACTCCATTTCTAATTGCAGGTATTTGCTAATCGTTACATAGTAAGAATTAACAAATACCTGCAATTAGAAATGTAGTATAGTTCTCCTGATTAGCTATGACACTCTCCTCATGTGCAGGGCATTGCAGTAGCTTAGGTATCTATGGTTATGATGACCACTTCTATAGTGACAGTTAATTAGTTGCTAATGGCTGTAATCATGGGCTACAATGCCACATGAAGTAAGATACATAGGTAATCAGGAGAACTATACTACATTTTTAACTGCACATATTTGCTATTAGTTACATAGTAAGTTGCAGGTATCTGCTAATATTATTATTATTACACCTACTGCATATTGGGATAGGATCTTGGAGATAAGAATACCTTTTTTAACATAAGTTAGCAGAAATAACTACTTCTTTTGCATATGTATACAGTATATTATATATATATATATATATATATATATATACATATATATATATAGATATATATTTACTATATATAGGAATTTATATATCTTTGCATTAGGAAATATTTACAGCTTCCTATTATAAATGCATTTCTCCTTTAAAATCTGTTATATCTTTCATATTATGACATAGTCCCCTCCGAGAGTGTAAATGAGTTCTTGAAAAGAGTGGAAAGGGACTGAGTATGGGGGTGGAGTGAATGTGGTCCATGTCCCAGGTGCCGCAGGTGAGGAAGGGGAACAAACAAGTAATTTTGCCTTAGCAGGGTATTTAGATTTAAGTTAGGGCAGCAAACAAAATATTTGCCCCAGGAGAAAGAAATCCCAGCTACATCTCTAAGATAACATGGCCTGTTGTTTGAATTTTGTGTACAATGTCATTTTTATCAATTTTGGCATTTTTTTCATATCACGATCTTTGTAAAAAAACAAAAATAGAAATCTTGAAATGTTCACACTGGCCACTGTTACTGATTCACAAAGTGTTCTTTCAGGAAGACTTGTCAGGAGTCTCATTATCATCACAGGCAGGATTACAATGACAGGTACCATGTCTAAGCACAGCTGATAGCACAGAATTCACCATTCACTTGAGATAATGCTTTAATACAAAAGATATTGACTGAGTCGGTCTATTGCTGCTAATGCACTTGTGGATTTTCTGAAACAACAGGAAGAAAGAGTTGAGAATAGCCCCAGTGACTGGTGTGAACATTGCAACATTTAAAAAAAAAAAAAAAAAAATCGAAAATAAAAAAAAAATCAATACTAATTGTGAAAAGAAAAAAAAATACCACAATAAAAAAAAATATTAATTAAATAATTAACAATTATTGATGATTGATGACTATTGATGATTTTCTGATTACACATTCTCTTTAATGTGACAGAGATTTTCTCATTAATCCAAAAGCATTTTTTCTTCAAATCTGAATTGCATTTTTTCTTGACGAAAAATAGTTTTTATAAGATGCATTTAGATTTCTGGTGTTTTATCAAACCACAGTATGCTCCAGGTATGTTTGGGGTTTTTTTTTTCTTCACTGGACCTGAAAAATATTAGAAAAAAAACTTCTGCTGTTAACGTTATGAATTGTTGAAATTCAAAAATTCGAAATTTAAAGGCATCTGTTAGACTATAAGATAAAAAAAAAAGTGAAAAAAAACCCCACACAAGGATTTATCCTAAATGTTGCACAGCTGCACCTTGAAGGCTGAGGATACATAGGCCTGGCACCGGTCACACGGCCAGACATCGCTGTATGCTTGGTGCTACGTGCAAGTGAATGGAGTCACATTCCAACCACAACCTACGCAAGTCACAAAAAATCTATCTGGTTTCTCATTGCCAATTGATTGATGCTGGTCACAATATCACCCCATTCGGCCACATTATGCTTTGATGTATCAGCGGCAAACAGTGATCTTTTGCCTCGCAATCTGTGCCGTGGCCAAAGTTGCCCACTATTTCATCTATCTGATTAGAGAGCTATCAAACATTTGGGTAACTATTATGAGTTGAGTTATGAACAGTATTTGGGGTTGGCATTCTGGGTGACATGTTTTCCGGGGGTGGGGGGCTATTGTGGCTTCACCATATCCAATCAATGGCAAACAATTCCTTATCTGATCTTCAAAAAAGTGGCTCTGCAGTGGCTGTTGTATGTATTATATAAAATATTACTAACATGCATTAATCATTTGAGTAAAAGGGACAAGATTAGCGAAATCCGCAATTTCTGCCATTGTCACAGCACGGGAGAGGAGGCTGCAACAAGACAAACAAGGGGTACACCGAGGACACTTTAACAACAGAGGACCCTAGAACTAATGAGAGGGAGATGAACACCTCCGTCACTTACCTACCACTGTACCCTACACTCCTACCCAGTCCCTATACAGGTTCCTCACCTGTTGCTGAGCAGCAACCTGAAGCCCTCATTGACCCTACAATAGTCCTTGCTAGTGAGTTGGCAGGTAAGAGACGCTAGCCCCACCACTGCACTAAACCAACACATCGAAGAAGAAAGACAGACAGGGGGAAAACAGTACAACAGATTGCTACAGTCATCACCAACACTGCAGCCAACACTGCAATTTTAAGAGGGTTTCAGCAACTCCTTCCACCTCAAAGCCCAGCATCCAAATGGCAAAGAGAGTAACCGAAACCCTCTGCTGGTAGCAGAGGGTATATAAGGGGACTAGGAGTGGTCCCAAATCAGAAACACCTGAGATGGTAATGAGACTGCTTGCTGGCAAGGAATACTAACACTAACCCTGCCAAAGGAAAGGAAAACATGTTTAATATTGAGTGCAAGAATGGAAATGACTCTCAAGTCCTGAATTTGTCACTAGTCTTATAATGCAGAGAGAAAGCTGTGACTGCCATATGGACCATAGGTGAAAAATTGCACATGTGCATACTGTATTGGCTAGCCTGGGTCATTGTGGTGCCCATGTGCAGTGTGTAGAACCAGCACATTGACTGAAAAGCCATGACCTTGGCCGCGTGCTGGTGTATGTGGAGGAGGGAGACGTTTGATCTTTGGAGACCCCCATATCTCCAGTGAAACTGCAGGGAAATGTAGCTTTCTACAGGGTTCATTGAAATCAGTGTGTGACCATTGTCTATAATGGATGCGGATGGGGGTCTGGAGTTAACAGTCCTTCTAGACAATTGGTGTTTTTTATTTTGGGGACTTTGTGTCATTACCATCCCATATATTTACCAATTTTCTGGCAGTAAATGGACTCTTCATAATTACATTGAAGAGATGTCTACATCCAGTATAGATCTATATAGTCCTCTACCGTCGGCACATTTAATATGTAAGAATGACTGCAAATAACAGGCCATTATTTAATCCTCGAGTCTTGTCTCTCACAGTTCACAGCGGTCAATTGAGCATTGTGCTGCTTTCTGCTCATGTTTTGTATGACGGCATGCTGCGCAGAGAGGCAGTTGGAGGATTAAAGAGTGTGTTGGTTTTATTCTTTTTCCATGGTTTATTTTTAAGAACATCTCCCAATTACGGAGAACATCTCATTGTGCATTTTACAAATACCAATTCTGACAATTCTGAACTTTCTTTGTTCTTATTATTGTGTTATTAGCATATAATGCCTTTTGTAATCCATCAGTCAGTAGACTAAGGCTGGTGTCACACTAAGCGACAGCGACAACGACGTCGCTGTTACGTCACCATTTTCGGTGACGTAACAGCGACCTTGTAAGTCGCTGTTATGATCGCTGCTTAGCTGTCAAACACAGCAGAAGCAGCGATCATAAGGTCGCTGTGCTACATGTGCAGAGAGCAGGGAGCCGCGCTTAGCGCTGGCTCCTTGCTCTCCTAGGTACAGTACACATCGGGTTAATTAACCCGATGTGTGCTGCAGCTACATGTCACAGTGCAGAGAGCAGGGAGCCGCGCGCACTGCTTAGCGCTGGCTCCTTGCTCTCCTTGCTACAGTATACATCGGGTTAATTACCCGATGCATACTGCAGCCACATGTCACAGTGCAGGAGCCGGCACTGGCAGCAAGAGCGGAGGCTGGTAACCAGCGTAAACATCGGGTAACCAGGGAAAGGTCTTCCCTTGGTTACCCGATGTTTACGCTGGTTACAGCTTACCGCAGCTGCCAGTGCCGGCTCCTGATCGCTTCATTTCGTCGCTCTCTCGCTGTCACACACAGCGATGTGTGTGTCACAGCGGGAGAGTGACGACCAAAAAATGAAGCTGGACATTCAGCAACGACCGGCGACCTCACAGCAGGGGCCAGGTCGTTGCTGGATGTCACACACAGCGACAGCGACGGGACGTCGCTGCAACATCACAGAAAATGGTGACGTAGCAGCGACGTCGTTGTCGTCGTCGTTATGTGTGACACCAGCTTTAGGGCTCATTCAGACGTCCGTGTACATCAGTCCGATCTCACACCTCAATGAACGGACTGGCCGCGGATCTCTGACCCAAACTCATAAGCCTCTTATATGCCGGAGTTTGGCTTGGGAGACCCTCGGCCAGTCAGTTCATTGAGGTGCGAGATCGGTCCCATGTGTATAGATGTCTGAATAAGCCCTTTACAGAAAATAGAGGTCGAGCCAAAGGATAGCTTCATTCATTTATCCAGTTTAACAAGTTTTTGATTATTTTGTGCATAATGAACTGATCTCACATCTTTTGTAATACACATGTAGACAGTGCTGCCCATGTACCTGCAGACCAAAGCCTCAATCAGATGTCCAGTTTTTTACCTATGAGTGCTACCCATGGTTTTCTTGATAGCACTTGTACCTGTGATATCTATGGGGTCAGTCACATGTCTGTGATTTTTCTCGGGAAAATTGAGAAATACCTGATTTTGAGCTAAAGGATGGATCAAAGTCAGCAATGCAAGTCTATAGGTCCATGAAAAAATGAGATATCCAATTTTCACGGACTGTCAGAATAGAGAAGATGGAGAAACTTTTTTTCCACACATATGAGAAAAAGTGATTACTCAGATCACTCTCTGATTAAAGTTTGATCTAAAAAATATCAGTTCTTGTTATACGTGGAAAAATCGGACGTCTGAATAAAGCCTAGTTGGTAGACATATCCCATGCTTAAACTCAATGGCATAACGATATAGGTACCATAGAGGCAGGCCATCTGATGGCTTTAGGACCTTTTCATCATTCTAGTTTGGTCTCATCATTGGTGGTGATAATGGGTGGCAAAAAAAACCCCCCAAACAGATGTGGTCTCCACAAGTGTTTGTAACGCCTGCCTGGATCCACAGACTCAGATGGGCTGTAATGGACAGGCTAGAGAGAAGCCACTCACCAAGCAGGAACACCAGAACCCTGAAACCCTTTAACCCCTGTACAGGGATTTGGAATTACACAGGGCCCTGGAGATCACTACCTGTGGAAGGCTGCAGTCTGAGAGAGTAGTTGTCAGGCAGGATCAAACCAGGAATTGTGGAACAGGGACAGAATCGGCAGGCAAGGACATAATCAGAAACAAGCAGAGGTCAAAACCGGATCGGGCAGCGAGGTACAAAAACAGCAGGCAGGAGGCGTAGTTAGGAAACAAGCGGTAATCAGCACACCAAATCACAGAGCAGGACGAAACAGGAGCCAGATTTTTAGAACTATCTCTGGCAGAGGTCAGCCGACAGGAGGGGCATTAAAAAGGGTGTGGTGTCTTCCTATAGGCTGTAGCTGAATGATGGTACCTCAGCTGGGAGACACCTGCCACCTACAGTCAGCCAGTGGCACTGCAGATCCCCAGGAAACCCAGACCAGTGGATGAGCGGAGCCTGCGCCCACCGGCGCCGCTGGCATCGACTCCTCTCCCATCACCAGCACTATCCACGGCAGGAACAAGGTGTCGCCTGGCGATCGGAGTAGAAGTCGATGGAGGGGACTCCGGTGGTGACGTAACAGTGTTCCAATATAGAGAAAACAGTACTGGTATTCTCATAATGTCCTGGTGGTTAGGAGTGTTTGGTGTCAAGCAACAATTGAAAGGTTTTTCTTTACTGTCTGTGCTATTGGGTAAGCATACTCTATGATTGCCACTCTGAACATTTTTATCTTTTTTTTTTTTTTTTATTTAACTATTCAGGAGAACCTCTTTATTATTTTAATATTGAGGCCAAATTCAGATATTTGAGTGCGGGTCTTAATTTCATTCCCTGGCTGTGCGTCTCCTCCTAGCCTCATTGCCTAGTCCAGAAATCATGTCCATATTCACACCATGAACCTCAGACATCTAAATTCACTCTGATTGTGTAAGTCTATTTAGAATAAAACTATTGTTTTTAGTTCTGGGACTACAATGATTTTTGAAAACTTACAAAATACATTCCGGAGGGCAACGGTATGCAAGAACGTGAATCTGTTTCATATTCTAGGAAGAAAAAGAACTAAAAGTCATTGAGGGAAATTTATGAAACTGTCTAAAAAAGTAACTGTCTTCTTTGCCGAAAACAATCAATCACAGCACAGCTTACATTTCATATTCTCCTTCGTATAATGAAAGTTGTGATATGATTAGTTGCTTTCAGCAACAAATACCGTTTTTCTTTTAGACAGCATCATAAATCCTTGGCATGGTGCCTAGTCACTATTTTTCTGTTTGCCCTCAACCATTGATTTTTTGGCATCTGCACTTTTTCAAATGCAGATGCATCTCAATAAATTAGAATATCTTCAAAAAGTTAATTTCAGTAACTCAATACTAAAAATGAAAAGCATATATTATATAGAATCATTACAAACAGAATGATCTATGTCAATTGTTTACTACTGCTAATGTTGATGATTATGGCTTACAGCCAATGAAAACCCAAAAATCATTAACTCAGAAAATTAAAATAATTACCACAAAAAACCTGCAAAGGCTTCCTAAGCGTGTAAATGGTCCCTTAGGCCCCCTTCACACGTCCGTGAAAATCACACACATGTTTCACGGACGTGTCAGTGGTGTGTATTGCCCTCGGTGAGCCGTGTTTATGGCACTACGTGTGTTCTCCGTGTGTTATCCGTGATAACACACAGAGAACAAGACCTTTCAACTCACCTGTCCCTGGCGTCGCTGTCCGTGGTGCTGATCTTTGGTCTCCGGTCCTGCCGACTCCCCGCTGCTGCTGCTTCCGGCCGCAGTGAAGTGAATATTCAATGAGCATAATGAGCCGCGGTCGGCAGCAAGAGGCAGCAGCGGCAGAGACAGGAGGGCTGGAGAAGGTGAGTAAAGATTTGTTATTTTTTTCTCTGACACATGAGTTTTCTCTGTCACACGGGATCGCATCCACACTACATCCGTGTGGTCCATATGCAGGCCGTGTGACACCCGTGATGCCGGAGAAAACGTAGACATGTCTACGTGTGGAACACACGGACACGCGTATGCTCCACACGTACACACGTTCCATGGCAAAACACGCACGTGTGCGCAAACCCATTCATTTTAATGGGTCTACGTGTGCCCGTGTCTCCGGTACGTGCAGGAATGGACCTAACACGTACCGGAGACACGTGCGTGTGAAGGGTGCCTTAGTCTGGTTCAGTAGGCTACAAAATCAGGGTGAAGACTGCTGACTTGACAGATGTCCAGAAGGCAGTCATTAACACACTCCACAATGAGGGTAAGCCACAAAAGGTCATTGCTAAAGAAGCTGGCTCTTCACAGAGTGCTGTATCCAAGCATATTAATGGAAAGTTGAGTGGAAGGAAAAAGTGTGGTAGAAAAAGGTGCACAAGCATTTTTTCAGTTAGTCTTATATCTTATTCTAATTTTCTGAGATAATGACTTTTGGGTTTTCATTGGCTGTAAGCCATAATCATCATTAACAGAGATAAACACTTGAAATAGATCCCTCTGTGTGTAATGGCTCTATATAATTTATGTGTTTCCCTTTTTGTATTAAATTACTGAAATAAATTAACTTTTTGATGATGTTCTAATTTATTGAGATCCATCTGTATATCTCATGGACCAAGCCGGGGTGTAATTACATCACATGTATACGCAGCACTCTTTGCATAAATTGTGAATTTTTTCAAGCTTCTATTACTAAAAGGGAAAATTTGTATGATGGTTTCTTAGCTATAAATGAGCTCTTATTAGAAAATCTTTGAACTCCCTAAAAGCGTTGGATTTGATGTTTAGAGGAAGAATATTGTTAATATTGGACACTAGTATGATTCGATTGAGAGAAATTAGCACCAAGTGTCAAATAGTCTGGCTGTTACCTTATACCGACTGGTTTACGAAAAAATGCCTCAAGATAGCCTATTGTATGTTTGCGCATATTACAACTGAAAATGTCTTATAACTTAAAAGCTTAAAAGGTTAGTAAGATTTCTTGTAAAAATATGGATTTTCAATTCTCAGAATATGCGCTGTGTTTATACAAGGTTTTATGTTTCTAGCTGAATAATGAAGATTAGAGAAAATGTAAGTTGAAAAATCCCAGAGGGCCATCGGGGACTGCCGACTGTGTGAGGAAGCTCATTATGTCCGACAAAAATGTGCTTATCCATAATACTAACATTTTCATGTTTACTTTGCAAAGAAGGAGAAAACATGAATTGAGGGTCCCTTTAAATGACTTAAGTGGGCTTTACACACTGCAATATCGGTCCAGATATCGCTAGCGTGGGTACCCGCCCCCATCTGTTGCGCGACACGGGCAAATCGCTGCCCGTGGCGCACAACATCGCCCAGACCCGTCACACATACTTACCTGCCCGGCGACGTCGCTGTGACCGTGCGGCGTCACAGCGACGTCACTGAGCGGCCGCCCAATAGCAGCGGAGGGGCGGAGCTGAGCGAGACGTAACATCCCGCCCACCTCCTTCCTTCCGCATAGCGGCCGGGACGCAGGTAAGTAGAGCTTCCTCGTTCCTGCGGTGTCACACGGAGCGATGTGTGCTGCCGCAGGAACGAGGAACAACCTCGTTACTGCTGAAGTAATGATTTTTGAGAATGGACCCCCATGTCACCGATGAGCGATATTGCACGTTTTTGCAACAATGCAAAATCGCTCATCGGTGTCACACGCAACGGCATCGCTAATGCGGCCGGATGTGCGTCACCAATTCCGTGACCCCAACGAGTTCGCATTAGCGATGTCGTAACGTGTAAAGCCCCCTTAAGTCTATAATATGAAGTATATACTGCTATTCCTAGACCAATGGTTTACATGACAGCTTTAAAAGGAATGTGTCACCTATAGGGATGAGTAAACCCAGGGAAATTTGGGTTCTCCGGGTTCGGCTGGACTTTAGTAAAAAGTACAGTTTGGGACCCGGAGTTGACCCGAACTTAATCCAGAGCCCCCAAACCCAATAAAAGTCAATGGAGACTCAAACCTCTGTGAAATGGCCATATTAAGGGCTAGGGGGCTGCAAAAGGAAGCAAAATGGGGCAATTGCCTTGCAAAAAATGTGGATAGGCAATAAATTTTAAAAAATGACATGCGGGACCTGCCTATTTTTGATAACCGGTGCAGGTAAAGCAGACCTGCAACCATCAACTATTAGCTTTACTTTAACTGGTTATCAAAAATAGAGGATATCCCATGCTGTTTTTTTTAAATAATTTAAGTAA
This sequence comes from Anomaloglossus baeobatrachus, assembly GCF_048569485.1. Lineage (NCBI taxonomy): Eukaryota > Metazoa > Chordata > Amphibia > Anura > Aromobatidae > Anomaloglossus > Anomaloglossus baeobatrachus. The sequence continues at coordinate 667,039,596 of NC_134354.1, read as the reverse complement.
ATCATTTAAAAAAAATAAATCATGTGGAATCTGGCCTATTTTTGATACCCAGCCAAGGTAAAGTAGACAGCTGGGGCTGGTATTATCAGGCTGGGAAGCTTATGGTTTATTGGGCCAATCCCAGCCTAAAAATAGCAGCCCACAGCCTACCCAGAAGTTGCGCATCCATTAAATGCCTGGCTCTTCCCAATTGCCCTGGTGCAATGGCAATTGGGGTAATAATTTTGCGGTTGAGGTCAACTGTGAATTGACAGCTGGCATCAATCCCAGGGGTAAGTAATGGATAGGCGTCTATCAGACACCCACATTACTAACCCAGTAAGTATAGAGTTAAAAAAAAACAACCTTTTTTTTTAAATTCTGTGTTCCAGTCTGAGACTCAGACACCCGGTGTCCAGTGCAAACTCCGAACTTTACCATTCAGTTTCTCTCATCACTAGTCGCCTATACATTTAATCATTAACAATAGATGCTAATATAGAACATATTCCTTTTATAGCCTTCTTTATTTTCTGATTTTAGATTGCTTCTTTGTTTCTGTAAATGATGATGAGGGAAGCCATTTTGCCTGAGCTGTTGTTAACAGCACTCACAGATTTGTTTATAGCAGCCACATGCTTCATAAGAGCCTGCAGACTGGAAATATTCACTTACCGTATTTTTTTAATCATAAAACACACTTTTCCACCAAAAAATTTGGGAGGAAATTAGAATGTGTGTCTTATAAGCCGAGTGTAGCTTATCAGGGGATGGTGGAGAGGGGTCACAGGAGGCAGGGGCGATACTGGGGGCTGTGCGCCGTTCTGTGGGCAGTGCTGATGCTGCGGGCAGTGCTGATTCTAATGTCGGGCTCTGCTGGGGGTGAGGCAGGGACCATCCTTAAAATATTGTCGGTGCGGGCTTCAAATAATGGTCCCAGAGTTGTCGCGTGCACAGATTGAGCTCTTGGCTCAAGATCTCATTTCCGGTCCATTGATTCTCCAGCAGCGGACTTAAGGAAAATGGTGCCCGGAAATGGCGCGTGCACAGATGCTCAATCTGCTCCACACGCGCCAACTCCGGGCAACATTTCTTTGAAGCCCGCACTGCCGACAGTTTCTGGATGCTCCTGCCTCACAGCGCCCGCAGTGAGCATCCGGGACACCGACCGCACCGCCTGCCCTACTCCAGCACCTCCCCTGCCTCCTGTGACTTCGCTCCACTACCGCTGCCACCTCTCCCCGGTAAGACACCACCGGATTATAAGACGGACCACATTTTTTTTTTTACCTTTTTTTTTCCTCTAAGTTTGGGGTGCGTTTTATAATCTAGTGCGTCTTATAAAATGAAAAATACAGTACTTCTATAGTAAAGTGTTGTGGGCATGCTCTGTAATCTGTGCAGAGGTCATTGTGCAGAGAGGGGAAGCAGGTGAGTTGTACAAATCATGTGTTGTGAATGGAAGATCCTGTGCTATCTACTGTATATATAAGCGGTTCACTTTATTAAAATCCTTCTTGTATTGATAAAGAGGTGACGACTGAAAAGTGATAATCATATAACGGTCTATTATGAGGTTCAGTGACCAGATTTTTTTTAATATAGATAATGTCACAGAAAATAAAAAAAATAAAAAAAAATCTTAAAAATATGTTTCAAATAAAACTGTGAATTAAGCAATAGGTCGCATTCTGATGACACATATCTTTTAAAAATGTTCTACTCTAAAAAGAAATACATTAGAGCTACATGTCCCCCCTTTTGGCTATACCTGAGGCAGTGTAACATTGCCAAGGTCATCGTCAGCTTCTGCTGCTTATTTGCAACTATCACGCCACGCTGAAATTAACAAGTACGTGAAATAAAAAAGGATATCATACCACAATGGTCCGGATCATGCAAATAATTGATGTTCATTGACAGGTTTGACCTATTTTGTAAAATGAACTGGCACCTAGTAAAATGTGTTATGCCATGCTGATGACATTTGTTACTTTGTATTCCTCAAAAAATTGTAAAGTGTTTGCTATTTACTGCAGAGCAAAGGTGGAGAATGGCAGCCTGAATAGGTTTGTTAATCAGTGAGTTCAGGACCCTCAGCTCTCAGCCAGAACAGAAACTGTTACAGAGTTTATTTCTATCTCTGGAGAACCCAGCACATCAATGCATTACAATGGTCAGTCTATTAATTCAGTAGGCTAAGGGCGGCTTTGCACATTGCAACATCGCACGTGCGATGTCCGTGGGGTCAAATCGAAAGTGACGCACATCTGGCGTCACTTTCGACATCGTAGTGTGTAAATCCTAGATGATACGATTAACGAGCGCAAAAGCGTCGTTATCGTATTATCTCTGTAGGCTCCGACTTTTTCAAAATTACGCTGCCGCGAGAGTACGATGTGGTTCCTCGTTCCTGCGGCAGCACATATCGCTGTGTATGAAGCCGCAGGAGCGAGGAACATCACCTTACCTGCCGCCAGCAGCTATACGGAAGGAAGAATGTGGGCGGGATTGTTTACATCCTGCTCATTTCCGCCCCTCCACTTTCATTGGCTGCCTGCCGTGTGACGTCGCTTTGACGTTGTACGACCCGCCCCCTTAGGAAGGAGGCGGGGCGCCGGCCAGAGCGACGTCGTAGGACAGGTGAGTGCATGTGAAGCTGGCGTAGCGATAATGTTCGCTACGCCAGGAATCACAAGATATCACTGATGCGACGGGGGCGGGGACTATCGCGTGCGACATCGCAGCATCGCTTGCGATGTCGCAACGTGCAAAGCCCGCCTAAGGCTAAGTTCACACATCAGTTTTTTTCTGTCTGGTCGAATCCGGCTCAAAAACCTATGCAACGGATGCGACGAAAAAAACAGATGCGTTGCAAAAGGTTTTCCATGCGGCCCGTCCTTTTTTTGCCGGATCCGGTTTGATACTGAGCATGCGCAGTTCAAAAAACTGCATCCGGCGGCCGGATGCGTTTTTTTGCCACAGGACGCCGAATCCGGCGTCCATAGGCTTGCATTGTAGATGGCGCCGCATTGCGCCGGATCCGGCACGATGCGTTTTTTTCGCCGCAGCAAAAAACGCAGCATGCAACGTTTTATCCAGCCACCTCACAGGCTAAATATGCCGCATACGGCAAAAAACGGACGCAACGCAAGGCCATGCGGCACAATCTGGCGCTATTGCAAGTTTATGGGGGAAAAACCGGATGCGGCGACAGCTGTTTCTCAGAAAAGCGCCGGATTGTGCCGCACAGCAAAAACCTGATGTGTGAACATACCCTAAGCGTAATGCTTCAGTTCTCCTGTGGTGGCGCTGCAAACATTTGCAGACATATTTTGAGACAATTTTCTGCAGGTCACTAGACGCCCTAGCAGTGGCATATCCTGTAGTTAAAGCAGACAACCCCTTTAAATCCTAATGCCTAAGCCTTTTAGGCCTTAAATAGGTATTCCAATCCTAGCACAATCACAGCTGACAAAGGATTGGTGGCCACTGGTGGCCAGGATTAGGAAACATCCGTGGTACAATGCCCCTACAGCATCTTCTTACTATAGAATCATAGTCCCATTTCAGCTTTGCATGGCTCTGATGCAATTACTCTTTAAGATGATAGATCTTCTGTTTTTTCATCATTGCATTTTAATAATCATATACTTTTAAGTTATGCTGATGTATATGTTTATTCTTTTTTTCCCACAGTTTATATATATATATATATATATATATATATATATACACACACACACACACAGTGCAGACCAAAAGTTTGGACACACCTCCTCATTCAAAGAGTTTTCTTTATTTTCAGGATTTTGAAAATTGTAGATTCACATTGAAGGCATCAAAACCATGAATTAACACATGTGGAATGAAATGCTTAACAAAAAAGTGTGAAACAATTGAAAATGTGTCTTATATTCTAGGTTCTTCAAAGTAGCCATCTTTTGATTTGGTTACTGCTTTGCACACTCTTGGCATCCTCTTGATGAGCTTCAAGAGGTAGTCACCGGAAATGGTCTTCCAACAGTCTTGAAGGAGTTCCCAGAGATGCTTAGCACTTGTTGGCCCTTTTGCCTTCACTCTGCGGTCCAACTCACCCCAAACCATCTCGATTGGGTTCAGGTCTGGTGACTGTGGAGGCCAGGTCATCTGGCGTAGCACCCCATCACTCTCCTTTTTAGTCAAATAGCCCTTACACAGCCTGGAGGTGTGTATGAGGTCATTGTCCTGTTGGAAAATAATTGATGGTCCAACTAAACGCAAATCGGATGGAATAGCATGCCGCTGCAAGATGCTGTGGTAGCCATGCTGGTTCAGTATGCCTTCAGTTTTGAATAAATGCCCAATAGTGTCACCAGCAAAGCACCCCCACACCATCACACCTCCTCCTCCTCCATGCTTCAAGGCATGTAGAGTCCATCCGTTACCCTTTTCTGCGTCGCACAAAGACACGGTGGTTGGATTCAAAGATTTCAAATTTGGACTCATCAGACCAAAGCACAGATTTCCACTGATCTAATGTCCATTCCTTGTGTTCTTTAGCCCAAACAAGTCTCTTCTGCTTGTTGCCTGTCCTTAGCAGTGGTTTCCTAGCAGCTATTTTACCATGAAAGCCTGCTGCACAAAGTTTCCTCTTAACAGTTGTTCTAGAGATGTGTCTGCTGCTAGAACTCTGTGTGTAGCATTGACCTGGTCTCTAATCTGAGCTGCTGTTAACCTGCGATTTTCTGAGGCTGGTGACTCGGATAAACTTATCCTCTGCAGCAGAGGTGACTATTGGTCTTCCTTTCCTGGGGCGGTCCTCATGTGAGCCAGTTTTTTTGTAGTGTTTGATGGATTTTGCCACTGCATTTGGGGACACTTTCAAAGTTATCCCAATTTTTCGGACTGTTTGACCTTCATTTCTTAAAGTAATGATGGCCACTCGTTTTTCTTTACTTACCTGCTTTTTTTTGCCATAATGCAAATTCTAACAGTCTATTCAGTAGGACTATCAGCTGTGTATCCACCAGACGTCTGCACAACACAACTGATGGTCCCAACCCAATTTATAAGGCAAGAAATCCCACTTATTAAACCTGACAGGGCACACCGGTGAAGTGAAAACCATTTCCGGTGACTACCTCTTGAAGTTCATCAAGAGAATGCCAAGAGTGTGCAAAGCAGTAATCAAAGCAAAAGGTGAAGGTACTTTGAAGAACCTAGACTATAAGACATATTATCAGTTGTTTCACAATTTTTTGTTAAGTATTTTATTCCACGTGTTAATTCATAGTTTTGATGCCTTCAATGTGAATCTATAATTTTCAGTCATGAAAATAAAGAAAACTCTTCGAATGAGAAGGTGTGTCCAAACTTTTGGTCTGTACTGTGTATGCATATATATATATATATATATATATATATATATATTAAATATATTAACTGAGGGAAAAAAAAGAATAAACATATACATCGGCATAATTTACCAGTATATGATTATTAAAATGCAATGATGAAAAAACAGAAGATCTATCATCTTAAAGAGTAATTGCATCAGAGCCATGCAAAGCTGAAATGGGACTATGATTCTATAGTAAGAAGATGCTGTAGGGGCATTGTACCACGGATGTTTCCTAATCCTGGCCACCAGTGGCCACCAATCCTTTGTCAGCTGTGATTGTACTAGGATTGGAATACCTACTTAAGGCCTAAAAGGCTTGGGCATTAGGATTTATACACTTCATATACAGTGTCTTGCGAAAGTATTTGGCCCCCTTGAATTTGTCAACCTTTACCCACATTTCAGGCTTCAAACATAAAGATAAAACATTTTAACTTAATGGTGAAGAATCAACAAGTGGGACACAATTGTGAAGGTGAACGATATTTATTGCTTATTTTAAACTTTTATAAAAAAAATAATAAACTGAAAATTGGGGCGTGCAATATTATTCGTTCCCTTTACTTTCAGTACAGCAAAGTCACTCCAGAAGTTATTGAGGATCTCTGAATGATCCAATGTTGTCCTAAATGACTGATGATGATAAATATAAGCCACCTGTGTGTAATCAAGTCTCCGTATAAATGCACCTGCTCTATGATATTCTTAGTCTTCTGTTTAAAGCACAGAGAGCATGATGAAGACCAAGGAACACAACAGGCAGGTCCGTGATACTGTTGTGGAGAAGTTTAAAGCCGAATTTGGTTATAAAAAGATTTCCAAAACTTTAACATCCCAAGGAGCACTGTGCAAGCGATCATATTGAAATGAAAGGAGTATCATACTACTGCAAATCTACCAAGATCCGGCCGTCCATGAAAACTTTCATCTCAAACAAGGAGAAGATTGATCAGAGATGCAGCCAAGCAGTCCATGATCACTCTAGATGAACTGCAGAGATCTACAGCTGAGGTGGGAGAGTCTGACCATAGGACAACAATCAGTTGTACGCGGCACAAAGCTGGCCTTTATAGAAGAGTGGCAAGAAGAAAGCCATTTCTCAAAGATATCCATAAAAAGTGTCATTTACATTTTGCCACAAGCCACCTGGGAGACACACCAAACGTGTGGAAGAAGGTGCTCTGGTCAGATGAAACCAAAGTCAAACGATATGGAAACAATGCCAAACGATATGTTTGGCGTAAATGCAACACAGCTCATCACCCTGAACACACCATCCCCACTGTCAAACATGGTCGTGGCAGCATCATGGTTTGATCCTGCTTTTTTTCAACAGGAACAGGGAAAATGGTTAAAATTGATGGGAAGATAAATGGAGCAAAATACAGGACCATACTTCAAGAAAACCTGTTGGAGTCTGCAAAAGACCTGAGACTGGGACGGAGATTTGTCTTCTAACAAGACAATGATCCCAAACATAAAGCAAAATCTACAATGGAATGGTTCACAAATAAACGTATCTAGGTGTTAGAATAGCCAAGTCAAAGTCCAGACCTGAATCCAATCGAGAATGTGTGGAAAGAGCTGAAAACTGCTGTTCACAAACGCTCTCCATCCAATCTCACTCAGCTCCAGCTGTTTGCAGAGGAAGAATGGGCAAGAATTTCAGTCTCTCGATGTGCAAAACTGATAGAGACATACCCCAAATGACTTGCAGCTGTAATCACAGCAAAAGGTGGTGCTACAAAGTATTAACTTAAAGAGGCCGAATAATATTGCACGCCCCACTTTTCTGTTATTTATTTTTTTAAAAAGTTTAAAATAAGCAATACATTTCCTTCAACTTCACAATTGTGTCCCACTTGTTGTTGATTCTTCACCATACATTAACATTTTTATCTGTATGTTTGAGGCCTGAAAAATTCAAGGAAGCAGAATACTTTCGCAAGGCACTGTATACAGCTGTACTACCCGGCTTCGCCCGGGTTAACAAAATAGAATGTATTAACAAAAATTTATTCTGCACAGAAAAATCACAAAACAAATAGATAGAAATGTAATTATTAAAAGGCAAAAACTAAGCTAATAGAAGCATTTCACAACATATATTTCAACACCACAGATATTCCACACAGATTTAACTAAACTGGCCAAGTAATGTGCTCCGTCTGTCTCTTTACCCGTCTGTCTCTTTCCCCATCTGTCTCGTTCCCCATCTGTCTCGTTCCCCATCTGTCTCGTTCCCCGTCTGCCTGTCTCTGTCTGTCTCTTTTTTTGTCTGTCTCTATCTCTCTGTTTCTTTCCCAGGTCTGTCTCTTTCCCCATCTGTCTCCCCGTCTCTTTGTCTGTCTTTTCCTGTCTGTCTCTTTTCTTGTCTGTCTCTATTTCTCTGTCTCTTTTCCCATCTGTCTCTTTCCTCATCTGTCTCTTTCCAGGTCAGTCTCTTTCCAGGTCAGTCTCTTTCCAGGTCTGTCTCTTTCCAGGTCTGTCTCTGTCTGTCTCTTTCCAGGTCTGTCTCTTTCCAGGTCTGTCTCTTTCCAGGTCTGTCTCTTTCCAGGTCTGTCTCTTTCCCCGTCTGTCTCTGTCTCTTTCACCGTCTGTCTCTGTCTGTCTCTTTCACCGTCTGTCTCTGCCTGTCTCTTTCACTGTCTGTCTCTATCTCTCTTTCTCTTTCCCTGTCTGTCTCTCTGTCTGTCTCTCTGTCTGTTTCTCTGTCTGTCTCTCTCTATCCGTCTCCCCACCGACATCTTATTACCTCACATATAAGCTTCTTATACTATGAATGTCTTTTGTTCCTATAGCAACCAATCACAGCTCCTACTAATAACCTGTAGTTCCAGGCTCCATTTACTTTAATGGAGTCATGTTTTTTAGAAAGTAACTGTAAAGCGCGTGGTTAAATTTTCCTGTCAAAACATAGTCTACGACATTCCCTGGGTCACATGAGGTGTCTGTGGAAAATGTCATGATTGTAAATGCGACGGTGCGGATACACTTTTCATTTCACTTTTTCCCTATTATGTAGATAGGGGCAAAATTGATTGGTAAATTGGAACGCGCGGGGTTAAAATTTCACCTCACAACATAGCCTATGATGCTCTCGGCGTCCAGACGTGTGAGTGTGCAAAATTTTGTGGCTGTAGCTACGACGGTGCAGATGCCAATCCCGGACATACAGTACATACATACATACACACATTCAGCTTTATATATTAGTTATACACGTTGTGAGGTAGTGACCGGCTATATAAATGAATGCCGGTATGTATAGCAGAGGCAATAGATCTCTGCGATGTAAACCTGGAATGTTTACTTTGGGACTTGTTCTCTGAGGGTTGTTAATGAATTCAGGGCCAGGTTTACGAGTAGCCAGAAGTGTGGGCTGGTCTGGCTATTCATTTACCTCCACCCATAGGGTGTCTCAGGTGTTATAATGAGGCTATTTGTCTGAGCACATGGCCCCTGTTGCTGAAGCAGGAGACTTCCTGGAAGACAATGGAGGGGAGAGTTCAGCCAGGATAGACAAGCTGTGCTCTGAGACGCAGTCTCTGACAGCGAGAGTTCTGGGCTCAGAAGAAACAAGCTTCCAGAGCTGTGGACTGATAGGAGTCAGTGTGTAAAGCCTGCCAAAGCTTCCAAAAGGTAACCTCCCCCAGAGAAAGGGGGTTGTGTGCTGACCTAGGTCAGTGAGTAAAGGTTGCTCCTGGGATACATGCGTGTGTGACATATTCTGGTAATTAGCTGAATTACAATAGCTATTTAAAATACTCCCCTTTTGTGAACACCAGGCTTAACACCCTGAGACAGCAGCCTGTGTTGGCACCTATGAATCCAGCCTCAATGTAGATGACCGCATGCTTCGACACATTCCCCTGATTATTCCATTCTGGAGGAAATGTGTTGGGATGCCAAAAAAATGACATAGGGTCAGTTATCTATAGGGCTAGCTTTGGACTGCCCTTGTAAGGGTGGAAGTATCTGGGGCACAGCAGAATTAAGATTAGCTCCTATAGGGTGGAATAGGGCTCTCAAGTACTGGTTCCTCCCTCTGCCTTTAGCTCCTTCCTCTGTCTCTATGTCTCTAGCCTCTCTTCCTTTTAGCTCCTCCACCTGCCTCTAGCCCCTCCCTCTACCACTAGCTCCTCCCTCCTCCCGTCGTCATTTAATATCATCAGTAATAGCCGCCATCTCCTATCTCAGTAATGGGAAAGTCTTCACTGAACACAGATTTTACATCAGAATTGAGAATTTTGGTAATGACTGATCAATTCTGGCAGAGAAAGAAGCAAATCTGTATGATAAGAAATATTACAAAGTTGCTTATTTTCATCTGCACTATTGATTTATGAAATAAAAATGTAAACAATAGTTACACTTTAAAGCTGATTAGCAGGAGCAGTGCGATTTACTACTTTATATAAAGTTTATAAAAAGCAGAGAATTATCCGGTGTTAATTAGCTGCTACAGGTAGGAATACATACTACAATAAGTCCTGTTGTAAAAAAGTATTAGAATTAGCAGTGAGTAAGTATACTTAATTCTGCTCAATATTAAGTGATAAAAGGTAATACATAATAATATTGAGCAGAATAATATCAGCCTCTTGTTTCGACCTCTCCAGATCATTCATGGTCGCTCATGTTGACCCTCTGAGAAAATTAATTGGCCATCTTAAGGGCGCTTTACACGCTGCAACATTGGTAATGATGTCGCTAGCGATCGCACCGCCCCCGTCGTTTGTGCGTCACGGGCCAATCACTGCCCGTGTCGGACAAAATCGGCACTGTGCATCAAACATACTTACCTTCCTAGCGACGCCGCTGTGGGCAGCGAACAACCTCTTTTTTAAGGGGGAGGTTTGTGCGACGTCACACAGTGGCCCGCCAATAGAAGCGGAGGGGCGGAGACCAGCCACATTAACGACACGCCCACCTCATTGCCGGAGGACAGAGGAACGCTGTTGTTCGTTGTTCCCGCGGTGTCACACATAGCGATGTGCGCTGCCTCAGGAACGACGAACAACCTGCATCTAGCACCAGCAATGATATTTTGGAAATGAACGATGTGTCAACGATCAACGATTAGGTGTGTATTTTTGATAATTAGCGGGCGCTCGTAGGTGTCACACGCAATGATGTCGCTAACGAGGCCAGATGTGCGTCACGAATTCCGTGACCCCAACGATATCTTGTTAGCGATGTCTTTGCGTGTAAAGCGGCTTTTAAATGTTTTTTCCAGACATAAAAACATTAATAACCCTAAATGATTTGATCAAAAATCTTTTATGGTTTCACATACATTTTGCATTGATGTCCCAACACCTTGTATTATTCATGCTTGCAAGGTGGAAGCAAAGCTGAACTTTGGGATTCTTAAGAATGCAGCAAGAGAAAAAAAAAAGCATCAACGACGCAGCATGAAAAGCAGCTGCAGCCTTGTTACTGTCAAGTGATCAGGTTTTGGCTGCAGAAAATAAAAAACAGCTAAAAAACATTTGAACATAGCCTAAGTGTTTCATTGTTTCAGGCTGGCTGTTTTTTTAAGTAACAAAAACAGTGACTAATCCGAACAAAAAACCTGGATTCATGTATAAAGTGTAGCCGTGAACTTAGGTTAGAAAAATACACAATTGCAAACGGTAAAACAGCACGGAGAAGCTGAATTGGTAGGGCATTGTTTACATAACACATTGGTAGGGTATTCTATAACTGACAGCTTGGTAGGGCATTGTCACTTTCACACATTTGTAAAGCATTGTTTACCTTAACACATTACTAATTTGATTAAATTGTACTTGGAGTTAAGGTGGTGTCACCCATAGCGACGCAGCAGTGATCACGACCAGCGATCTGACCTTATCAGGATCAGTGCTACGTCGTTACATGGTCGCTGGTGAGCTGTCAGACAGGCAGATCTCACCAGCGACCAGTGACCAGCCCCCAGCCAGCAGCGACGCATGGAAGCGTAACTACGGTAAATATCGGGTAACCAAGGAAAGCACTTCTCTTGGTTACCCGATATTTACCTTAGTTACTAGCGTCCGCCGCTCTCACGCTGCCAGTGCCGGCTCCCTGGTCCCTGCACTCCTAGCCAGAGTACACATTGGGTTAATTACCTGAAGTGTACTCCAGCTACGTGTGCAGGGAGCCGGCACTGGCAGCGTGAGAGCACACCGCTTAGCGCTGTCTCCCTGCACTCCTAGCCAGAGTACACATCGGGTTAATTGCCCGATGTGTACTCCAGCTACGTATGCAGGGAGCCGGCACTGGCAGCGTGAGAGCGGTGGACGCTAGTAACTAAGGTAAATATCGGGTAACCAAGGAAAGGGCTTCTTGGTTACCCGATGTTTACCGTGGTTACAGCTTACCGCAGGCTGCCAGACGCCGGCTCCCTGCTCGCTTCAGTTCGTCGCTCTCTCGCTGTCACACACAGCGATGTGTGCTTCACAACGGTAGAGCAACGTCCAAAAAATGAAGCAGGACATTCAGCAATGACCGGCGACCTCACAGCAAGGGCCAGGTCATTGCTGGATGTCACACACAGCAACAGCGACGGGACGTCGCTGCTACGTCACAGAAAATGGTGACTTCGCAGCGACGTCGTTGTCGTCGTCGCTATGTGTGACACCACCTTTAGAAGAAGACTATCGTTTATGCTTGGGAAAATCACAAAAATGAATGGGTTTCACCAAAAACATTGCAAAAACTGGTAGCTTTTTTTGCACTAACGCATTGCTTTCTACAAATGAAAAAAAAAATACTACAACAACACTGAAAGAATTGACATGCTGCAGTTTTCAAAAACATAGATTCCCAATTTAGTGAGGGAAAAAAAAAAGCTGTGTACGCATAAGACTTTTGATATCTCATAGCTGTTGATGGTACTGTAAAAAGCAGCTTTTAATTTGCATAAAAAAAGCAGAAAAAATGCAACGTGTGAACTTAGACTTAGTATCATTCACATACAAAGTAATGATCAAGGCCAGATATTACTATGGATTTTCAATCCTATCCTCAGCCTAAAATGGCTGCATTCATGGATGCTTGCCTTGTATCCAACCACATAGCAGATACTATATGTTGTGGAAACAGCAGAAATTAGATATGCAGAGTGCGACTCTCAATGACGCCTGTGCATTTTCTCGAGCTGCTTCTGTAAAGCAAGATTAGAGTTACAGACTCATAGTTGACCATGACAGTATAACAACCAAGGCTGCAAACAGCTGTTCTTTTATGTTTCAGGTTTTGCTTGCCTGCAGCAGCTGTCCTTGGTCAGATAGCAAATTATTCTACAAACTGAAAGCCTCACAAGAAAAAAAAAGTATAAGTAGGAATAAACTGCTGTTGACTGGTCACAGCTTGCCGTCCAGTGCACTCATTACTGCATAGACAATATCGGTGGCCAAAATTATCTATCTCAGCATTTCATCACAACAGAAAATCTGTTAAGAAGTCGGAAAAATCAAGGAAAAATATTAAATATGTAAAACAAAAGAAAGACGTGATCAATGAAAATAAATGCTAATAATTCATGGCACTGATTGTAAAAAAATAGTGCAATTTTGCTTATGGAGAGCAAAACTCCTATTATATACCCTGCTTCCCTGAAAATAAGACTTACCCCGAAGTAAAGCCCTAGCATGATTTCAGGATTTTTGAGTTTGCTCGAATTATAAGCCCTACTTAAAAAATAAGCCTGTGAGTGAAATACATTCCTTATATGCCTTTGGAACTCCAAATTAATAAGATCTGTTTTACAAGCGCTAGGGAAAACAATATAGCACACACGCTTTGTGGTGTACTGAAACTTTCTGCTTTATTACACCATATGACCAGTTTATATAGTATCCCAAACAAAGAAATAACTTCTCAGAACTATGCACCAATAAGAGCCACAGGTGTGTGTGTATAGAAATGTGAAACTTCTCCGCCCATCAGTGTTAGCTGAGTCCTATGACATAATTAAGTCATAAGACAAGATGGTTTCTATAAGAACAAAATGGCTTGTATTCTCTCACAAGTTCTAGTTACAATTCATAAAAAAAGTCAATTTAAATAGTGTCCAGGCAGAAATACATGTAAAAAAGTTAAATCAATAGACAAATAGACCCTTTATAATGTCCAAATGGTCTGAAAATGGCAAGGAGAGTATAATAACCTCAGTCAACATTTTGCAAGGGAAATGCTAAGAAGCTCAAGTGTGGATCAGGTCGACAACACTTATTTCCTCATCTGAAAGACATGATATGTGAATGAGTGACTGACAGGAGAGCAAAGGCTTTGATTTCGGTTTGGTCATGACTATATTGAAATAAATGTCAATTGTTTTTGGTTCAAGAATAAATGGACATTGTTCATGGAAAAATAAGGCATCACCTGAAAATAAGCCCTAATGCATCTTTTAGAGCAAAAAGGAATTATTATTATTATTACTACTATCATTACATGTAATTATCTCCTGTAATGGTTCAGATTAATTAAACAAAATTCACTTTAATTCTGTGCACATTTTTTACAGCTCACTCTACAATGAGGCTCATTTGACAAAGGGTGTGACTTAAGGGTTCTTTACACGAGACGATCTATCGCGCGATGCATCGTCGGGGTCACGGTTTTCGTGACGCACATCCGGCATCGTTCACGACGTCGTCTCGTGTAATACCTCTGAGCGACGCAGTATCGCTCACAAATCGTGAGTCGTGTACTCGTCGCTCAGTTTCAAAATATTGTTTATTTAAAATGGCGCCGGTTGTTCATTGTACCCGGGGCAGCACACATCGCTCTGTGTGACACCCTGGGAACGATGAACTCAGCTTACCTGCGTCCCGTGGCACCCGCCGGCTATGCGAAAGGAAGGAGGTGGGCGGGATGTTTACGTCCCGCTCATCTCCGCCCCTCCGCTTCTATTGGCCGGCAGCTGTTTGACATCGCTGTGACGCCGAACGTCCCTCCCCCTTCAGGAAGTGGATGTTCGCCGCCCACAGCGAGGTTGCTCAACAGGTAAGTACGTGTGACGGGGGTTTCATGACTTTGTGCGACACGGGCAGCGATTTGCCCGTGACGCACAAACGACGGGGGCAGGTACGATCGATCATGAAATCGCACGATCGGTCTTCTCGTGTAAAGCAGGCTTTAGAGTGAATGGGGGAGTAAATTAGAGGGAAAGGGGACATAATTTAAGATGTCTCATATCTAAAAAAAATAGATCCAAGCAGACCAACTAAGTGGTGGTTTAAGGCTAGACTAAAAGTGTCTAAAGATGCGCCAAAGTATATTGAGCAAGCATGAGCCACTGTCATAAGCCTCATCCAGAGTCATCTAAATTTGAGACCATATAAATCTGCCCTTCAGTTGAATTGGATAAACCCAACTTTGGCTCATTATAGGCAGGGTTTTACTCTGGCTGATACTACTCTGTGGGTACTTTTAGAATGTTGTGCCTATTGTTTGGGTTAGTGCTCTTTGGGACCTGTTCTAAACTATATGGATATGCTCTATTTTAGAATTGAATAAGTTGTCAATGGTTTACTTTTTTGATTGGGCATCACAGTATGGTGTGAAAAGTGACACTAATAAGCAGACACTGTTGTAGAGGTTCAACAGAGAGAGGGGGGAGGGAGCCAGCACTGCCTGAGAATGGCATGCAAAACAATTTTTTTTTGTGTAAATTCACAATTATTCCAACTGTACTATAATGCAAATTGAGATTTTTAGCAAATGACTGATCAATAATTTGAGCCGCTCCTGCCAACGTCAAGGAAAATCTCTATTGGGGGGTCCTAAACTATATTTATATTTTCAATCTCAATTTGCATTATAGTACAGTTGGAATAATTTTGAATTTACACTAAAAAATTGCTGGCTCCCCCTCTCTTTGTTGTACCTTGGTTTGGTGGCTGACCCCACCATGCCGTGCACGCCTGACTTGGCTTGCATATTCCTTCTGTTTCTATCTACATATATATATAATTTGGTGTCTGTTAACACACAGCTACCATGCCCTTTTCCACAGGCACTGTTATTTAAGCACCATATGCTTGGGCCTGTTCTGCCTTCATTCATGGCTGCTGGGTGGGCACTGTGAGGGCTAGTTCTGACATTGTCCCAGTGTGTGGGGCACACAGCTGCACGTGCTGGGACGTGGACTGCCTTTATTCGCAGTTTAGCCTGTCTTTGCAGCATGGGAGCGGTTCTGACATGTATCACATGTATCAGGTATGTGTATGCTTTAATTTGGTTCTGCTTTTAATTTAATTAGTTAGCCGTATGGCACATTGAAAATATAAATATAGAGTAGGACCCCCCTATAGAGATTTGCCGTGACGTTGGCAGGGGCGGCTCAAATTATTGCTCAATCATTTGCTAAAAATCTCAAATTTGCATTATAGTACAGTTGTAATAATTGTGAATTTACACTACAAAAAATTTTTTGCATGCCATTCTCAGGCAGTGCTGGCTCCCCCTCTCTTTACTGTTGTAGAGGTTGTCTGCTTCTTGGCCACACATCTTCTTCCATTGCTGAGGGTCATGGATTTATACAGTACATTGTACTGTATGTCCCCTTGTGTAATTCTACTGAAATCAAGAGTAATTATGCCGGAGTACTGCTTTAGTGAATCAATATAAGAAACTTTTAATGTTAGCCCACCTTGGTGTTTGAATTTTGGGATATACTTGTATACTGATTACCATTTATGTTGGACTGTATGCACCTTGGACTGTTGAAAAGAGGTTTGGCTTTTTTTTGCACCAAAAACTAATATATGTAAGTTAGATATAGCAATACGATTTCTCTATTTTCGCTGGCAGTGAATAAAAAATCATCAATAATTCCCTAACATGAGGATTAGTATTAGAATTACTAATGTTGTGAACATGTGCACTAGAAAGTATACATACTCTTAATGACTACATGGAAAAACACAGCCATGGATCTCAAAATTCTTGTATCTATGTCAAGGAGAATTCACAATCGATGCCTTTGTGTAGTGAAGCTTGGTACTGAGTGCAGGGACATAACAGTCTGCTAGTGCCAAGTGCCACCCAAAGTGATGAATGGTCCTGTGAATATCTGTTCCCTAAAGGTGATAGTGAAGCATTAACTATTTATACTGGTCTGTTTGTTTACACTTTTGCCTTAGAAATTGACTTATACAGTATCATACGTACGGTATATGAAACTGATTGATACATTTTCTGTATGGATGTGTGGAAACAAACACAACCAAGTCCTTAGCATCTTCGTTCATCTTGGACTGACTTATTACAGCACAATCTCCCACGTACACACATATAACTTCTCACTTGCTTACATACTGTGTTTTCCCAAAAATAAGACACTGTCTTGTATTATTTTTTGGGCCGAAAAATGTGCTAGAGCTTATTTTTGGGGTAGGGGTTATTCTTGGAGAAACACTGGCTCAGGGTAAGTTAATCCCCGAAAAAAGGCAAACACCCCCCAAGAGAATCATTCTCACCAGACCTTGGACGTCTGCGTCACTCCCAGGTCCTTCTGTGGGCACTTCCAGCAGGTCCTTGTGTTCTCTACACATACACACAAATATCTGGTTATACCATACTGTTTCCGGCCGGCAAGGAAATCTGGGACTGTGTGGAACGCATCGAGGACTGCATCGAGAACCTCCAATGGAATGTATCAGTATGTTCCACTGCTGGTTCCCGATGCGTTCCACTGCAGGTCCTCGAGTTCCAGGTTACCGGAGTAGTACGGTATCACCTGATGTGTGTGTGTGCACTTTACTGCAGGTTTTCGATGTGTTCCACCCCAGATCCTCGAGTTCCAGATTCCTGGAGCCGTACGGTATTACTAGATGTGTGTGTGTACTCCACCACAGGTCCTCGATGCGTTCCACTGCAGGTCATCGTGTCCACAGCGTCTTGTTCGGGGTCTGGTGAATATGATTGCGGGGTCTGTCTTCTCTCTTTTTTGGGTGTCTACTTTCTTTAATGAAAAGCCCTGTAGTATTCTTTAACTTTTTTTTAGCTCCATAGACATTTCATTATTGAACTGCAATTAGGTTTTATTTTTGGGATAGGGCTTATTTTCAGGGAAACAAGTTATTAAAAACTGAGCCCTCAAAGTTGGACAGTCCCGCTGAATCTGGGACGGTTGGGAGCTATGCAAATGTAAAAACAGACATGCAGAAAGGGAAATATCCTTTTAGACAATACAGGTCTCAAATGTTGATCTGGGGTATTACGGTACTTATTTCATACTGCTTGAACATTTATATATACTGCTGTAGCAATTTTTTTAATGAGTATATTTATTATGACTCTTTGTGTGGGTCTCAAGGCTTTGTTATGCAGTAGGTTTAAGTTATAAAATTCTATTCAACCATTTTCTTCCTGGTTATCTCCACCTACTATCAGATACTGCAAACTAATTATGTCTTCTATAATAATCTAGCCCAAATCACATAGGTTTGCTTTCTCTCATGCTGTGACCTAAGCCCATTTAAGAGAGCGTAGGTATGAAGGCTCATTTTCACCTGTCCAGCTGTCTTTTCTTGTTCGCTATGCTAGAGATTCGCTGGGTGGAAACTGATGCAAGAACTGATCTACAAGTAATAGATTGCTATGTGATTGTTCATATCACCCCTACTTGTCCCTTCAAGGAACTGGATGCAAAAAAAACCTGGCATGTTGCATCTTTAGATTCAGATCCTTGTTTGTGCAGTGTTCCTAATAAAAAGGCCCGAGGAGGTTTTAACATCAGTTGTGATGATCAGTTGAGTTACAACAAATCTGATCCTGATGCAAAAGACAAATGAAAACCATGGCTGTTAATCCCCCAAAGAAATCTAAATTGGTTTTAGCTGAGATTTTGGTCCTAAGAAGAGATGAGTGAACCCGAACAGTAAAATTCGGTGTTCGGGCCTGTCACAAACCACCGGGGGGGTCACTTAGAAATCCCCCGCGCTGGCTACCAGTACGTCACAATCGGGGGGTAGCAAGGGGGTGTCACCCCTCCTTTATACCTCCCGACAGACAGACAGAGCACGTGACGCGCTCTCTAGCGCCCCTCTTATAGTCAGGCCAATTATGGAATTGCCCGACCATAAGCAAGGAGGCCGCTATACTACTTATGCCGATTATTGAAGGGTCCCCGGTGAGAGTAAGGTATATATTCCCCCGACCTCCGCGGGCGGAATATATAATATCTTCCCGAATCTCACTGGCCTCCCCACAATAATCCTTGGCACAACTCGCTGCCACCAACCGCTTCACGGTAACTATTAGCCGAACACACAGACGTGGGATTCAAGATCGAGATAACAGAACAGCCCAAGATTAATTATATAATTTAATCGCCTAAAGCACACTAGAAACTACAATATATACAATAGGGAATCTACAGAATATACAGTTATGTCAGAGTACAGTTACAGATAAAGCATGGGTTACAAACAGGTATACAATTACATCAGTTACCTTGTGTGTCTGGCCACAGGGGGGCGCTGTACCCAGGTTTCTAGGATTCTTCCCACAGATGTTTCCTGCACGTGCCCCCAGCGAAAAGAACCTTGGAAAATGGCCGAAGCAGGGTTATCAACCTGGGCAAATCCAGGTCCCCTCCTACCTTAGTGACCTCACAGGGAGCACTGCTCCACCCCTGGCTGGAGTTATGGACAAATTCACAACATGGAATATGGGCCATAACTTTGCCTGGGAGCGTCGTAGGCGGACGCCAATGCTCTCATTGTGACAGTTATGAATTTAGCTACAGAACGAGGGGACTCATGACCTGTCTACGAGTTCCCATATGGCTGATATCACGCCTGGGGTATTTCCCCAGCTCCCCCTTCCATAAAAAAGGTGTGCCAGCATCGTCCGCCTGCGCAAACACCATTTTTATGGTTGCCATATTTATCGGAGATATGGCTTGCGAGATATGAACCATTTTTTTACTGGAGTCGTTCTGTCTGGCTACTTCCAAGCCTGGCTAATGAGATACAACTCTTGTTACAGGGTGACGGCAGGGAGCCATCCTGTGTCCATTGTCCGCACATCATCTCATCTCCATATCAGAGGAGATGGCTGTTGGAGGTGTAAGTGGGATGTGACACCTTCACAGATGCTGGACATTTGGGAACAAGGAGGGAGGGGGGGCACTGCCAGGGAGTGATGAGAGCAATTATGACTTCTAGTCATAATTCCTCTTCATATCCCAGGATTTACCTCACACCTCCCCCCTTTTGAGGGCGCTAGGGGGCAGCACACTCCGGTGTTCCCCCGTGCGCCCGTCCGCGACCTCTCCTTGTCGGGACAGCCCGTCTGCGTTACCGTGGCCACGGCCCCTTTTGTGGCGAATGGTGAAGTCGTATTGCTGGAGCGCAAGGCTCCATCGCAACAATCGCCCATTCGTCCCAGAGACGGTGTGCAACCAGCTGAGGGGATTGTGGTCCGTCTCCACGATGAAGTGGCGCCCGTATAGATAGGGTTGCAGACGCTGCAGGGCCCACACTATGGCCAGGCACTCCTTCTCCATTGTAGAATAGGCCACTTCCCTTGGTAACAGCTTCCTGCTCAGGTACAAGACTGGGTGCTCTTGGCTCGCAGAGTCCACCTGGCTGAGCACCGCACCGAGGCCGAAGTCACTGGCGTCGGTCTGTACTACAAACGGCCGCGTGAAGTCGGCTGCCTGTAGCACGGGCGGGCTGGACAGGGCGTCCTTTAGGGCCCGGAAGGCTGTCTCGCAGTCCACTGTCCAATCGACTGCAGAGGGCAGCTTCTTCTTGGTGAGGTCCGTCAAGGGCTTTGCCAGGCTACTATAGCATGGAACAAACCTCCTATAGTACCCAGCGGTCCCCAAGAAGGACATCACCTGCTTCTTGGTCCTGGGGATGGGCCAGGATGCGATGGCCTCCACTTTCTCAGGCTCGGGCTTCAGCGTTCCCCCACCTACCCGGTGACCGAGGTACTGGACCTCGCTCATGGCCAGCTGACACTTTCCCGGCTTGATGGTCAAACCTGCCCGGTGGATCCGCCTGAGCACCTGTGCTAGATGCTCTAGGTGGTCCTCCCAGGTGGGACTGAAGACGGCAATGTCGTCCAGGTACGCGGCCGCGTGCCCTTCAAGTCCCTTGAGCAGGGTGTTGACCATCCGCTGGAAAGTGGCAGGGGCATTCCTCATCCCGAATGGCATCACCGTGGACTCGTACAGTCCAAATGGGGTAATAAAGGCAGAGCGTTCCCTGGCCTTGCGAGTCAGGGGGATCTGCCAATATCCCCGGCTCAGATCCATGATGGTCAGGTACTGAGCCCCGGCCAACTGATCGAGCAGGTCATCGATGCGTGGCATTGGGTACGCATCGGCGACCGTGACAGCATT
The DNA here is from genome assembly GCF_048569485.1 of Anomaloglossus baeobatrachus. Taxonomy (NCBI): domain Eukaryota; kingdom Metazoa; phylum Chordata; class Amphibia; order Anura; family Aromobatidae; genus Anomaloglossus; species Anomaloglossus baeobatrachus. Next base: position 667,018,879 of record NC_134354.1, on the reverse strand, counting down.
GAGCCCCCTGTAGTCCACGCAGAACCGAGTGGTTCGGTCCTTCTTAGGGACGAGGACTACAGGCGAGGCCCAAGCGCTGTTGGATGCCTGGATCACCCCCAGCTTCAGCATCTCGTCAATCTCCTGGCGCATGTGTTGCTGCACCTCCAGGGAGACCCGATATGCTGAACGCCGGATCGGGGGATGATCCCCAGTGTCCACGTGATGGACAGCCAAGTCAGTCCTTCCGGGCTGGTTGGTAAACAACCCCCGGAAGGGGAGGAGGGTGGCCCACAGCTGGGACCGTTGGTCCTCCAAGAGCTGGTGGCCAACCTCCACATCCTCAATGGATCCGCCTGCCCTAACCTGGGCTAGCATATCCAAGAGGGTTTCCGCTTCTCCCTCCTCGGGCAGGTTGCACACGGGGAGCGCACATGCCTCCCGCTCATGATGTGCCTTCATCATGTTCACATGGAAGGGCTTCCGCCTTCCACGGGCAGGGTCCAGGGTGACCAGGTACGTCACAGGGTTGAGCTGCTGGTACACGAGGTATGGGCCTTCCCAGGCTGCCTGAAGCTTGTCCTGTGGTACGGGGACCAGTACCCACACCTCTTGACCCACTTGGTAGGTCCTCTCGCAAGCGTTCTGGTCGTACCAACGCTTCTGATCGGCCTGGGCTTGAGCCATATTGTCGTGTACCAGTTGCGTCAAGGCCTGCATTTTGTCCCGGAAGCGCATGACATACTCGATAACCGACACTCCAGGGGTGGCCAAATCCCCTTCCCAAGCCTCTTTCACCAGAGCCAGGGGGCCCCGCACACGTCGCCCGTACAGGAGCTCAAACGGTGAGAATCCTGTTGAGGCCTGTGGAACCTCCCGGTAAGCAAATAACAGGTGTGGGAGATACCGCTCCCAGTCACGCCCATGGGAGTCGACCAACATCTTAAGCATCTGCTTTAAGGTGCCATTGAACCGCTCGCACAGGCCATTAGTCTGTGGATGGTACGGGCTGGCCACCAGATGTCGCACCTGGACTTGCTTACAGAGGGTCTCCATCAGCTGGGACATGAATTGGGTCCCCCGGTCGGTGAGCATTTCCTGGGGAAAACCCACTCGGGAGAAAATCTCCAGCAATGCGGTGGCCACCTTGTCAGCCCGAATGGACGACAAGGCCACTGCTTCTGGGTACCGGGTGGCATAGTCCACTACCGTCAGTATGAAGCGTTTCCCGGAGCTGCTGGGGATGGCCAGCGGGCCGACCAGATCCACAGCCACCCTCCTGAAAGGCTCATCGATGATGGGCAGAGATACCAGTGGGGCTTTGGGGCGTGGCCCCGCCTTCCCCACTCTCTGACAGGTTTCACACGAACGGCAGTAGGCAGCCACATCGGCCCCCATCTTTGGCCAGTAGAAATGCTGGTTTAACCTGGCCTTGGTCTTAGCGATCCCTAGGTGTCCGGCCATCGGAATCTCATGTGCGATCCGCAACAACTCCGTCCGGAACGGATAGGGTACCACCAACTGTCGGTCCCTGGGCCACGCCTCCGGTGAACCCTGCTGGACCGTGGCCCGGTACAGCCGTCCTTGGTCCCAGACCACTCGCTCCGGGTCCGAGTCCGAGGGAGGCTGTGCCGCCTGCTCCTTTAGAGCTTTCAGGCTGTCGTCAGCTTCTAACGCTGCCTGAAACCCCTGACTAGATGGGGCCAGAATCGACGAGACTGTCACATCTTCAGTCAGTACCCCGGGACCTGTGTCCTGGCCTCCACCTGACTCGGCTGCCACTTGGTCAGAAGGGGAAGAGCTATCGGACCTCCGGGAGGCCCCTTGGCTTCCAGCACTCCCACTGCGGGTGACAGCGGCCACAGCCGCTGCGACCGTGGGTCGTGCCTGCTCCTCCTCCGTTCCTGACCAAGTCGCTGGTTCAGGCAGACCTACCTGGCTTCCTGACACCCCGGTTGTGGGGGAACCATGCACCGAGATCTTACCTGGGAGCACTTCCGCTCCTGGACCGGCCCCAATCTCACCTGCCTGTTCCCCTCCTGCAGCAACAGAACCCCGCTGTGAAATCTCTGGGGACCCCACATTTGCTGTGGTAGCCCCCACCCCACACACTGGTCCTCCCCCTGCAGCACCCTGCTCTCTGCTTATCCCTGCAGAGGGCAACAGATCCCAGCTCACAGGCTGATTACTTGTAGAGGCATTGTCACACCTTTCTCTGACCCCCTCCCCTCCTGTCACAGCTGCAGCTGCGTGTGTGTCTATGGTGTCTGTGCAAGCAGAAATATCAGAGTTCACTCCCTCCTCCCTTACATCATTCATAGATAACACATTAACATTGTCAGGAGTCATGTCAGCACTGGCTGAAGGTTCAGCCTTTGGGGCGGGGCCAAACTGGGAGGTTATTTGCCCCAAATCTGTCCCAAGTAGCACGTTTGCAGGGATCCGATCAGTTACCCCCACCTCCCTCACCCCTCGCCCTGCGCCCCAGTCCACATAAATGTCAGCAACAGGCAGCGCCGGGTCAATGCCTCCAATCCCGGAGACAGCGAGGGTTTTTCCAGGGATCAAGTCTTGGGGGGACACCATCTCAGGCCGCACCAGAGTCACCTCCGAGGCGCTGTCTCGCAGTCCTATGGTCACAGACTGGCCGACGGTGACAGGTTGGAAGCTGTCCAGGGACCTACCACCACCCCCACCCACACAATACACCTTGGGCGGCCCTTGGGACGGGGACGGAGCCGGGGCCTTGGGACGCTGAGGGCACATGGCCTTGAAGTGTCCAGGTAGGTTGCACTGGTGGCACCGTCTTGGTTCTGCCACGGGCCTGGAGAGGGGAGTTGAGGGGGACACCCCCTGCAGTCTAGGGGCAGGTGGGGCAGTCGCAGAGTTCATCTTACCCCCTCTCCAGGTGCTGCTGGTGGCTGCTCTCCTGGCTTCAGGAGCCCGATTGTTGGTGTAGTCATCTGCCAGGGCAGCTGTAGCCGTGGATCCCTTTGGCTTCTGGTCTCGGATGAACTGGCGGAGATCCTCAGGGCAGTTCCACAAGAGTTGCTCCGTGATGAACAAGTCCAGGATCTCCGGTCCGGTGGAAAGCTGCAGGCCTTGGGTCCAGTGGTCGGCAGCTCGGGCAAGTGCCCGCCGGTGGTCAGCCCAGGAGTCCTTTGGTCCCTTCTGCAGCGTCCGGAACTTCTTGCGGTAGGACTCCGGGGTGAGGTTGTACTGTTGGATCAGGGCCCGCTTGATGGTGTCGTAGCCCTGATCCGCCTCAGCAGGCAAGTCCCCAAGGATATCCAGGGCCTTACCCCTTAAACGGGGGGTCAGGTATTTGGCCCACTGGTCCTTGTTCAGATGATGCTGCAAGCAAGTCCGTTCAAAAGCAGTCAAGAAAGAGTCCAAGTCTCCATCCTTCTCCAGCACTGGGAAGTCCTCAACACGGACCTTTGGAAGTTTGGTGTCTGGAAGGTCACGGGTGGCTGATGAGGGCCGGAGCTGAGCTAGCTGCAGCTGGTAGTTACGCTCTGCCTGGCGCTCTTCACGCGCTGCTTGCCGCTCACGCTCGGCCATGAGTTCCTTGTAGCCCTCCCGGTCTCCAGCCTGGCGTAGGGCCATAGCCATTTGAAGAAGGCTATCCGAGCCTCCCAGGCTCGGTGGAATGGCACGTGGTGATCTGCGGCCCGCTGCGGAGCCTGGTGATTCACTGTCCATTGCAGAGCGGAGGGCTGGCATCTGGCTCGTTGAGGACCCTTGGGCGAGCTGCTCCTCATCTTGTCCAGCAGTGCCCGGTTGTGCAATGTCCTCTGCAGAGCTGTTTTCTGGCGTCGAGCTCCTGGAGGACTCGTGGACAACCTCCTCATCGTCTCTGGCCTTAGCATCGGCCATTCCTTTGGCTTTGCTCCTGGTGCTCTCAGCCATTCTTGCAGACTTTTGGTCACTGACACAGAACTGACACCTGATGCCTCCACACACCTTACAGTATCTGCACTCTGACACTCTAGTGTTGAGCTAGTCTGAAGACCCCAGCAGCCACAGCTGCTGCAGGCAGTCTTTAGTGTCTGGGAGTATGGGTCTCACACTCACACACACTATTATCTCGATCCCACCGCTATGCCACCAATATGTCACAAACCACCGGGGGGGTCACTTAGAAATCCCCCGCGCTGGCTACCAGTACGTCACAATCGGGGGGTAGCAAGGGGGTGTCACCCCTCCTTTATACCTCCCGACAGACAGACAGAGCACGTGACGCGCTCTCTAGCGCCCCTCTTATAGTCAGGCCAATTATGGAATTGCCCGACCATAAGCAAGGAGGCCGCTATACTACTTATGCCGATTATTGAAGGGTCCCCGGTGAGAGTAAGGTATATATTCCCCCGACCTCCGCGGGCGGAATATATAATATCTTCCCGAATCTCACTGGCCTCCCCACAATAATCCTTGGCACAACTCGCTGCCACCAACCGCTTCACGGTAACTATTAGCCGAACACACAGACGTGGGATTCAAGATCGAGATAACAGAACAGCCCAAGATTAATTATATAATTTAATCGCCTAAAGCACACTAGAAACTACAATATATACAATAGGGAATCTACAGAATATACAGTTATGTCAGAGTACAGTTACAGATAAAGCATGGGTTACAAACAGGTATACAATTACATCAGTTACCTTGTGTGTCTGGCCACAGGGGGGCGCTGTACCCAGGTTTCTAGGATTCTTCCCACAGATGTTTCCTGCACGTGCCCCCAGCGAAAAGAACCTTGGAAAATGGCCGAAGCAGGGTTATCAACCTGGGCAAATCCAGGTCCCCTCCTACCTTAGTGACCTCACAGGGAGCACTGCTCCACCCCTGGCTGGAGTTATGGACAAATTCACAACATGGAATATGGGCCATAACTTTGCCTGGGAGCGTCGTAGGCGGACGCCAATGCTCTCATTGTGACAGTTATGAATTTAGCTACAGAACGAGGGGACTCATGACCTGTCTACGAGTTCCCATATGGCTGATATCACGCCTGGGGTATTTCCCCAGCTCCCCCTTCCATAAAAAAGGTGTGCCAGCATCGTCCGCCTGCGCAAACACCATTTTTATGGTTGCCATATTTATCGGAGATATGGCTTGCGAGATATGAACCATTTTTTTACTGGAGTCGTTCTGTCTGGCTACTTCCAAGCCTGGCTAATGAGATACAACTCTTGTTACAGGGTGACGGCAGGGAGCCATCCTGTGTCCATTGTCCGCACATCATCTCATCTCCATATCAGAGGAGATGGCTGTTGGAGGTGTAAGTGGGATGTGACACCTTCACAGATGCTGGACATTTGGGAACAAGGAGGGAGGGGGGGCACTGCCAGGGAGTGATGAGAGCAATTATGACTTCTAGTCATAATTCCTCTTCATATCCCAGGATTTACCTCACAGGGCCTAACAAATCAGTCGTCAAGTTCAAAATTTGGGTGCTTTACATATGCAAACCACTCTCACGAGCATTGGGTACACTCGGTGCTTGGCCCAGTTCAAGCCGCTTGCAGTGTTTCAATGGCTCTCACTGGGGGTAACAACAGTGTTATCGGATTTAGGTGCACAAAAAAAAAAAAATGAACCCCCCCCCCCTCTTTCCCCTGGAAGTGTTCTGTTTATGGTTGACTGTATATGGGCGCAGACCCAAACTGCCCAATCAGTTACTTTCAATGGGGTTCAGGTTAATTCCATCAAGTCCAAGCCCCAAACCGAACTTTATCTAAAGTCTGACTGAACTCGCCAAACTGAACTTCAAAGAGTCCACTCATCTCTAGTCCTCCTAAGTAATTGGCTGTTGCAAGTCTTTCTCTTAACTTATAATGTCCCCTTGATTAGACCACGTAAAGCCTTATCTGGTCACAGCTCCTTTACAGACAATTGCAATGAGGCCACTGGGCACAGCGCAGATGAAACCGATCAGTGAACTAAAAACTATCAAGTAATATGAAAGTTTAGAAAACTAAGTCTCCACTTAGACTATTCTTGTTTTTCCTCATAACTGGAAGGAAGACCATTTACACCTTTCTTCGAGGGGTGGTAGCAGTGTATAGGTAAATTATTGACATAGCATAATATTAATTCTTGGGGCCATATATGAAAACTATACAGTATTGTTACATTATGTAGGAAAACTTAACCTGGGCTTCAGATGTTCTTGTTTTCCTTCTAATTGCAAGGCTAACATTTGTCTAGTTTGAGAAACCCTTTTTCAGTAGTCAGGTAAGGTTCCTCAATAACAAGCTGGAGGGTCCTGTAATTGAATCACAATGATTAGAGGACTGCTTGATAAATGCTCATTTTAATCACTTATGCAATAATCATAGGCCCAAATCAGTTTCCCCTTATTTTCCCGTTGGATAGTCTTGTCCTACACTATGTAGCTTTGATGCAATGAGAGGGTCGAATGGGCCACCAGTAGAAAAGATATATGCCACTGACGGGAGACCCTCACCGATCTATTGCCACTGTTAGAGAAGATAATAGTGCTGGAAAGACAAAGACGCAAATAGTGTTTTATCCTTTATGGTGCTCACCTGGAGAACTTGTGAGAAAGTCACAACCACTTGAAAAACCTGCAAATAAAAGGCCGCCTCAGTCCCCATGGAAAAATACCACAGAGTGAAGAAGGAAGGGGTTAACCATCATGCTGTCATGAAGAAACCGAGATAAGTAGAAATCTTGAACAGTGATCTTTAATTCTACGTGTTTTGGAGAGTAAATATTTTTTCTCCAGGATAGGAATCACAGATAGGTACATCTGTGATTCTTCTCCTGAGGAAGGATGTTTACTGCCCGAAACACGTAGAATTAAAGATCACTGTCCAAAATTTCTGCTTTTCCTGGTTTCTTCACAGCTGCATGACGGTTAACCCCTTCCTTCTACATTCTGCGGTGTATTGCCACTTTTAGCAGGCCTGGAAATAATTTTGCCTATGCCTCTCAATTTGGTGTTGCTTTTTTTTTTATTTGAAATGCTGAGAAGTTTGAGAACATTTCCCTTTGAGTAATAACACAGGAGCAGACTATGCGTTGCCTGGGATGACAGGAACCTATTACGGTTCTTTGAGAACTTGCCTGTGTTCTCCTGGGCCATGTCTAAACAGATTGCATGATTCAGAGGCAGTGCAGCCCACAACTGCCACACATCTGACAACGCGAGTACATCAGGGAGGCTCCGTGCAAAACAAAAAAGGAAACTAGTTCACTTCTGTTGTGGAGCAGCAACTAAAATCATATACTTTGGCCAAGTGGGTGGCAGTGAGGGTGACAATTAACTACTGACACCACGTACAAAATTACGCCCTTTCCTCTACCGCTATCACATTCTTCCTAAACGTGTTATTTGAAAGCGCATTGGGGCAGTTACTCCAACTCATATTTGCTTTTGTGGGTCTTGCAGGCCAATGAATCATGAACTGAAATGTATTGTTAAATGGTTTCTCTGAAGCAGAAGTCATGACACCTGAGTGGGTGGATTGTTGGAGTGTTTACCCCGATTGCTTCTTTATAATCCATTTAAAGTCAACCATTTGTTATATTTATTTCTTAAACTGCATCTATTCTTGCTTCTATGAAGCGACAATGTGTTTTATCAACCAGGATGTTGGCTGTGTACTAAGCCAACCATAATTACATGTGTTTGATTTGACGTTAAACTTTAAAACTCACCATAGACTAACTTGATGAAGGACGTTAAGTTAATAAAACATCATGGTGCCTACAAAATGCAGCATGATGTGCTTTAGATGATATTCATTAGTGTAGTGATGTGAGCAGCCATTGAACAGTGATGCCATCTTTAAAGTGGCACTAGCTTTTGGTAGACATTGTGCTGTCATTTTTTTATTAGTATTCATATTCATCCACGTAGTATCATTTTATAAGACATGGATCAAAAACTTATCTTTACTCACTGCTGTCTTGCATGGTACTTGGCACTGTGCAGTCTCATGGGGTTGTTCGGATAAACCATGGCGCTAGCTGTGATCTTGCTAACTCAAACCTATCAATCGAAGGTGGAGGGTTCAATATTGAGAGCTCAATGTAACTAGCGAGGTTGGTCCGTACATGCCAATCAGACTATTCGGCACAGAGTAGCATGCAGGAGAGCAGTGAATAAAGATACTTTTTACAGTTATTTGGGGATACAGGGGCACACGGAATGGATTGCGAGGATCCTAGTTAGAAAGGAGGTATTGAGATCAGCCATTTAACAACGGCAATCCTGATGATAGGTTCCCTTTAAAGTGTTTGCCCACTATCTCTCCATATTTTATGTGGCACTTTGTGCCTAGTCACCACAGATAATAACTGCATGTGTATTTCAATCTGGGTACTACATGGTATTGTATTTCACGTATTTATATGTATTTTATAATGTCCGTCCACCCTGAGCAGGAAGGAGTTAAAGCCTGGTAAGTTTAGTTTCTGCTCACACAGCCTCACACACACAGACAGAGGGAACATTCCTTAGTTGGGGGTGACTCGCCCACCCCAGGGCTGTGGGACACCCGGTGCCGGGCCGGACTAGTCCGGTGGTAGTCAGTGGTGGCTGGGCCCGGCTCCGTGGCCCTGGTGGGTGTCAGTTGAATATGTGGCTGATGACTTTAATGTTTGTGTTCGTGACGCCACCTGTGGTATGCGGCTATTAAGCCGCCGCTGCGGTATGAGGCCTCCGGGATAGTGTTATGGCAGCAATGGTGGTACTGCTCCCCACAGGTGGAGCAATGCCCGGGGCACAGTTGGTGTTTGTGGAAGTCTATGGTGCTGCGTGACTAGCACGGTGCAGGGCCGACAAGCAATGAAAGAAACAGGCACAAACAGTAGTCTCTTTACCTTCTCCTCTTTTACTCGGCAGAAACTTAGTCCAGGGAGACCGTCACAGATGGTAAAGATGATCCGGCCGGCCTGGAAGTGCCTGGGGTGATCTTTGGCCAGTTGAGTATGAGGCCTACTCCTTAATCTTTCTCTGCTGTTTTAGGACACTGCACTTTGGGTTTGCAATTGCCCTCTTGCTGCTGGGACTTGTTGTTCGTCCCCTTTTCTGTGTGGTAGACTGCGCAGGCCCTCTCTGGCGCTTCTCTGCTGGAGCCCACACCAGGCCCTTGGGATGCAGTTGTACCTTCAGATTGCTTCTTGGACAGGGGGCTTACAGCTCTCCTGCCCTCCGGATTCAGCTACCAGGGATGGATTTTATGCCCTGGCAACTACAGACTCCGATGTCCGAGTCCCTGCTGTGCCTCTCTGCTCCCCTTGCTTCACTGGGCCAAGCTATCCCAGCTCTAGGCCCCAGTTTACAAGGCAGCACTACTCTGCGTCTGCACTCTTTCACTCCTGTCTCCAGACTAACTACCACTTCCTCCTTCCAGCCAGACTTAAGGAATGCTCCCTGAAGTTCCAGGTTCAGAGCTCCCCCTGCTGGCCGGAGGGAGAACTGTGTTGAGTGTTAACTTACTGGCCAATAGATCTCCCAATTACCTCCAGGCTCAGCATTAACCCTTTTGGGAGGGCAATGCTGTTGTGGCGACCAGGTCCTGGGGCGCCACACTCCCCCTTAGTTAAATTCAGTACTCCCGGACTGTAGAAACAAACATGACATGTTAGAACATTTCATCCCATTATGGGAGGCGCAAATACTTTAACGTTACAACCTTAAACATTACTATAAGAGTCCAGTGTGGCTCCCTGCCGGGTGTCCATTACACTGCTCCATGGGGGACCCGCCGCGTTCAAACCCCCAACGTAGGCTCTGGGCGTGTGTCAGAGCATTGATGACCCCACTCTATGCACGCCGGACGGGTTTTTCTTCAGGGGTGTTGAGCACACTGGTGCTAACTATGAACAATTTAGGTGTTGGCCACCCATAGTCCAGTGGCCCAATTGTCCATTTTCGCAATCAAAGAAAAAGAAAACATTTTGTACACAACATGACAGACATTTTGCATAACTATTTACATTCTAATAAGTACTCTTTCCCTTATACAGTTGACTCCCTATACCTTAGAGGGGGTTGTCCCCGAGTGCTGCGCTGGGACCTACGTAGCTCTGGTGTTTGCCCCTGACTACGTGGTGCGTCTTCTATCTCAGCACTACAGGTGGGCCTAACCCCCATAGGTAAGCGTGATGGTTGCCTTTGTGATCTAAGAGTCGCCAAGGGTATGACAGGTTCACCACTGACAGGGGGTTGATCCTCCTGTTCCACTGCTGGCGAGTCATCTCGTGCTGGAGCGGACGATTCTTTAGGTGGATCCGGAACCTTTTCCGTTTCTGGCTCGACCAACTGCGGAAACGTCAAAACTGGTACCACTATGGCATTGTTTATTCGGGTCCAAGTTTTGGGGAACTTTCCAAGGATGGTTTGAATCATCTCCCCTTCTTTCTCTTGACTTTGGGGACTTCCTTGTACTCCTTCCATTTCTCTTTGGATTCTGCACCGTTCAGGGCACGCTTTCAGGCGGTCTCGGGAAATTGCTTGATAGGTCTTGCCTTCATCTTTGCTTATGAGGCATACCTTACTATTGTCAAAGTTGGAGGGGATAATGGTGTAGGGCTCGTTTTCCCACTGATCATCCAATTTATGCGCCTTCCGCTTCTTCTTGAGGACTTGTTCTCCAGGTGCTAAGGGAGTTGCTGGGGCTGTTTGATTGTAATGCTGTTCTTGTCTCGTTCTTGCTTGAGACAGGCTCCTCTCTACGCACTCCTGGACCTTACGGTACCGCTGCTGCCGTTCTGTATCCCAATCCTCTATTTCTTGAACCGCCTCAGGCGACACAGTCCCCATCTCAAAGTCTACAGGCAACTTGCCTGGTCTGGCTCGCATCAGGTAAGCGGGGCTGCAGTTGGTCGAATTCACTGGGATGTGGTTGTACAGGTCTACCAGATCTGGCAACTTTTCTGGCCATTGGTTCCTTTCCTCCAGCGGTAGGGTCTTCAGCATATCAATAACCACATGGTTCATTTTCTCGCACAGTCCATTGGTTTGGGGGTGGTACGGTGTGGTTCGGATTTTCTTACAACCGTACATGTTACAGAACTCTTGGAACACTTCAGCCTCGAATGCAGGACCCTGATCAGTCAGTACCCTTTCCGGATAGCCGTGAGGTCGGCAAAAGGATGCCTGGAACGCTCTAGCTGCTGTCCTGGCTGTCTGGTCCTTCACAGGCACTACTACCAGGAAACGAGAGTAATGGTCCACAATGGTGAGGGCGTACACATAGCCTGACCGGCTTGGTGTTAACTTCACGTGGTCCAGGGCCACCAACTCCAGGGGCTGCTTTGTGACAATTGGCTGCAAGGGAGACCTTTGGCTGGCATCGTCTTTCCGCCTCAGGTTACACGGGCCACAGTCTCGGCACCACTTCTCGATCATCTTTCTCATGTGCACCCAATAGAACCGATCACGGAGTAGGGCCTCCAACTTCTTCCACCCGAAGTGTCCTGCGTTATCATGATACGCTGCTAGGACCATTGGAGCATCTCTCTGCGGAACCACTATCTGCCAGACAAGTTCATTTGTTCGATAGTTGACATATCTCTTGCAGAGCTTGCCTTGGTAGGTGAACAGTCGTCCCCTCTCCTTCCACAGCTGCTGGGCTTCCTCTGGAGCGTCTGGGCCAAGATGGGTCTCAGCTTGCGCTAGCTTCTCTTTGACCAATCGCACGGCCAGGTCACCGTTCTGTGTTTCTTCCCAATTATGGTGGAGTAAGGGGTTGACCGAGACCCCGTGCTGGCTTGAGCGCTTCACTCCCACAGCATGCTCACACTGGGACACACCTTGGTGATGGAAAGCCGGTAACTCTATCTCTTCGAGTTCATCCATGTCTTCTCCAGACTCGGGCAAGTGAGGCATTCTGGACAGCGCATCAGCATTGTTATTCTTCTTGCCAGCCCGATACTTGATGGTAAAGTCAAAGTTAGACAGCCGGGCCATCCATCGCTATTCCATCGCACCTAACTTGGCTGTTGCCAGGTGTGTCAACGGATTGTTGTCCGTGAAGATGGTGAACTTGGCCGATGCCAGATAGTGCTTGAAGCGTTCAGTCACTGCCCAAACAATAGCGAGGAACTCCAGCTTGAAGGAACTGTAGTTTTCTGGATTCCTTTCTGTGGGCCGAAGCTTCCTACTGGCGTACGCTATCACCCTCTCTCTGCCTCCCTGTACCTGGGACAGAACTGCTCCCAGTCCCACGTTGCTGGCGTCTGTATACAGTACAAACGGTTGGCTGTAGTCAGGGTAGGCCAGAATTTCTTCTCCCGTGAGAGCCCCTTTCAGCCGGACAAAGGATGTTTCCAGTTGGCTGCTCCATTCAAATGGAGGGCTCTGCTTCTTAGCCTGCTTTGGCTGGCCCACCAGGAGATCTTGAAGGGGCGCTGCTATCTTGGTGAAACCATCAATGAACCTTCGGTAGTAGCCCACCAGTCCAAGGAACTGCCGCACCTCCTTCACTGTGGTGGGTCTTGGCCAGTCCTTGATTACAGTGACTTTCTCCGGATCAGGTGCCACACCTTCTGCGCTGACCACATGACCCAGGTACTGTACCTTTGGCTTCAAGAGGTGACATTTGGACGGCTTGATCTTCAGGCCATATTTCGACAAGGATTCAAACACTTCTGCTAAGTGCTTCAGGTGGTCCTCATAAGTCTTGGAGTAGACTATTACGTCATCCAGGTACAACAGCACGGTTTCAAAGTTGTGGTGGCCCAAGCAGCACTCCATCAACCTTTGGAATGTCCCTGGGGCGTTGCAGAGCCCGAATGGCATACAATTGAACTCACAGAGGCCCATTGGTGTCGTGAATGCAGTCTTCTCCTTGTCCGCCTCTGCCACGGGAACCTGCCAATACCCACTGGTGAGATCCAAGGTGGAGAAATAGTTAGCTGACTTTAAGGCTGTTAGTGACTCCTCTATTCTGGGCAGTGGATAAGCATCTTTATGTGTAATGCGGTTAATTTGCCTGTAATCTACACACATTCTCATTGTACCATCTTTTTTCTTTACGAGCACTAGTGGAGCTGCCCAGGGGCTACAACTATCTCTGATAACCCCAGCCTCCTTCATTTCCCGTAACATTTCCTTGGCACACTGATACTGTGCGGGGGGTACAGGGCGGTATCTCTCTTTAATGGGATGATGATCACCCGTGGGGATTTGATGTTTAACCCCTTTCACCTGCCCAAAATCTAGGGGGTGTTTGCTGAAGACCCGCTCGTACTCCTGTACCACCCGGTAAACCCCATGCTTTTGGTGCGAGGGGGTGGAGTCGGTGCCTACATGTAATTTTTGGCACCAGTCTTCCGGCTGCCCCTTGGAGCCATTGTCTTCCGCCTTGTCGGACGGGATCAAGGGTTCCACTGCTTTAATGGTATTGTTACTGACAGTGTACAGTTTTGCTACAGTGGCGTACCGGGGCAATTTGGCCTCCTCCTCCCCACAATTCAGGACACGGACGGGCACTCTCCCCTTGCGGACGTCCGCTACCCCTCTGGCTATCAGGACTCCAGGCCTACTGTCTGAATACACTGGTTCTACCAAGGCATGGTAATCCTGACCCTTGAGGCCTATTGCTGCCCGACACCATATCAACATTTCACTTCTTGGGGGTATTACAATGGGGAGGGGGTCACTTACCCTCACACTGCCAATTTCTCCTCCGGCTAGCTCTACTTGCTGCCTCCTCATCAGGGCTCTGATCTCCCTCTGTAGGACACGCTGCTGCCCGGAGCTGGCAGTTTCAGACGCCTGTTGCAACAAAATTATCACTTCGGCAATACAATTTTCTATCACATTTGTACCAAGGGTTAGCAGTGGGTCAGATTCTTTGCGATCTATATCTACAATTATCATCCCCTGACATGGCAATTCCACCCGCCCCACTTTAATGGTTACTTCTTTGTACCCAATTTGAGGTAAGGGCTGACCATTACTGGCCACAATCGTTAAATCATCATCTGGGCCATGGTCAATGTCTGAATCAGCCCAATATCTTTTGTACAGTTTGTGGGGGATGGTTGTTACCTGGGACCCCGTATCCAGGAGGGCATTCAAAGGGATCCCATCCAGCACAATGGGAAGGACCGGTCGTCCTCCCACATACTTGCTGCGGCTGGGGTTTGAGCCGGGCTTCCTCACACCTGGGGGTTGGCTCCTGGCCCCAGGCTCAGCCCGTTTAAAGGACAGCGTCGTGCAATGTGGCCCGCCTGGTTGCAGTGGCGGCAGATCGGTTGTCCTGTTGAATCATACCGGTCTGTGTCTCTGCCTCGGGTCGGCGGAATCCTCCTCTGTTGCATCCATGGGACGTCTTCTGGGCTGGAGGCCAACTCGATTTTTGCAGGCGAGGGGGTCATTTGTAGAGACTGCACGGTCTTGGCAAGGGCAGCCACAGTCTTGGTCAGCTCCTGGAACTGCTGTCTGAGCTCTGCAGTGGGATCCTTATCCAGGGACTGCGCCTCAGCCCCTGCAGTGGCTCGTGTTGCAGGCACCACCCCGGGGTACGTGATAGCAAGAGGCCGGAGGGGTACTGGGTCATTCGGTGTAGATTCTCTCAGTACCCTGATGGCCTGGTCCTTAAACTTGGCAAAGTCCAGAGCAGGGTTCTGCAGGACCAGGATACGCAGCTGGGTCCTGAGGGCATCTGACAGGAGCCCCTCTATGAACTGCTCAGTTAGGAGTTTGTCTTCTTCACGTACACTCTCTGGGTCCACCTGTTTAACTGCTTTCAGGGCCTCCTGCAAGTTTAAGGCATAGTCCCTTATGCTGTCTGTGGCCCGTTGCTTGCACCCAAAGAATCTCATCTTTATCTCTGCTGCGGTGCGGGTGTCAAAAGTACTCTTTAGCTTGGCCAGTATCTGGGCTGCTGTCCCTTTATCTGTATCAGGCCAGGACTTCGCTTCACGCTGGGCTGCGCCGGCTAGCTGTCCCATTACTATGCCCACCTTCTGGCTCTCAGTCAGAGGATACACCCGGAACAAGCTGTGCAGGCTTTCTCTGAAGTCACTCAAGGTATGGGACTCCCCGGAGTACTGCGGCAGCCATTCTGCTCCCGGGATGTACGGCATGGTGATCGGCATTACCGGCGCTACAGTGGGGGCTGGGGCGACGGCGACTGGGACTACTTCGGCCGGTGCTGCGGCGCCCTGGGCGATGGCAGCCACCTGCTCTCCCTCGGAGTCAGACATCTTCCTCCCCCTTAGTGAACCTTACCAGGCTCCGTTCACTTTTCAAATTTTCTTCCGGGTCGCGCGGGGTTAACAGCGCTCTGCTCTGATGGCGCGCTCCCTTCGCGCTCTTTGTCAGGCACGCCCCCCTTCTTCCTGCGCTCGGCGCGGCTAATGGCGGCGGCAATTTACAACCAGTACACAGTCTTTTACACAGTTCTTCAGGCGCACAGTACCCGGTGTGACCGGGCACGAAATCCTGTTCGTGACGCCAAAAGTTGACTCGCCCACCCCAGGGCTGTGGGACACCCGGTGCCGGGCCGGACTAGTCCGGTGGTAGTCAGTGGTGGCTGGGCCCGGCTCCGTGGCCCTGGTGGGTGTCAGTTGAATATGTGGCTGATGACTTTAATGTTTGTGTTCGTGACGCCACCTGTGGTATGCGGCTATTAAGCCGCCGCTGCGGTATGAGGCCTCCGGGATAGTGTTATGGCAGCAATGGTGGTACTGCTCCCCACAGGTGGAGCAATGCCCGGGGCACAGTTGGTGTTTGTGGAAGTCTATGGTGCTGCGTGACTAGCACGGTGCAGGGCCGACAAGCAATGAAAGAAACAGGCACAAACAGTAGTCTCTTTACCTTCTCCTCTTTTACTCGGCAGAAACTTAGTCCAGGGAGACCGTCACAGATGGTAAAGATGATCCGGCCGGCCTGGAAGTGCCTGGGGTGATCTTTGGCCAGTTGAGTATGAGGCCTACTCCTTAATCTTTCTCTGCTGTTTTAGGACACTGCACTTTGGGTTTGCAATTGCCCTCTTGCTGCTGGGACTTGTTGTTCGTCCCCTTTTCTGTGTGGTAGACTGCGCAGGCCCTCTCTGGCGCTTCTCTGCTGGAGCCCACACCAGGCCCTTGGGATGCAGTTGTACCTTCAGATTGCTTCTGGGACAGGGGGCTTACAGCTCTCCTGCCCTCCGGATTCAGCTACCAGGGATGGATTTTATGCCCTGGCAACTACAGACTCCGATGTCCGAGTCCCTGCTGTGCCTCTCTGCTCCCCTTGCTTCACTGGGCCAAGCTATCCCAGCTCTAGGCCCCAGTTTACAAGGCAGCACTACTCTGCGTCTGCACTCTTTCACTCCTGTCTCCAGACTAACTACCACTTCCTCCTTCCAGCCAGACTTAAGGAATGCTCCCTGAAGTTCCAGGTTCAGAGCTCCCCCTGCTGGCCGGAGGGAGAACTGTGTTGAGTGTTAACTTACTGGCCAATAGATCTCCCAATTACCTCCAGGCTCAGCATTAACCCTTTTGGGAGGGCAATGCTGTTGTGGCGACCAGGTCCTGGGGCGCCACAGGGGCATGTGCAGGAGGAAGTTACAAAACAGACAGTTTAGTTTCATTTTACTTCAGAATGCTTGGGAGACCAGAGAGAGTGGATGCAGTGACCAGCTCCCTGAGAGCTCTCTCTCTCTCAGGGGGGCAGAGCAGAGGAGCCACCAGGTCCAGACCGGTTATACACCTTTCCTTACTTGGGACTGGGCGAGTGGATGGCGCCAGTTAGAAGGCTCCAGGTCCATTAGCCAGCAGAGACTTGGAATGAGAGAGGTGGCTGGCCGGGAAGCAGTTGAGAGCCTGGGACCGGTAGTCGTGTGGCATGGAAGAGAAGAGGGTTACAGAGGGGAGGTGTTATGATTCAGGGACCGAGGAGGATCAAAAAATGCGGAAACCCAAAAAGTAACCAAGTGGCTGGAACCTCAACGGACTGCAGACCTAATTCTGACACACAATTAGAAGTAGCTGTGGGACGAGCCTACAATGACCTAGTCGTTTTGACACAGCCGGAGAGCTAAATATTCTTACAGATAGAAATATAAGAAAAGCTAATCTCCCTCGGAGCAATCCCCAAAGATATAGATAGCCCCCACATGTAAAGACTGCGGTGATATAGGAAAACACAATACAAAGCTAGAAAAACAGGTTCAGCAAAGGTGAGGCCCAAACTATCTTTATAGAAAAGGATAGGAAGGAGTACTGTCTACCGCCATAAAAACCCTAAAAAATACCAGCACGTCTGATATGGAAAAACCCTGAGACCAAATGGCCTCTGCCCCACTCTGATGTTACTGAGATCCAAAAACACTAATATAGATGGGGTACTGAATTAATACCAAGCATGACAAAAAACAATACATTGCAGAATCATGGAGCTGGGTATACGGACACTCCCATCAGGAAATGATCCAATTCCACCAGGAACTCCACACAGGCAAAATAGGAATCAAGCATTAGTATCAAAGCAGAAAAAACAAGAAAGTGGAAACAATAAACAGAGGTACAAGACCAACTTATCTGAGAGGAGTTCTAGTAGAGAGCAGGGCTGGTATCAGAATGTCCTTAACACGCAGGATATCCATTGAGCACCGGCAAGTAACAGGAGAAAACTACTCAGCTATATAGCCCAATCTGACCTGATTGCCAGTACTCCACAGGTGTGTGGCTTTCATTCCACAAATCAACTGCACCGCCAGCACTGACCACAACAGGGAGCCCCAAACTGGAAAATGTATTCACAACAGTAACCCCCCCTTGAGGAGGGGTTACCGAACCCTCACCGGAACCCCCGGGTTTGTCAGGATGGGCTCGATGAAAAGCACGGATCAAGCGATCAGCATGTATGTCGGAAGCAACCACACAAGAATTATCCTCCTGACCATAATTTTTCCACTTGACCAGATGCTGGAGCTTCTGTCTAGCAATATGCGAATCCAAATTTTTTTCCACTACATATTACAGATCCCCTTCGACCAACACAGGGTCAAGAGGTGCAGACATGGGCACTACCGGTTCAACATATTTTTTCAACAAAGACTTATGAAAGACATTGTGAATTTTGAAAGTCTCTGGAAGAGCTAAATGGAAAGAAACAGGATTAATTATCTTCAAAATTGTATAAGGTCCAATAAACTTTCATAGGAACATGTCTGGAAGACAACTAGACCAAATTCCCTACCTTAAACCGGGGACCCACAGTCCTACGTCAGTTGGCAAACTGTTGGTCATTTTCCTGGGAGTGGGACAATTTATGCACCACTTGATCCCAAATATGCTGCATTTTCTCTACTGCAGAATCAACACCCGGGCAGGCGGGACCCTCCATCTGCCCCGAAGAAAACCGAGGATGAAACCCGAAATTGCAAAAAAAGGAGACATCAAAGTGGCCGAACAAGCTCTATTATTAAGAGCAAACTCAGCCAAAGACAAAAAAGAAACCCAATTGTCCTGATCAGCCAACACAAAACATTGCAAACAGGTTTCCAAAGTCTGATTTGTCCTCTCAGTCTGTCCATTGGTCTGAGGATGAAACCCAGAAGCCTAGAACAAAAAGCTCTCCAAAATCTAGACAGAATCTGGACTCCCCTATCGGACACAACATTCTCAGGAATACCATAGAAACGAACCACCTGATGAAGAAACAAATGTACCAACTCCAAAGCTGATGGCAACTTAGGCAGTGGCACCGAATGAATCATTTTGGAAAATCTATCACAGATTACCCAAATAACCGTCATCCCCTTAGAAACAGGGAGATCAGAAATAAAATCCATTGAGATGTGAGTCCATGGTCTCTTAGGCACCGGCAATGGCAATAATAGGCCACTAGAACGAGAACAAGAAGACTTGGATCTAGAACAGAACAAAACTCCTCACATCACTAGACAGAGAAGGCCTCCAAAAGGGCCTATTCACCAAATCCCTGGTGCCAAAATTCCCAGGATGACCAGCCAACACAGAGCAATGAACTTCAGACATCACTCTACTCCTCCATTGGTCAGGAACATACAATTTCCCCCAGGACATCTTTCACGTTTGTTCTCTTGAAATTCCTCAAGAGCAAGTTTCAAATCAGGTGACATCGCAGAGAGAATCACTCCCTCATGCAGGATGGTATCAGGCTCAGTCACATCCAGAGAATCAGCAAAGAAACTCCTAGAAAGGTCATCCGTCTTAATTATTCTTAATTAGTCCCCGGAATATAAGAGACCGCAAAATTAAAGCGCGTGAAAAATCTAGCCTGCCTAGGATTCAACCTCCTGGCAGATTCAAGATAGATCAAATTCTTATGATCTGTAAGTACAACAATTTGACCCAGCCAATGTCGCCATTCTTCAAAAGACCCACTTCATAGTTAATAATTCCCAATTCCCCACATCATAATTTCGCTCCGGTGGTGAAAATTTCCAGGAAAAAAAAGCACAAGGTCTAAGTTTAGAAGTCACAGGGTCTCTGAGACAAGACAGCCCCAGCTCCGATCTCCGAGGCATCGATCTCCACCTGAAAAGGAATAGACAAATCAGGCTTCGGCAAGACTGGAGCAGAAGTAAACCTCCTTTTAAGCTCCTGAAAAGCCAAGACTGCCTCTGAAGACTAATTCACAGCATCAGCTCCCTTCTTGGTCAAATCAGTCAATGGCTTGACAATACTGGAAAAATTGCCTATGAATTTACGATAGAAATTAGCAAAACCCCAAAACTTCTGAAGGCCTTTCAAAGAAGTAGGCTGAAACCAATCATGAATGGCCTGGACCTTGACCGGATACATCTCAATAGAAGATGGGGACAAAATAAACCCCCCAAAAAGAGATCTTTTGTACGCCAAACAGACATTTTGATCCCTTGACATACAATGCATTGTCCCTGAGAACCTGAAACACTGTCTGAACCTGTTCAACACGAGAATCCCAGTCGTCAGAAAAAATCAAAATGTCGTCCAAATAGACAAAAAAAAACTTGTCTACAAAGTCCCGGAAAAAATCATTCATGAAATTCATGAAGGATTGAAAGAAGGAAGGGGCATTAGTGAACCCAAAGGGCATCACTAGGTACTCAAAATGCCCCTCAGGGGTATAAAACGCCATCTTCCATTCACCACCATGCTTAATGCGAATGAGATTATACGCTCTCCGAAGATCGAGCTTAGTAAACCAACTAGCACCCTTCACTCTAGAAAACAGGTCGGAAATCAGAAGCAATGGATACTGATATTTAACCGTGATTTTATTAAGAAGACGATAGGTAATACAGGGCCGCAATGAGACATCCTTCTTGGCCACAAAGAAAAAAACAGCGCCCAGAGGTGAAGATGATGGATTAATGTGACCCTTCTCCAAAGACTCCTTAATATTAGTCCGCATAGCAACATGTTCAGGTACAGATAAATTTTGGGGGGGGTGCGATCCTGGAGGAGAACTACGATGAAATGTTTTGGGGCTGTATATTGCTGTAGATACAGTTAGGTCCAGAAATATTTGGACAGTGACACATTTTTCGCGAGTTGGGCTCTGCATGCCACCACATTGGATTTGAAATGAAACCTCTACAACAGAATTCAAGTGCAGATTGTAACGTTTAATTTGAAGGTTTGAACAAAAATATCTGATAGAAATTGTACACATTTCTTTACAAACACTCCACATTTTAGGAGGTCAAAAGTAATTGGACAAATAAACCAAACCCAAACAAAATATTTTTATTTTCAATATTTTGTTGCGAATCCTTTGGAGGCAATCACTGCCTTAAGTCTGGAACCCATGGACATCACCAAACGCTGGGTTTCCTCCTTCTTAATGCTTTGCCAGGCCTTTACAGCCGCAGCCTTCAGGTCTTGCTTGTTTGTGGGTCTTTCCGTCTTAAGTCTGGATTTGAGCAAGTGAAATGCATGCTAAATTGGGTTAAGATCTGTTGATTGACTTGGCCATTGCAGAATGTTCCACTTTTTTGCACTCATGAACTCCTGGGTAGCTTTGGCTGTATGCTTGGGGTCATTGTCCATCTGTACTATGAAGCGCCGTCCGATCAACTTTGCGGCATTTGGCTGAATCCGGGCTGAAAGTATATCCCGGTACACTTCAGAATTCATCCGGCTACTCTTGTCTGCTGTTATGTCATCAATAAACACAAGTGACCCAGTGCCATTGAAAGCCATGCATGCCCATGCCATCACGTTGCCTCCACCATGTTTTACAGAGGATGTGGTGTGCCTTGGATCATGTGCCGTTCCCTTTCTTCTCCAAACTTTTTTCTTCCCATCATTCTGGTACAGGTTGATCTTTGTCTCATCTGTCCATAGAATACTTTTCCAGAACTGAGCTGGCTTCATGAGGTGGTTTTCAGCAAATTTAACTCTGGCCTGTCTATTTTTGGAATTGATGAATGGTTTGCATCTAGATGTGAACCCTTTGTATTTACTTTCATGGAGTCTTCTCTTTACTTTTGGTCCCTTGAAAAAGAGGAGGCTATGCATTACAGAGCTATGATTCCTAAACCCTTTCTCCGATTTGGATGTGAAAACTCTCATATTGCAGCTGGGAGTGTGCACTTTCAGCCTATATTATATATATAATTGTATGTATAATTGTATTTCTGAACATGTTTTTGTAAACAGCTGAAATAACAAAACTTGTGTCACTGTCCAAATATTTCTGGACCTAACTATACATAGAATTGTTGGTGTAAGGCTATGTTTGCACGCTGCGTTTTTTTCTGACCACAAAGATGCAGCGCTTTTGGCCCCAAAAAAAGCACAAAAACGCATCTGCCACAAAAACCGCATAAAAAAGCATAAGTTTTTGTGTTTTGATGCGTTTTTTGATGCGTTTTGATGCTTTTTTTGCTGCATTTTTCTCCATTACATTAAATAGGTGAAAAACATAGGGAAAAGTGTTAGCGCTGACAGAGAGATCTGGGTTACCCCGTAGCTTGCCGACACGGATCCTGCTGAGGATGATCACACAGCAGCTTTTGATTCCGCTGCTGCTGGTGCTCGGAGCCCATGCAGCCCTCCTGTTCGGGTCGGCGTCTCACCGTACTCCTGGATCAGGTAGAAGGAACCCCGTTCACACCGGTTTCGGTGCCAGGCTAATCTGGTGTTTACGTCAGTGTAACTAGATCTCCTAAAGCTGAAGCTGCGGCACCCCGTGGACTCCCGAAGGAGAGATAAAGTGTCCAAAAGATAAGAAAAACCACAGTACAAAGGGCGCTGCTCACAAGGGAGATAGGAGATAAAAGTAGTAGAATTTATTAAGCTACAACGCAATTCATGGATACAATAATCTCCCCCTTCCTCAGGTAGCATCTTTCATTGAAAATGTATGGCTATCATACTTAATCCAAAATGGTCAATTGGGATTTATCCCAGCACGGAAAGCCCGAGACAATACTATAAAGACTTTATTAATTATGTCTCATGCCAAGTCAAGTCATATCCCTTCCTGTATTTTATCAATTGACGCAGAAAAGGCATTTGACCGAGTAGACTGGTCATTTCTTCATAGTGCCTTAAAACAGAAAAACATTGTTCCTAATTTACTTAATAAAATTATGGCCTTATACCATAACCTGTCAGCTAGGGTCAGATGAAATGGGATATGCTCTGGCTCCTTCGGTATCACTAATGGCACCAGGCAGGGATACCCACTATCACCACTATTGTATGCCATTGTAATGGAACACCTAGCAGTTGCGCTAAGGAGCAATCCAGACATCCATGGCATTTCGATAGGCTAACATAAACATACAGTAAATTGTGCCTATATGCGGATGATCTTTTGTTATATGTCACAAATCCGAGGGTGTCCCTGCCGGTGATCATGAGGGAGTTCGACAGGTATGGCTTTGTGAGCAATTTTAAGGTAAATCTTATTAAGTCAGAAATACTAAATGTTAATCTACTGACAACAGAACAGGCCCTACAAAACCTTTTTCCATTCAATTGATGTTATTCCTCCATGCTATATCTGGGAGTAAGACTGACACCAGACCCCTCAAAACTCTTTCGACTCAATTATCAACCTTTACTCACCCGAATAATGAAAGACCTTCAGAAATACAGGGGGGTGAAACTATCATGGTTTGGCAGAATCAATGTTGGACATCCTCCCCAAGCTACTCTACCTTTTCCAAGCTGTGCCGATAGCGTTACCAAATAGTTTTTTTAAGCAACTTAATACGGCATGTTCTAAACTGGTGTGGGGAAATACAAAATCAAGACTTGCACGGAAGCTCCTCTGTAAACAGAAAAGTAGAGGAGGGGCAGGTTTACCAGACTTCAGGAACTATCACAGAGCAGCTGTCCTCGTTAGAATCATAGATTGGTTCCATTGTGCGGATGTAAAGCAGTGGGTCTCTCTTGAGAAGTCAAATTATCTTCATTCCCTTGGGTCTCCAAAAAATCCCGTCAACAGCTCATACTACATGCTTCACTGACACGAGATCTACTTAGAATTTGGGATAACCTTATAGCGAAACAAGCTTTCTCGGGTGTCCCATGACACCAATATTTTACAACCCTGACTTCCCACCGGGAGTAGGGGTAGAGAGGTTTTTAATGTGGATAGTTAGTAATAAAACCAGACACTTCAGGATACACCTCCCCAACATTCCATCTCTCAGGTCTACTCAATCCTTACGCAGCAAAATGATGGGACTAAGCCGTGGTTTGAAAGAGAATGGGAAAATGAACTAGGAATGGTATTTACCACTGACCAATGGGAAAAAGCTTTTTTTGTACACACAAGCTCCCTGTTACAAACCGGCGCCGCCATAGCCGCAAGCAGCCTGCTGCAGTTCCTGTTGCGCCCAGGCGCTGGCTGCCGTTCTTGGCCGTGCCTCGGGTCGTCTAGTTTGCTGCTCCTTCCACCACGTCTAAGTGTGGAGAGGCGGCTAGTGCGCATGCGTGCGCCGATTTACCCCAGCCAGAGTCTAAGCCCAGTGTTTTGCCTAGTGAGCATGCTCAGCCTGATTGTGTCATTTCTGAGACTAAGTCCTCAGTTCAGGCTACTGAGCATGCTCCCACAATTAATCCTAACATCCTCTTTGCACAGGTACTTGGACTTCGTGCTGTGTCGAAGTTCTGGGATGTGCCTACTGAGCATGCTCAGGCAGATAGTCTGATTTCTGAGTCTGTTGTTCAGGCTACTGAGCATGCTCAGGCACTTAGTGCATCAGCGGCTAGATCCGGTAAGGACCACACTGAGCATGTCCGTGAGGTGCAGGCCCTGATAGGGCAGTGGATATCAGGTGTCCTGATGACGTGGCCACTCCGGACTGGCTCGCAGATGCCCGCCCCTATGATCTGGCACCTCACCATTGGTCGTCAGATGATGACTGGTGAAGTGTTTGGGGCGTGGCTGCCATGAGGTCATCTATAACGTGGCGGTTCCAGATAGGTCGCTGGTGACGTCACTGATGACATGGCACTCTGCTATTGGACCTTGGTGGTTCCACCCTGGGTTTAGGGCAGACCCAAGTTATAAAAGGGGCTGCAGACAACATGGAGGTGCGCAGTCTTCACTTAGAATTCATGGTGGCATAAGCCTTGCTGGAAGCGGTAGGTAGGGCTAGGCGAACGGTGCTTGTCACGCCAAGATTCGTGGCTCGGCACATGAGGGTCAGGTGCCGTGCTTCCTTGCTATCGTTCCTGTTGTGCTAGTGCAGTCCAGTGGCGTTAACTGGGCTGCGGCTGCTGCGTCACCTGTCCAGTTGTGCCTCCTACACACACGGACAGCATACCTGCTGCGTCACCTGTCCGAGAGTGCCCTCTACGCACACTGACAACACACCTGTTGCGACACCTGTCCAGTTGTGCCTCCTACGCACACGGACAGCATACCCCAGGACCCCTGTGGAGTTAACAGGGTGTTCCAGGATTGGGTGTGTGAGCCTATTATCCTCCTTGGCTTCCCAGTCAATGCTACTGGTGTGATCCCTTGGCCTGACGTGTCTTCTACACACGTGGCCATTCGTGTAGTCACCAGAAATGCTAATCGAAGGACCGCTCGGCCTGTCGTGTCTGACACACATGGCCGACAGGGTGCTATCGCAGCGGTCTTCTCGGTCAACGCTACCTGGTCACCATCCGGCTTGACGTGTTCCCTGCACACGTGGTCGGGGTTGCGCCAATTCCACCGAAACGCTAACTGGGTTGTCGTCCGGTCTGACGTGTCACTACACACGTGACCGGTTCCCTGGATTATCTCAGAGCCATCCAGCTCTACAGTCTCCGCCTAACCCACAGGGTGCTAGCAGCTCCATTACCATCTGGAGCACGGTGGGCCCCGACTGGCGATTGGGATCTATACCCCCTGGTCCTAATCCGCCGGTTCCCCCGTAACACTCCCCTTGACCTGTAAAGCCCAGGAACAAAATTATAAACTTATCACCAGGTGGTACAGATGTCCAACAGACTTACACAAAATATACCCTTCAGATTCCTGCTGAAGATGTGGTTCAGCCTCTGGTAACATGCTACATATATGGTGGGATTGCCCATCTATTCAGCAACTGTGGAATAAAATCTTTGATGTTTATTCACATGTCTCTGGTGAGATGGTACCTAGAACCCCACCAATTGGCCTGCGGTCCATGATTCCAGGGTCTATAAAAATAGTTAAAACATTGCATGACAGCTGCACACTCAATAATTCCGAGAAAGTGGCGGTCATCCAAAACCCCTACCTTAGGAGACTGGTTTGCTGAAATGGATTTCTTAAGCAGAATGGAGAGATTGTCTTCCCACAGTAAGATGCACCCAGAATGATACTATGCGGTATGGCAGAACTGGATTTTGTTTCGGGATTCACCCCAATTTGCACATTTTAGATAGAGTTCTATGCGAGATAAAGGTATATCTTGGTTTGAGACATATTGTCTAACGTGAGATTCTTAGGATCCCCCCTCCCCTCCCCCTCGTGCCTTCTCCCTCCCCCTCTTTCTTTATCTATTTTTCTCTCCTTAATATCTTTACTCTGATTTTTTCTTTGTCTCTTTTTTCTTTCTTTTGTGTTTCTTAATCGCTTACATGGTTCAGTAGTCAGACTCGTATGTTTGTATAAAATATGTAGATGTTTGGTTTTCATTATTGAATGAAATATGGTTTTGTTTGACCAGATGTTAAGTCATATGACAGATTGGAGAAGAGTCTTTTTTTTATCTTGGAATGTGATTGTTTATACTTTTGTAATATTCAATAAAATCTTGATTGATGAAAGTGTATGGCCAGCTTTAGTGTTAGTAACCTTAACCCTAACTTACATTCACAATTGCTGGTGCAGTATCAGTGTCTCTTAAGGTAACCGTTACTGGCACTCTCAAAACACTTTGTGTGTTAGTAGCACTGTTCTTCTCTATGTGGCCAGGAGGGGGCAAAAGGCGGGTGTCTGGAGTGGAAATGGTGGTTGTGATGGGAGCGGGAGCGAATAGGGCCAGCCGGGAGGCAGGATTCAAAAGGCGACACTCGGGAGGCAGAACATGGGACTCTGGAGTGGCAGCCAAGCCCAGACCATAGCGCAGTAGTGGCTAGGAAGCGAGAACCAGGTGACAACATTCAGGAGGTGGGTCTCGTGAAAGCAGATTTTACCCTGCTATGGTGGGAGGAAGCGGCAGGACAATTTGGGAGCTACATTATGCCTATTCCAGTGCCTCCAGCGTTAGGTTATGTCTCTGTGATGTAGTGACATAACCTAGTGGTGGAGATGCTGACTAACTAGAGCTTATTTTTGGAGTAGGGCTTATATTTAAAGCCTACTCCAAAAATCCCTAAAAATCAATCTAGGGCTTATTTTTGGAAAAAAAAACGGTAGATACCACCACATAATTGTAAAATGATATCTCTATTGTTCTTGTCTATTTCTATTTTCTGTACATGACTAGATAACGCACATGTAAGAAGGTTACATTAGGCGTAATAAAGTGAAGAAATCTTAGCAATCCTCTCTTTGTATACAAACGTCTTTCTCTCCTTGAAGGTTAGAAGGTTTATAATTAATGATACTTGTGAATCATTCCAATGTCCTGGGAACGCAGAGTACTCCACCATAGATGCATTAATGCAGAATAACATTGGCTGTAAGCTGGACTAAGGTGAATGTAAAGCCTCCGGTAACATTAATTGACTGCAGTATTCATATTATTAGCAGTATACAGAATATAACTGATCAGCCATAACATCAATCACATAAAGCACATGACGTTAGTAACATTTCTTTGTCTTATGGTAGAACAATGGTATCTAATGCTACACTAGGTAATCTATGAAGCAGATTAGCTTTTACATATTTTTTATGTCCTTTTTTTTTGCCATATTGTTATTTTGTTTGTAGATTTACCATTGTTATTACACAAAGTGCTTGGATGCCATCTAACTGGCTGTTAGCAATAATATACAGTCGTACCTTCTGACACGCAAGGCAACTTGTTGCTTTCTATCTGGGTAGTAAAGTGGTTGAAGAGCAAAAGTCTCATCGTGGTAATGCATTTATTTCAACAAGGACTACATATCTTTTTAAAGGATTATGTGCCCCATTAAAGTAAATACAGCTCTTAACCGCTTAACCCTACCTCTCTCCTCTGCTCAATGAGCAAAAATGTTTTCTTTCCACTTCCACCATCTCTGCCTTTACCTGATTTTATTCCTGTAGAGAAGACTTTTTTTTTTTTTAAAGAGAATGTGTTAAAGATGAGTGAACCGATCTGCGGAGGAGAAAGTTGAATCGATTTTCCTGAAATTCGCATTTTCTTTCAAATCTGAACATTTTGAGATTTGATTCACGGTTCTCTAAAAAAAATAAAGGTTGCCGGCACGATTTCCCACACTGCTGAAGCAGGAGAGAGTGAAAGAACGTCATTTTGTGTGGCCGCGCAAACTTCCCCATAGCAGCTATGACAACTTATGGATTACCATACGTTGTACAGTGGTGGTCAATACCTGGCCCATCACATATCAGCGGAACCACAGCTTGTACGGCAGAGACCTTTTCCATTCTCGCTCTCTTCTGTAGAGTATAAGCTCTTAGGCCTTGTGCCCACATTGCTTTTTTCATACTTTTTTTCTAGCATTTTTCATTGCTTCTTTTAGTCAATAAAAGCAAGGAAAAATCATCCCAGCAAAGTCTTTGAGAATCCGGACTTACTGTGCCCACGCTGCTTCTTTTTTCTTTGCCGTTTTTGTTGCTGAAAAAAGAAGCAGCATGTCAATTGTTTCTGCGGTTTTTTTCTTCTTTTTTCACCAGTTGACTTCAACAGTCAGTTAAAAACGCAGGAAAAAACGCATGTGTAAAGCACACCTTGCTTTTTTTGTGCGCTTTTATGTGCTTTTTTGACGTCACTGGTGTTCCCTGCAGCCATTTCCTCATCTCACGGTCTTTACCTTAATGCAGGAAACTCTGGTGACGTCACAAGGTGAATCGAGTTCATGCTGGCGGATCACCAGGGTTTCTTGCAGATCTGCCAGCATGAACTCAGTTCACCTTGTGATGTCATTGCACATAGGCCGCATAGCCAGTGTCAACAGACATTTTCTCACCTCGCGGTTTTTACCATAGGACCTTGCCATAGGGAACTATGGTGACGTAGGTGCCTTGGTCTGTGAGGCGATCCGTACCTCAGTAACCTGAGGTCCTCATGGTGGCGACCAAGGGTTACCATGGCAGCGATTGGGTTCCTTTGATCGCATTACAGGTATCCAACGACTATGGAGAGGTGAGCGATTCCTCTCCCTGCCTCCTGAATGCTGCAATCGCATTGATCGCAGCATTCAGGGTGTTAAACGTTCGGGAGCGGCGCAGGCACCATTCCTAGTGGTGAGAGCCAGGTCCCAGATGTAAAAGCATCCGGTTACCCGGCAGCGATCGCAGGGGT
Organism: Anomaloglossus baeobatrachus; assembly: GCF_048569485.1. Lineage (NCBI taxonomy): Eukaryota > Metazoa > Chordata > Amphibia > Anura > Aromobatidae > Anomaloglossus > Anomaloglossus baeobatrachus. Next base: position 666,990,041 of record NC_134354.1, on the reverse strand, counting down.
AGAGCGCCTGAACCCCCGCGGTGGCCATGATTAAAAACCGCATAAAAAAAACATGAAAAAAGCATATGAAAAAACACGCAAACAAAGAAATGCAAGTTTTTTCAGATCCTCCTTTTTTCCTGCCAAAACATGCATTTTTATGTGCAGATTTTCTGCACATAAAAATGCAACGTGAGCACATAGCCTCATGGTAAGCTGGGTCCTCTCTCTTATTTCTATAGAGTGTAAGTTCTTATGGTCAGTGGAGTCCTCTCTCTCCCCCCTGCAGATTGTAAGCTCTTATGGTCAGCAGGGCCCTCTCTTTCTCTCTTCTGTTGAGTAAAATCTCTTACGGCCACCAGGGTCCCCTCGCTCTTTGTCACTTGTAAAGGATAAGTTCTTTTCGTCAGTGAGGTTCTCTCTCTCTTCTCTCCCCATGTGTATTTTCTGAGTAATTCTAAGCTTTTTAGTATCAGTCAAATTTGCGCTAATTTATTAACTGTAAATTATTTTTTTGGAGAAAATTCGATGAAGATGACAAATTTGAATTTCAAAAGATTTGCTTATATCTAGAATGTGCCATCAAAATATAACCTATTGTTTGAATCTAGTTTTTCATATTTTTTTACTTTTTGATATTGATCATATCACTGTATTAAAAGAAATTAGATACAGTGGAACCTTGCTTAACGAGAACAATCAGTTCTGGGACTGTGCTTGTTAATCAAGGTACTCGTTCAGCAGAGCAAGGTTTCCCATAGGAAATCATTGCAATGCTGACGATCCGTTCCACAACTTCTAAAATGTCCCATCCTGGTCCCCTATTGTGCCATTCCACACATGCACAAACTCACACAAACTCACACAAACTCACACAAACTCACATGCACGCACGCACACACACATATTATATGCTCACCTTACCTTCCGTTCCATCGCCGGTCTGCTGGGACTTGCTGTTCTCTGGTACGGGGCCAGGCTGTGTAACGCGTTACCATAATGACGAGGCAGGAAGTTCTCGGCCAGAGCGCTGACGTCAAAGGCAGAGTCGCTTGCCTCTGATCTGCCAGCGCTCTGACTTTCATTAGTGGTGACAGGAAGTTCTTTCCTCGTCGCTATGGATGCTGATACACAGCGTGGACTGGAGCGCAGCGGCGAACTACAGCACCCAGGAGGCCGGCGATGAAATGAAAGGTAAACATATTGTGTTATATTATATGCTCACCTTACCTTCCGTTCCATCGCAGGCCTCCTGGGTCTTGTAGTTCGCCGCGAGGACGTTGCGATGTACCCGGGAACTACAAGAACCATGAGGCCGGCGGTGGAAGGTAAGGTGAGCATAATACTGTATGTGTGTGTGTGCATGTGAGTTTGTGTGTGTGTGTGCGTACATGTGTGTGTTTTTCATTGACTGCAAGTGCGGGTCAGAGTGTGGTGGATGGACGAAACCGGAAGTGTGTGCGGTGAGAATTTCGCTCGTCCAGCAAAGCTTTCTCGTAAAGCGGGTTACAAATTTATAGAAAGCTTTGCTTGTTAAGTGAAATTCTCGTTAAGAGGGTTACTCGTTATGCGAGGTACCACTGCATCTTACAATTTTTACATTGGACATTATGCTCGATATTAGACTCTTAAGGGGGCTTACACACAGCGATATCGCTAGCGATAATCACTGGTGAAAGCACCCGCCCCCGTCATTTGTGCGTCACGGACAAATTGCTGCCCGTGGCGCACAATATCGTTAGGAGCCATCACACGTACTTACCTGCCTAGCGACGTCGCTGTTGCCGGCAAACCTCCTCCTTTCTAAGGGGGTGGTTTGTGCGGCGTCACAGTGGGGTCACTAAGCGGCCGCCCAATAGAAGCGGAGGGGCGGAGATGAGCGGGCGAAACATCCCGCCCACTTCCTTCCTTCCTCATTGCCGGCGGCTGCCGCTAAGCTGTAGTTCATCGTTCCCGAGGTGTTACATGTAGCGATGTGTGCTGCCTCGGGAACGACGAACAACCTGCGTCCTTAACAATCAACGATTTTTTAAAAAATGAACGACGTGTCAACGATGGACGATATGGTGAGTATTTTCCATCGTTAACGGCCGCTCATTCGTGTCACACGCAACAACGTCGCTCTCACACGCAACAACGTCGCTAATGATGCCGGATGTGCGTCACGGAATCCGTCACCCCGGCGATATATCGTTAGATACGTCGCTGCGTGTAACGGGGCCTTTACTTCTCTTTGGGCTCATAAACAATAGTGGCAGTAGACTATCTCAACCATACTGAACTGAATGGTATTGAAGTATTATTAGCATTTTTCTGCTTGACATTCCCTTTAAGAAACTTTAACATGGAAAATATATACATATTTGAGGATCACTATACACTTATACAATTGTGACAAGTTGAGTTAAGCTGATATGTCTGATAATATACAGTATATTACAAAGTTTCTTATAGTTGCCTATTGCATTGATTTATGAAAATTTAAAGGAAATAACAGTTCCCCTTGAAATAAGTTGTAATATTGGTGACTTAATGGGGTAATAGTAGAGCAAGTTATAATAAAAGTAGGATGGGTTTGTAATAGAATCAAGGAATTGTAATAACAGCACTGACTGCGCTGTTATTAGATACTTAATGTGGTAATACGTTACTTACCTGATGAATTAGCTTCTGATGCACTGCTGCCGCTCTAGTTCTCCTTGTCAGTTTCTCTGTACTTCTTTTACACTATTGACTGATGCACTCATACACTGTGTGCAAAATTATTAGGCAAGTTGTATTTTAGAGGATTTTTTTCATTATTGATCAACAACCATGTTCTCAATCAACCCAAAAGAGTCATAAATATCAAGGCTTAATATTTTTGGAAGTTGGAGTGGGGTTTTTTTTAGATTTGGCTATCTTAGGAGGATATCTGTTTGTGCAGGTAACTATTACTGTGCAGAATTATTAGGCAACTTAATATTCTACTGCCACTATTGTTTATTAGCCCAAAGAGAAGTAAAGGCCCCAATACACGCAGCGACGTATCTAACGATATATCGCCGGTGTCACGGATTCCGTGACGTACATCCGGCATATATAAAACCAAATATCTTCCCATCTCACTTGTTTATTTTCACCAGGTAAACCAATATAACTGCAGACAATTTAGAAATAAACATTTCTGACATGCAAAAACAAAACCCCCAAAAATTAGTGACCAATATAGCCACCTTTCTTTATGATGACACTCAACAGCCTACCATCCATAGATTCTGTCAGTTGCTTGATCTGTTTACGATCACCATTGCGTACAGCAGCCACCACAGCCTCCCAGACACTGTTCCGAGAGGTGTACTGTTTTCCCTCCCTGTAGATCTCACATTTTATGAGGGACCACAGGTTCTCTATGGGGCTCAGATCAGGTGAACAAGGGGGCCATGTCATTATGTTTCATCTTTTAGACCTTTTCTGGCCAGCCACGCTGTGGAGTAGTTGGATGCATGTGATGGAGCATTGTCCTGCATGAAAGTCATGTTTTTCTTGAACGACTTCTTCCTGTACCACTGCTTGAAGAAGTTGTCTTCCAGAAACTGGCAGTAGGTCTGGGAGTTGAGCTTCACTCCATCCTCAACCCAAAAAAGGTCCCACAAGTTCATCTTTGATGATACCAGCCCATACCAGTACCCCACCTCCACCTTGCTGGCGTCTGAGTCGAATTGAAGCTCTCTGCCCTTTACTGATCTAGCCTCTCGCCCATCAATCTGGCCCATTAAGAGTCACTCATTTCATCAGTCCATAAAACCTTTTAAAAACCAGTCTTAAGATATTTCTTGGCCCAGTCTTGATGTTTTATCTTATGTTTCTTGTTCAAAGGTGGTTGTTTTTCAGCCTTTCTTACCTTGGCAATGTCCCTGAGTATGGCACACCTTGTGCTTTTTGATACTCCAGTAACTTTGCAGCTCTGAAATATGGCCAAACTGGTGGCAAATGGCATCTTGGCAACTTCACGCTTGATTTTTCTTAATTCATGGGCAGTTATTTTGTGCCTTTTTTGCCCAACACGCTTCTTGCGACCCTGTTGGCTATTTGCCATGAAACGCTTGATTGTTCGGTGATCGTGCTTCAAAAGTTTGGCAATTTCAAGACTGCTGCATCCCTCTGCAAGACATCTCACAATTTTGGACTTTTCAGAGCCTGTCAAATCTCTCTTCTGACCCATTTTGCCAAAGGAAAGGAAGTTGCCTAAAAATTAAGCACACCTTATATAGGGTGTTGATGTCATTACACCACACCCCTCCTCATTATAGAGATGCAGATCACCTGATTTACTTAATTGGTATTTGGGTCTCAAGCCTATACAGCTTGGAGTAGGACAACATGTATAAAAATTATCATGTGATCAAAATACTCATTTGACTAATAATTCTGCACACAGTGTATGTGTAGACTCCATGTGACCTCTTTGGAGATGTAAATGGAGATCTTAGAGCTGGTCTCTGCTCGTCCTTCAAGCCGGCTATTCTTCCTACAATGCACACTGACAGTGCACTCTCTTGCTGACTCGATACTTCTTATCAGAGCCAGCGAGAGAGCGCACTGTCACTGTGCATATTGCACTGTGATTCTCAACAATGGTGTCATCAAGAAGGAAGTAGTAAAAAAAAATACATCTAGTGTGGTGAGGGGACGCTAAAGAGTTTTTATTTAAAGTATATTAGAAAAGATTAGATTATGAATATGTTAAATAGATAAGCATTTAGGATTAAAATAAATTTTAGTTTCAGACTAACCCTTTAAATGTGGCTTTACATACTGGCTTTTAGTGCATATTTACAATATTTCTGTACTAGGAGTAAATCCTGTAGCTACTAAATAAATCGCATAGATTTCAGCTTTACTATATTATGTAACCTGCAATATGTCCACTTAAGCATTCATTTTCCATATTTTATTGCTGGGTTAGGGTATAGTATGTAAATATGGATATAAGTACAGCAGTAAATCCTCTCTAAACCAAAATCTCTATATTTATGGCGAAGTTTGCAATCAGCATAAGTATTCCTAAATGAAGGGATACAAATATATATTAAGAAATGTAAATGTGCTAGCCTGCAAAAATCTGTTTCTATTGAAATGGAGTCTTCAGGTGCATAAGAAGACAAGTTGGATGATTATTGAATAATATATATGGTATGGAGAACAGATGTTTAGATCTAATATAAGCAAATTTTTCAACTTGTGATATTTGTCATCTTCTTCTTTACCCATTTAAATTTTAGGATGGGCATATCCTATTAGAGACATAGAAGATTAACTGCAGGTTAAGACCTCTTGGATAGAGATGAGCGAATCTGAGGTTCAGTGTTCGGTGTTGGTACCAAATGTAAAATGTAAAAAGTACACACTACAATGATACCTTATCATGACATTCAGGCATTTATGTAGAAGCACGCAATAGGGATTTCCTCATCTCAAATAATTTATTGAAACAAAAGCCAACAACAATGGAGAATATACCCCCCCAAAATGCCAATAACTCAGTAACTTATCATGTGACCTTGAGCATCAATTACAGCTTGACAACGACATGTCATGCTGTCCACAAGTGGAGTTCTTGTCTGCTGAGGCATGGCATCCCACTCTTGGTGAAGGGCTGCCCTCAGGTCATTACAGTTCAGGGGTACAGAGTTATGAGCCTCTACACAGTGTCTCATCTAATCCCATGCGTTTTCTATGGGATTCAGGTCTTGAAAGTGTGGCCACTCCATTTGAGGTACCCTAGTCACCAACAGCAGTTCCCTAATGATATGACTTCGATGAGCTGGAACATTATCATCCATGAAGATGAAATTAGGTCTGTGTTGCTGATGGGGTAAATAGCAGTATACCAACAATAGATCCACAGTAATTGACCAAATTAGCTGGATCAAAATTATAGAATAAGGACTACACCTAAAAAATAACTTTTAATATATATGCGGATAAAAGTGAGCATAAGCTCACTGGTTAGAAACAAAGGTGGCACGAATCCACCCAAACTAAAATTGGGCTAAATATAGAAGGCCCAAAATACTATGTCTCAGAATGGTACCACGGTAGGAGATTCCTAAAAGTTACTGGTCACCACCTGAGGCATAGACACACCAAGAGCCAACAGTCAGAACCCCATCCAAGGGAAAATGTATGTCTGTGTGTATCAAAAAAGCAAATGAAAACCTCCTAGACCTTTATGAGCCGTATATTTCATAAATCCCACTCCAAATGGGAACGGTCTTACCAGGTCCGGAGATTCCACGGGCATAAAACATAGGTTAGAGGTTCAGGCAGGGGGCTGTTTCAACAGCGTATCTAGATCCCTCTGAGGCCTCAACCAATACAGGCATATAATCACCGTGCCCACTCCCAACGTTTCAAAGGCAGATCATCAGGGGAGTTCCAGTGGGGAAGTGCAGTCAAACGGTATCTCCACCGGATGACTATCAAAAGATGCCCAGGTCACGCATCGTGGCGTACAGATCAGACCCAAAGTTCATAAATGCCGCGCGGCATTTATGAACTTTGGGTCTGATCTGTACGCCACGATGCGTGACCTGGGCATCTTTTGATAGTCATCCGGTGGAGATACCGTTTGACTGCACTTCCCCACTGGAACTCCCCTGATGATCTGCCTTTGAAACGTTGGGAGTGGGCACGGTGATTATATGCCTGTATTTGTTGAGGCCTCAGAGGGATCTAGATACGCTGTTGAAACAGCCCCCTGCCTGAACCTCTAACCTATGTTTTATGCCCGTGGAATCTCCGGACCTGGTAAGACCGTTCCCATTTGGAGTGGGATTTATGAAATATACGGCTCATAAAGGTCTAGGAGGTTTTCATTTGCTTTTTTGATACACACAGACATACATTTTCCCTTGGATGGGGTTCTGACTGTTGGCTCTTGGTGTGTCTATGCCTCAGGTGGTGACCAGTAACTTTTAGGAATCTCCTACCGTGGTACCATTCTGAGACATAGTATTTTGGGCCTTCTATATTTAGCCCAATTTTAGTTTGGGTGGATTCGTGCCACCTTTGTTTCTAACCAGTGAGCTTATGCTCACTTTTATCCGCATATATATTAAAAGTTATTTTTTAGGTGTAGTCCTTATTCTATAATTTTGATCTGGCTGTGTTGCTGATGCACAGACACATTTATTGGATTAATGATGTTATTCAAGTAGTAGAGGCTTGTCACTAAACCATAACAAAGTATAGGGTAGTTCTCTATTGACTATACCCACTTACCCACACTGTAACACTACCAACACCAAAGGCTCTTCTTGTGACAACAGTGGCTGATGACTAGCGCTCTCCTTGATGTCTCCATCATCGTTGGCTGCTATCGTTTCTGCTCAATGTGAATTGACTTTCATCAGTGAACACAACTGAGGCCCAATTGTCCTCCGTTTAGCAAGATGATGAAGCCTGCCCCTATTAGTGTGGTCAAGTACCCTTGTAGGTCACCTAGCATGCAGACCACGCTGATGTAAATTGTTTCGGATGGTTTGATGTGACACTTGGGTGCCTCTCACCTCTCTTAAATATGCATGAAGTTGTGTGGCATTCATCATCCGATTTCAAAGGGCATTGTTCACAAACTGGTAATCAGTGTGGGATGTGACCAAAGGACGTCCACTTCTGTGCCTTTCTGAGACTGTTCCAGTCTCTCCATTTCTGTGTTACAACTTGCTGATGACACTGTGACACTCTAAGCTCAGTGGCCACTTCCATCTGAGAACATCATTGTGATTGAAGCCTTACAATGATGAGGTACTGCTGATCAATTGTTAAGTGTTGTCTTAAGGGTGCTTTACACGCTGCGACATGGCTAGCGATCTTGTTAGCGATGTGACACGCCAGATCGCAGATGTGAACTGCCGAGATCGCACATAGGTCGTTTTTATAGCGCCGGTCACATGTGCGATGTCGGTAGATCGCATCTGCGATCTGGCGTGTGACATCGCTAACGCGATCACTAGCGATGTCGCAGCGTGTAAAGCACCCTTAAGACAACACTTAACAATTGATCAGCAGTACCTCATCATTGTAAGGTAGGGGTTTACTTCTTTGGAGGTGGTAGTGCCCTTACCTCTTTAGTCCCTGTGCAGCTGCACAGGTTGGACCAATAGTATGTCCACCGCTTTACCAACAGTGATGATAAAGGATCAATTTTGGTTGTAGCGATAAGCTAAGCAGTAGTGCACCCATTTCCTAGGGTAGCCCCAGAAAGGAACCTAAGGATCAAAGTGTGCACACCCTTAATATACCTTACTTCAAACAAAAATGATATTTCAAGAAGATGGCAAATTAAATGTAATTAAAGAAGCTCTGTCACCCCCTAAAGTTAAAAAATGACACAATTCCTTTATATTTTAGGCAAAATGATAATTATTTTAATTTTTTACATTTTAAAATTGAATTTTTTTTGTTAAAGTTGGGCATCTTGCATGGTTAGTACCTAGTAGCACCCCCTTTGGTAAGTATCACAGCTTATAAAAGCTTTTTGTAGCTACCAAGAGTCTATCAATTCTTGTTTGAGGGATTTTCACCCGTTTTTCCTTGGAAAAGATTTCAAGTTCTGTGAGATTCCTGGATTGTCTTGCATGCACTTCTCTTTTGAGGTCTAGCCACAGATTTTCAATGATGTTCAGATCAGGGGATTGTGATGGCCATTGAAAAACCTTCAGCTTGCTTCTTTTGATGTAGTTTATGGTGAATTTTGATGTGTGTTTAGGATTATTATCCATTTGTAGAAGCCATCCTCTTTTAATCTTCAGCTTTTTTTTTTTACACATGTTGTTATCTTTGCATCAAGAATTTGATGAAATTTCATTGAATCCATTCTCCTCTCTACCTGTGAAATGTTCCCCGTGCCATTGGCTGCAACACAACCCCAAAGCATCATTGATCCACCCCCATGCTTAATGGTTGCCAATATGTTCTTTTTCAGAATTTTTGTGCCCTTTTGTCTCCACACATACCTTTGATCATTGTAGCCAAAGATGTTACGAGGGGGACCCGGGGAAGCGTGCCAAGATGGGGAATGGACAGCTTCCGCCGGTCAAGGTCCACTGTGCGGTGTAAGGGACCGCTGCTATGGTGGGTGAAGAGTGAGCGGGTTGCTGCTAGCGATCGTCTGGAATGTCACAGACGATCTATGTACACCGGTCTGCCCTAACCCGTGTGGGTTGTATGGCAGGGATCACACGGCTCGGTGTACCTGTTGCACGGGGAAGCACAGAGGTGCCCACGCACGTGTGCCAGTGGAAGTCACGAGAATATGGCACGAGGGTAGCACAGATGTGCCCACGCACGTGTGCTTTCAATAACCAGGTGAGTCCAGTGGAGACTCGAGGAGCTCACCTGGGACAGGAACACGGCCTGTAGAAGGAGCTACTGCCGGAGCAGCAAGGCAGGGACACGGCCTGCAAACCAGGTGCTGCCTAAGCAGCAAGGGCCAAGCCCACAGAAGAAGATAATGCCTGAGCAGTGGCGTGGCAGCACGCTGCCAGACATCCAAACATAGAAGGACGGTCGCGCGCCGCCATGATGGCAGGAGGAGCTTTTAAGGAGGTGTAGCTCCAGCCAAGGGCGGGCGCGAGGCGGAGATGACGGACTTGACCCAATCAGGATCCACGACATCCCAGCCTGGCCAGTCAGGATTCACCACGTCACCAGCCTTGTCATCAAGCCGTGTGACGTCAGTGGGCGAATCAGGATCCACCAAGCATAGCACATGCTCACCCTCCTGCCTCTGGGAAATAGAGGCGGGATCCTCGGTCTCACAATGTGTAGAGATAACGGGAGTCTCACTGCTTCCCTGAGCAGCAAATCTCTGCACATTGCGCAACCTCACAGACCTTCGAGGCTGCTGAGCAGGAGGAGCTGTGGCAGGCAAGGAATGGGAGACCGCCTCATTTCTTGCAACAGGAGTACCACTAGGTGTCACCCTTGTGCTGCCTCTCTGAGGAGGTTTCTCCTGCACTCTGCGCAGTCTGGCAGACCTTCGGCGCTGCGGAGCAGGAGCGCTCGTGGCAGGCAAGGAGACTGTCTCATTCCTTGCCACAGGAGAGCCACGAGGTGTAACATTACCCCCCCGTCTAGGCCCCCCCCCCTGCCCGTGCTCGAAGGCCGCTATCAAACCCGGGGCGTGGATATGATCCTCCAATTCCCAGGATCTATGCTCCGGACCACGGCCGACCCACTCCATGAGGTAGTACCTCCTGCCCCGTATAACTTTTGTCTCCACAAGCTTCGCCACCTCAGAGTCGTCGGGCGGGGAGTCAGTTTGAGGCGTCAGGGACCCCGAGAACTTATTAAGCCGTACGGGTTTCAGGAGGGACACGTGAAAGGTGTTGGCTATAGCCCAGCGTGGAGGGAGCTGGAGTCGGTATGCCACCGGGTTCACCTGCTCTAGCACTTTAAACGGACCCAGGTACCTAGGGGCGAACTTGGCTGCCTGTACCCGTAGGTTAACATTCTTAGAGGACAGCCACACTAGGTCACCAGGGGCGAAGGATGGTGCAGGGCGGCGGCGCTCATCAGCCGTTGTCACCATCCGGTCTTTAGCCCTCTTAAGGGCCTCTTGGGTGTTATCCCAGATCTCCCGGGCCTCGGTCGCCCAATCCTCCACTCTAGGATCGGGTGACGTAATGGGCATCGGAACCGGGATTCTGGGATGTTGTCCGTTATTGAGCAGGAACGGAGTCTGACCAGAGGATTCATGGACCGAATTATTAATGGCAAATTCGGCCCAAGGAAGGAGGTTAGCCCAGTTGTCGTGGTGCGCGGAGATAAAATGGCGGAGGTAAGTTACCAAGGTCTGATTGGTCCTCTCTACCAGTCCATTGGTTTCGGGATGGTATGCGGAGGAGATGTTCAGCTCTATCTGCAGGAGCTTACAGAGCTCTCTCCAGAAGCGAGACGCGAACTGGGGACCCCGGTCGCTCACCACCTTGTCAGGCATGCCATGCAGCCTAAATACATGCCTAATGAATAAGGTGGCGAGAGCACGTGACGTCGGGAGTCGTGGGAGAGGCACCAAGTGGACCATTTTAGAGAAGTGATCCGTGATGACCCATACGACCTTGTGACCTGCTGACTTGGGCAGATCTCCCAGGAAGTCCATTCCCACCACTTCCCAGGGACGATCCGGCACTGGCAGTGGGTGAAGAAGACCTGCCGGTCTCTGCCGGGACGGCTTATTCCGTGCACACGACATACAGGCTCCCACATACTCCTGTATGTCCTGGGGTAGTCTCGGCCACCAATAGTGCCTAGTCACAAGGTCTCTGGTCCTTTTGACCCCAAAGTGACCCCCGACCTTGGAGGCATGGGCCCACGATAGCACCTCATTCCGTAGTTCAGGGGGAACGAGGGTCTTGCCAGGTGGCACCTGGTCCAAAGAAGTGGGAGTGACCATCCTCAAGCTGTCCGGGGGTAGTATAAGACGAGGCTCCTCCTCGTCCTCCTCCAACACAACCATACAACGTGACAAGGCACCGGCCCGTACGTTCTTCTCACCGGCCAGGTGGCGGATAATAAAGCGGAACCGGGAGAAGAACAAGGACCAATGGGCCTGCCTTGGGTTCAGGCATTGTGCTGTCTGGAGGTATGTGAGATTTTTATGGTCGGAAAATACTTCAAATGGATGCTTCGCACCCTCCAGGAGATGCCGCCATTCCTGGAATGCTAGTTTCATCGCCAGTAACTCCCTATCCCCTATGGAGTAGTTCCTCTCGGCCGGAGAAAAGGTCTTGGAGAAAAAGAAACAAGGATGCTTCCTTCCTCGTTCGTCTTTCTGGTACAGGACAGCACCAGCACCGACCGAAGAGGCGTCTACCTCTAGTAGAAAGGGTTTGGAGATGTCTGGACGATGAAGGATGGGAGCTCTGGAGAAGTAAGTTTTGAGAGTGTGAAATGCCTCTACCGTTTCCCGTGTCCATGCTTTGGGATTAGCGCCCTTGCGGGTAAGGGCAATGATGGGTGCTGCCACCGTCGAGAAGTTGGGAATGAACTGGCGATAATAATTGATAAACCCCAAGAATCGCTGGATCGCTTTCAGCGAGCGGGGCTCAGGCCATTTCATCACTGTCTCCAACTTCCCCGGATCCATTGCTAACCCCTGACTGGACACGATATACCCCAGGAACGGCAAGGATTCACGTTCAAAAACGCACTTTTCTAGCTTAGCATATAACGAATGAGTGCGGAGCCTCTTAAGTACTCGGATGACATCCCTCCGATGGGTGGCAAGATCGGGGGAGAAGATAAGGATATCATCCAGGTATGCAACCACGGAAAGATACAAATCCCGGAAAACATCATTCACAAAGTCTTGAAATACGGCGGGGGCATTGCAGAGTCCGAAGGGCATTACGAGATACTCGTAGTGACCGTCCCTGGTGTTGAAGGCGGTCTTCCACTCATCGCCCTCTCAGACTCGCACTAGATTATACGCCCCGCGTAGATCCAGCTTCGTGAAGATCTTTGCCCCGCGGAATCGATCAAATAACTCCGTAATGAGGGGCAAAGGGTATTTGTTTTTGATCGTGATTGCATTTAATCCCCTGTAATCGATACAGGGGCGTAGATCCCCTTCCTTCTTTTGCACGAAGAAGAACCCCGCACCGGCCGGTGAAATAGACTTGCGAATGAACCCTTTTGCCAGGCTGTCCTGAATATATTTGGACATAGCCTCCGTCTCTGGAGCAGAGAGGGGATACACTCTGCCCCTATGGAGCTCGGAGCCTGGCTTCAGGTCTATTCGGCAATCGTATGGCCGGTGGGGAGGAAGGGTATCTGCGGCCCTCTTGGAGAAGACGTCCCTGTAGGCCTCATAAGGTGTCGGTAAACCTGGCTCCCCTGTATTCCCTGAGGACCCAACCGACCTAATGGTAGCGGGTGGTTCGGTAGTCACGAGGTGCTCCCTACAGGATCCTGCCCATGATGAGATCTCCCCTGTTGCCCAGTTGAGTATAGGAGCATGCTGTCTCAACCAGGGGAGGCCCAGTAGGATCTCATCCGTCCTCCCTGGAAGCACCAGGAAGGACACCTGCTCATGGTGTCCTGGTGGTACTTCCATCCTGAGAGGGATGGTGATCTGGGTGATGGGATCGACTAGTAGGGACCCGTTGACTACCCGAACCCTGAGTGGCTTGGGTAAGAGAACCAGGGGAACTGAGTATCGGGTTGCCAGGGAGGTCGAAATGAAATTGCCATCAGCGCCTGAGTCCAGGCAGGCCAGAGCAGAGAAGAGAGTAGTGCCAAACTGCAACTGGGCGCTGATAGTCAACCTAGAGGGAGAAGCAGCGTCTAGTAACCCCCCTCTGATGGAAACTAGACGCTGTCTTTTCCCGACGGTTTGGGACATCGGGTAGCTATGTGTCCCCTCTGCCCACAGGAAAAGCAGATGACACCAGACCGAGAACCTGGGGTAGAGGAGACCGCTTTGGACACCTCCATTGACTCCACGGAGTCGCCTACAGAGCTGGCTGGGAGACCTGTCTGGTGGAATACGGGAGCCAGACGCTTTTTAGGCCGTGAGGACGTGGGTGCTGAAGAGACCTCGAGCCTCCGCTCCGCCTGGCGGATGTCTATGCGAGAGGCAACCACAATCAAGGACTCAAAAGTAGCAGGCACCTCACGCGTGGCCAGTGCGTCTTTGACGAACCCTGCCAGGCCCTCCCAGAACACAGGGACAAGGACCTTATCCGGCCAGTCCAGCTCTGCGGCAAGTGTCCTAAAGTGTACGGCAAAGTCCCCGACTGAAGCGGACCCTTGCCGAAGTCGTAGGAGGCGCAGCGCGGAGTCGTGGGTGACTTGAGGCCCGAGGAACACCATTCTCATGGCCCCAAGATAAGATGCTAAGTTATTCACCACCCGATCTCCGCGCTCCCACAACGGCGTGGACCACTTCAGCGCTCTCCCTGTGAGCAGGGACTGGACGAAGGCTACCTTCGCCTTCTCGGTAGCGTAAAGAGTCGCGGACAGCTCTAAGTAGGTGGTAACTTGGTTTATAAACCCACGGCACTCGGAGCTGTCCCCGCTAAAGCGCTCTGGAAGCGCAAGGCGAGGAGACCTTCCGCCCAATAGCACAGCCTGGGTAGCCGCCTGGGTGGCGACTGTCGTCAGAGCAGTTTTGTCGGAGGAAGACTGCTCCACTGCTGCCAAACGTGATTCCAACTGCTGCACATAACGCAGCAACTGCTGCTGCTCTTCAGCCATAGCCAGACCTTTGGCGCGACCGTAATGTTACGAGGGGGACCCGGGGAAGCGTGCCAAGATGGGGAATGGACAGCTTCCGCCGGTCAAGGTCCACTGTGCGGTGTAAGGGACCGCTGCTATGGTGGGTGAAGAGTGAGCGGGTTGCTGCTAGCGATCGTCTGGAATGTCACAGACGATCTATGTACACCGGTCTGCCCTAACCCGTGTGGGTTGTATGGCAGGGATCACACGGCTCGGTGTACCTGTTGCACGGGGAAGCACAGAGGTGCCCACGCACGTGTGCCAGTGGAAGTCACGAGAATATGGCACGAGGGTAGCACAGAGGTGCCCACGCACATGTGCTTTCAATAACCAGGTGAGTCCAGTGGAGACTCGAGGAGCTCACCTGGGACAGGAACACGGCCTGTAGAAGGAGCTACTGCCGGAGCAGCAAGGCAGGGACACGGCCTGCAAACCAGGTGCTGCCTAAGCAGCAAGGGCCAAGCCCACAGAAGAAGATAATGCCTGAGCAGTGGCATGGCAGCACGCTGCCAGACATCCAAACATAGAAGGACGGTCGCACGCCGCCATGATGGCAGGAGGAGCTTTTAAGGAGGTGTAGCTCCAGCCAAGGGCGGGCGCGAGGCGGAGATGACGGACTTGACCCAATCAGGATCCACGACATCCCAGCCTGGCCAGTCAGGATTCACCACGTCACCAGCCTTGTCATCAAGCCGTGTGACGTCAGTGGGCGAATCAGGATCCACCAAGCATAGCACATGCTCACCCTCCTGCCTCTGGGAAATAGAGGCGGGATCCTCGGTCTCACAATGTGTAGAGATAACGGGAGTCTCACTGCTTCCCTGAGCAGCAAATCTCTGCACATTGCGCAACCTCACAGACCTTCGAGGCTGCTGAGCAGGAGGAGCTGTGGCAGGCAAGGAATGGGAGACCGCCTCATTTCTTGCAACAGGAGTACCACTAGGTGTCACCCTTGTGCTGCCTCTCTGAGGAGGTTTCTCCTGCACTCTGTGCAGTCTGGCAGACCTTCGGCGCTGCGGAGCAGGAGCGCTCGTGGCAGGCAAGGAGACTGTCTCATTCCTTGCCACAGGAGAGCCACGAGGTGTAACACAAAGAGTTTTCTTTTAACCGAATCGGCCCAAAATGCATCAGCTTTGTTTAGATATACTTTTGCATACTTCTGACTATTCTTTGCAAAATAGCTCTATCTCAGTGAGATTAGATGGAGAGCATCTGCGAACAGTAATTTTCAAGTCTTGACACAGATTCTCAATGGGATTTTGGTCTGGGCCATGATGGGGCCATTCACACAGATGAATATGCTTTGATGTAAACCATCCATTGTAGTTCTGGCAGTATGATTGTGTAGTGGAGGTATAAGGGTTCGCACTCAATATAAGGATTTTTTTCCATGCTCAGAAGGAATGTGGAGTAAGCTTGATAGATGTGTGAACCTTTCGGAACTGGAGATATAACACTTGAAGGAGATGCAATCAAAGCGTATTGTTTTGATTCACTGACAAAATAATAACAAATAATATTACAACATTTCGGTTTAACCCACTTTTTTTAAAAGCAGCAAAAACCATACAGATACCCAGTTTGTCATGAGAAAAAAAAATTATCGCTGTCTGCTGCAACTGGCAGCGTATATTGGACAGCGCGCATCCATTCAAATCAATGGGTGACTGACTGCAAAACATTGGACTGCACTTGTATGACATTCGAGTGCAGTCTGATATACGCAGAGACAGACAAGGGAGGACATGGAGAAATTAATCTCTCTATCTTCCCAGCACCTGTGATTCAATTTTCGCATGCAAGAGAATCAGACCACAGTAAATAACACTCGGCTCACGCTTGCAGCTGAGTTTGAGCTGAGCATCATTTGCAATAACATCCAATTCTCTGACATGAGAGAACATATGCTAGTATGAATAAACCCTTATAGTTTTCCTGCCATCTGAGCTGTGGATCTCTGCAGTTCCTCCAGAGTAACCATAGACTATTGGCTGCTTCTCTAATTAGTGCTCTCTTTCTTTGGGATGTCAGTTTAGGTGGACAGTCATGTTTTGGTAGGTGTGTAGTTATGCCATATTTTTTCCATGTTTGGTGATGAATTGAACAGTGCTCCTTAAGGTGATCAGAGTGTTGGCTATCTTTTGTATAACCTAACCCTGCTTTACTGTTCTCCAAAACTTTATCCCTGACCTGTCCAGTGTGTTCCTTGGTTTTCATGATGCTGTTTATTCCCTAATGTTCTCAGACAAACCTTTGAGGCAGTTCCAGGACAGCTGTAGTTATACTAAAAATAAATTACACACAGGTGGACTTGATTTACTAATTAGGTGACTTTTGGAGACAATAGATCACTCAGTAAATTATTTATGGGTTTCAGAATATAATGATATGAATACAAATTCACGTCACAATTTTCAGATTTAAATTTTTAAACTATTTTGAAACCATATATAATTTCCTTTACATTTCACAAATACTTGCTACTTTGTGTTGCAAAATAACATAAAATCTCAATGAGATACATTTAAGTTTGTCGGTGTCACATGAAAAAATGTGGAAATGGGACATGAATACTTTTTAGAACTCACTGTACAATTATCATCAATCCAGATGATAAATGTTTATGGGACTACCCGTTTAAGGCAATAGAGATTTTACAGTATGAAAAGCCCATGGTTAATAGATTATGGCACAGAAGAGATGTAAAGTGATCGCTACCAAACCAAACACGTGATCATGGGTGCACCTTGTATACTTGGTAACTAATATAAGCGGGCGTCTTTAATATATTAATTAGATTTCTCTAGGAACCAGATAAAAACCAACTTGTACATTTTTTCCAGTATTCTGATTTTATTACATTTTTTTTCTCCCCATAAAAATGCTGCACTAACAGATTTACATTGTAAATACGTGTGATCAGCCATCCGCATCACCCCGCTGGAGAACAGTAGCAGTTAGTGCCAACACAGATAATAACACAAGATTGCTGAACATTTTATCCAGCAATCATTTCCATTTATTGTAACATGAAAGGAAAAAAATGGGAAGACGCATGGAAAGACAAGAAGGTGATAATTACCTATTTACTTGTAGTAACCCATATTAACATATCTTTGGCAGGCAAGCTGCTGGAGATTTCAGTGTCGGGAAAATAACGATGCAGAGGCTTTATGGACATTTACATATCCCGACACGCTAATATAGAAAACTAAGTGGGAGGTTTTGTCAGGCCTCCCTTCCAGCTTTTTGCTGAGCTAACCAAGATATTAATAACATCAGGAAGGTGGCGCAGACAATTCTTTATTCGAAAATGTACTTTTGACTACATTTTTTATGCTGTTACTACCGCAGCCTGAAGGTAGTGCTGCTGATTTTACTATTGTCTTATTATTAGCCGCTATATACAGTGGGTGGTGCCATCATGGATATGGATTATACTAATTTCCTGATCTCTATTATCTTATACAGATTAAAAAGAAAAAAAATAATTGTGTGTATGTGTACAATATATATATATATATATATATATATATATATATATATGTATATATATATATATATATATATATATGTATATATATATATATATACACACACACATACAGTATATATATATGTATATATATATATATATATATTATACCGCATATATGTGCATCTCAATAAATTAGAATATCATGAAAAAGTCAATTTATTTTCAGTAATTCAATACAAAAAGTGAAACGCATATATTATGTAGAGTCATTACACACAGAGGGATCTATTTCAAGTGTTTATTTCTGTTAATGTTGATGATTATGGCTTACAGCCAATGAAAACCCAAAAGTCATTATCTCAGAAAATCAGAATAATTATCAGTAAACAGCTGCAAAGGCTTCCTAAGCATTTAAAATAATCCCTTAGTCTGGTTTAGTAGGTTACACAATCATGGGGAAGACTGCTGACTTGACAGATGTCCAGAAGGCAGTCATTGACACACTCCACAAGGAGGGTAAGCCACAAAAGGTCATTGCTAAAGAAGCTGGCTGTTCACAGAGTGCTGTATCCAAGCATATTAATGGAAAGTTGAGTGGAAGGAAAAAGTGTGGTAGAAAAAGGTGCACAAGCAACCGGAATAACTGCAGCTTTGATATGAATGTTAAGAATAGGTCATTCAAAAATTTGGGGGAGATTCAAAAAGATTGGACTGCTGGTGAAATCAGTGCTTCAAGAGTCACCACACACAGACGTATCCAGGACATGGGCTACAACTGTCGCATTCCTTGTGTCAAGCCACTCATGATCAATAGACAATGCCAGAAGCATCTTACCAGGGCCAAGGAGAAGAACTGGACTGTTGCTCAATGGTCCAAGGTGTTGTTTCCATATGAAAGTAAATTTGCATCACCAATACGTTTTAATAACCACAATATCACTGTGCTTGATTGGCCAACAAACTCGCTTGACCTAAACACCATAGAGAATCCATGGGGTATTGTCAAGAGGAAGATGAGGGACACCAGACCCAACAATGCAGGCGAGCTGAAGGCTGCTATCAAAGCAACCTGGGCTTCCATAACACCTCAGCAGTGCCACAGGCTGATTGACTCCATGCCACGCCGCATTGATGCCGTAATTCATGCAAAAGGAGCCCGACCAAGTATTGAGTGCATTTACTGTACATACTTTTCAGTAGGCGCCAACATTTCTGAGTTTAAAATCATTTTTTCAGTTGGTCTTATATCATATTCTAATTTTCTGAGATAATGACTTGATGGTTTTCATTGGCTATAAGCCATAATCAATATTAACAGAAATAAATACATGAAATAGATCCCTCTGTATGTAATGACTCTATATAATATGTGTTTCCCTTTTTGTATTGAATTATTGAAATAAATATAAATTAACTTTTTGATGATATGCTAATTTAGTTAGATGCACTTGTATATATACTATATATATATACTGTATATATATATCTATATCTATCTATCTCTATATATATCTATCTATCTATCTATATATATATATATATAAATATATATATATATATATATATACAGTTAGGTCCAGAATTATTTGGACAGTGACACAATTTTCGCGAGTTGGGCTCTGCATGCCACCACATTGGATTTGAAATGAAACCTCTACAACAGAATTCAAGTGCAGATTGTAACGTTTAATTTGAAGGTTTGAACAAAAATATCTGATAGAAATTGTAGGAATTGTACACATTTCTTTACAAACACTCCACATTTTAGGAGGTCAAAAGTAATTGGACAAATAAACCAAACCCAAACAAAATATTTTTTATTTTCAATATTTTGTTGCGAATCCTTTGGAGGCAATCACTGCCTTAAGTCTGGAACCCATGGACATCACCAAACGCTGGGTTTCCTCCTTCTTAATGCTTTGCCAGGCCTTTACAGCCGCAGCCTTCAGGTCTTGCTTGTTTGTGGGTCTTTCCATCTTAAGTCTGGATTTGAGCAAGTGAAATGCATGCTCAATTGGGTTAAGATCTGGTGATTGACTTGGCCATTGCAGAATGTTCCATTTTTTTGCACTCATGAACTCCTGGGTAGCTTTGGCTGTATGCTTGGGGTCATTGTCCATCTGTACTATGAAGCGCCGTCCGATCAACTTTGCGGCATTTGGCTGAATCTGGGCTGAAAGTCTATCCCGCTACACTTCAGAATTCATCCGGCTACTCTTGTCTGCTGTTATGTCATCAATAAACACAAGTGACCCAGTGCCATTGAAAGCCATGCATGCCCATGCCATCACGTTGCCTCCACCATGTTTTACAGAGGATGTGGTGTGCCTTGGATCATGTGCCGTTCCCTTTCTTCTCCAAACTTTTTTCTTCCCATCATTCTGGTACAGGTTGATCTTTGTCTCATCTGTCTATAGAATACTTTTCCAGAACTGAGCTGGCTTCATGAGGTGTTTTTCAGCAAATTTAACTCTGGCCTGTCTATTTTTGTAATTGATGAATGGTTTGCATCTAGATGTGAACCCTTTGTATTTACTTTCATGGAGTCTTCTCTTTACTGTTGACTTAGAGACAGATACACCTACTTCACTGAGAGTGTTCTGGACTTCAGTTGATGTTGTGAACGGGTTCTTCTTCACCAAAGAAAGTATGGGGCGATCATCTACCACTGTTGTCATCCGTGGACGCCCAGGCCTTTTTGAGTTCCCAAGCTCACCAGTCAATTCCTTTTTTCTCAGAATGTACCCGACTGTTGATTTTGCTACTCCAAGCATGTCTGCTATCTCTCTGATGGATTTTTTCTTTTTTTTTCAGCCTCAGGATGTTCTGCTTCACCTCAATTGAGAGTTCCTTAGACCGCATGTTGCCTGGTCACAGCAACAGCTTCCAAATGCAAAACCACACACCTGTAATCAACCCCAGACCTTTTAACTACTTCATTGATTACAGGTTAACGAGGGAGACGCCTTCAGAGTTAATTGCAGCCCTTAGAGTCCCTTGTCCAATTACTTTTGGTCCCTTGAAAAAGAGGAGGCTATGCATTACAGAGCTATGATTCCTAAACCCTTTCTCCGATTTGTATATACAGTTAGGTCCAGAAATATTTGGACAGTGACACAAGTTTTGTTATTTTAGCTGTTTACAAAAACATGTTCAGAAATACAATTATATATATAATATGGGCTGAAAGTGCACACTCCCAGCTGCAATATGAGAGTTTTCACATCCAAATCGGAGAAAGGGTTTAGGAATCATAGCTCTGTAATGCATAGCCTCCTCTTTTTCAAGGGACCAAAAGTAATTGGACAAGGGACTCTAAGGGCTGCAATTAACTCTGAAGGCGTCTCCCTCGTCTCCCTCGTTAACCTGTAATCAATGCTCAGCTCAGTGAAAAGGGGGCAACATCCTAATTGTACTAAGCACAAGAGACTAAAGAAAAAAAAAAAAGCCGCAGCGTGAGTTATTATACATGCAAGTTATATACTGTCCATTAGATAAACAAAACCCAAGATGAAAATAAAATGGACATATACCCTGCTGTAAATAAGTAAAAGCAACAGTGTTTTTACTTACAGCAGGGTATACAGTATGTCCATATTATTTTCATCTTGGGTTTTGTTTATCTAATGGACAATGTGAACAGAGTATATCTTGCATGAATACCAACTCGTGCTTCGGTTCATATTTTTTTTTTTATTATAAAGTCCTAGGAAGCACCTGGGGGTTCAAGGTGCTCACCACACATCTAAATAAATTCCTTGTGGGGGCTAGTTTCCAAAATGGGATCACTTGTGGGGGTTTCTACTGTTTAAGCACATCAGGGGCTCTCCAATTGCGACATGGAGTCCGCTAGCAATTCTAGCCAATTTTTCATTTTCAAAGTCAATTGGAGCTCCTTCCCTTCTGAATCCTGCCGTATGCTCAAAGAGTAGTTTCCCATCACATGTGGGGTATTGGCGCACTGAGGAGAAATTGCACTACAAATCATAAGATGCATTTTTTCCTGTTACTCTTGTAAAAATGCAAAATTTGAGGCTAAAGCTACATTTTTGAAGGAAACATATGATTTTTTTTATTTTCTCAGCTCAACGTTATAAAATTTTGCGAAGCACCTGTGGATTCAAGGTGCTAACCAAACATCTAGATAAATTCCTTGAGGGGTGAAGTCTCTAAAATGTTGTCACTTGTGAAGGGTTTCCACTCTTTAAACAAATCAGGAGCTCTTGCGTCCACAATCTATTCCAGCCAATTTTGTGTTCCAAAATTCAAACAGCGCTCCTTCCTTTCCGAGCCCCGCCGTGCGCCAAACAGTAGTTTTCCACCACATATGGGGTATTGGTGTACTCAGGTGAAATTGCACAACAAAATGGTGCATTTTCTCCTGTTACACTTATAAAATTGCAAAATTTGGGGCTAAAAAAACATATCTGTGGGAATAAGTAACATTTTCATTTTCTCCTTACAAATTGCTTTAATTCCTGTGAAGCATCTAAAGGGTTAATAAACTTCTTGAATGTGGTTTTGAGCAGTTTGAGGGGGTGCGTTAACAAATTGCTATTTATCTTTTATCTGAAATGGATCATGTAAGAATAAAATGGATCCGTTACAAATGCAAGAATAATGGTTGACTAAATATATATCTGTTAACAGATTCGTCCTCCATAGACTCCAATGTTAAAAAAAAACACGGATCCATCAGACATGTTATTTAACAACAGACAAAAAAGTTGTGTTTGCAGAACTTTTTTGCCAACGGATCTCTGCTGGATCCATTCTAATGGACGATTACTGGATATGTGAACTCAGCCCTAGATGCAGAAAATCCGCAGGTAAAAAATTCACATGGGCATTTTCAGTGCGAAATGCGTTAAAAATGCATGTAACCTTCATAAGTCCTTATCAATAAAGTTTTGTCAAAATCAACTACCAGCAGTATAAAAAAAAAGCAGTAATTATGTGGCACCTCTAAGGCTTCAGTCGCACAGGGTACTATACCTCATTTAAGATGCAGTTTTCATCTCGGGTTAACCACCGGTGTTTCCACATTTCACTTTACATACAGCTTAGGAGCCTTCCCACTGGGGAGCTGGACTAGGGTAGACAGGGGGGTGGCCATCACGATGCATGGGACTTTCCTGGTCACTAGGACAACCAACTGGGGGGCGGGTACCACTTGGGGTAGAAGTAGGAGCAACCTTTACACGATCTTCAGTCAAGTCAAGCCGGGACTACAGTTCTGGCGACACGACACCACCACCTTCTCTTCTTCTTCTTTCACGGGGCCTACGGCTTGGAGCGGAAAGCTCAGCCCGGGTACCTCACTCCTGGAGGGGCAGCTCTTGGAAAGGACACTTTCAAATACCGGTGGCTACCTCTAACATAACTGGGATTGGCTGGAGCCCACCACGGCGGTGACCGGTACCTCCTGGGCAATCTAAAGACAGTGAGTAAAGACACCTGGAACCGCAGCCGCTGACTCAGCCTTGATTGCCGGCTCCGTCGCTCCGCGCTTTAGCGCCCACGGCCATACAACTCCCCTCATTATCCTCCCCAGGGCCTGCTCCATCTGTGGGGAGCAGAACCATCTTTGCTGCTACAATCATCCGCCCCGGAGGACAGTGGCGGCGGGTAATCCCCTGGCCGCGTACCACCGGTGGCGTCACGACAATCAGCCTTCTCAGCCTCCTCCACCACTACCCTCATCCTCTCCATCCTGTCCATCCACCATCCCCTTCCATGGACATCTTGGGGTTCCGAAACCGGGCAGGCCATCCGTGACATCCCCCGACCCTTCACCGGCCCGGCGACAAGTAACCCCCCAGGCAGCTCTGGGGTGCTCCAATTACATACAAAAAAAGACAAACCACAGCGTAAAAAAAATGCACACAAAAATCACATTGAGAAAACATAAACAGCCAGGATCCTGCTTGAATTTAACCTATGGAAACCATATTTGTGGAATCAGCTAAAAATGAGCAGAGAAGGATTTTGTTTTCCACTTTTCGTGCGATAAGCATTTTGTTAGATGGCTCTAATAACAGTTGTGATACCTGCCTCAATGTAATGTGGACACTGGGCTCATCATGTTCATTGTTGGAACAGCAGTATGTGATCAGTGAAACTTTCTTTGGCTCCACTTAATAGTTTTCTTCCAGGTCACCGAATCACAATCACCAGCAGGGCATCTAATCAAATCCAATGAGCGCTGGTGGCTGTGCTCCCTATGAAGTGGCTTCAATGGCCCAATTCATTTACACCTAGGAGCTGTTAGAGGCAATGCTGATTTTTAATTTCCTGTGTAAATATGTACCTTGCCGCGCTGTAAGTGGAGTGGTTAATAAACCTGATTTATGATGATCACAGATTGTCAACTATCTACTGCACTGCTCGGTTACATTGGGGAATTGATGCATCGTAATAGTCTATGTTACCAATAGCTGGGTAGCACATGAACAATCATCATCCTATTGTTTTTTCTGTAAAACTCAAACAATATAATCATTATATCAATAAGCAATAAGAATGGATATTACAAAAAGCAATCTCTATTAAAGGGAACATGTCAGCTTCTAATCAAAACCAAGCCCTGCACTTTAGGCCTCAGTCACACATCCGTGTTTAAACCCGACGTGAAAAGATGGTCCCAGTGTGATCAGTGTTCTGGATCCGTGTGTCACCAGTATACAGTGTGGATCATGGTCTAAATAAACTACATTGGATACCATCCGTGTGCTGTACATGTTTTTTACAGACCCATAGACTTGTATAGGCCTTTGCCATCCGAGCTGACAGAAAACAAACGGACATATCTCTGTATGTTTTGCAAAGGAAACATGGTCCTTGTAAAAATGCGGACAAGATGGGCAGTGAGCCCCATAGGGGTGAATAGGCCCATGACGATCGGGAGGGTTAGGGTAGGAAAGAGTTAAGTTCTAAGGTTGGAGGTACATAGGGGCTGCCTGATTGGTGGGAGTGTCGGGAAAAGGGATTGGGTGAGGGACAAGATATGGGAGGGTTGTTGTGGTGGGTATAAAGGGGGCTGCGCAGAGGTCACTGCCCCTTTTGACCTACAGACAGCGTGTCCCGCCCACCCGTTCTGCAATAATGTAAAAAAAAAAAAAGTATATAATAAAAAAAAAAAAGTATAGAATAAAAAAAAAAATAAATAAAAATAAACAGGAAATGTATAAAAAAAAAAAAAAAAGAAAAAAAAAAGGGGTGTTGTTTTCTTTTGAGTTTGTTGTCACAGCGGGGTGATAGGTCTGTTCAGAGAGGTTTGGTGTACCGACAATCGGTTTGTTGGTATGAAGCCACTCAGGGGGAGTGGCTTCGGTTTGGATGGGAACTTGTGGGCGGAGGTCCTGCAGGTTCTGGGGAGGGGTAATTAACGATGGAACGTTAATTACCCTACACCTCGGGTCGGTTGGTCACGGCCGAGGTGGTCCCCTGGGCCGGTTGGAGGTTACGGCCGGGGGATAGGAATGATGGTTGCCCTCTCGGATGGACCTATCAGGTGTCATTTTGTGGAGAATATGTATATATGTACAGGTTCAGGTGTTAATGGGGTGGCATGTTGAGCCACAAGTTTGGTACATATATACTCTTTTAATAAAGCTGTGGCCATTCGGCAATAAAGTCGTATTCTGTGTCGTTAATTTAAATATAGTGGTAAGGGGAAGTTTGTCACTGGAGACCCGCTTATCCCTATAGATACGTCATGTGAATAGCACCCTGGGTTATAACTGGTACGTGTTGTAGCCCTGAAAAAAGTGGATACAACATGTACGTGTGAAGCCCCACAGGTGTTGTGTCGGTGCATTACCTTCAGGGACTCCACGTAGCTGGATCTGGTCACAGGTAGGAGATCTTCTTCTTGTCGTGACGCCACTCTCAGTATTGCGGCCAGTAGGGACCGCCACTGCAGGTTGAGGGTCGCCTGGGGCTGATGGTGTGTGCAGTTAGTTGGAATAGCCTCCTGAGAGTGAGGCAAGCCCCAGGGCCCAGTGTAGGTTTGTAGTACCACAAGTCGCAGAATGACTCACACAGGCAGAGCTGTCTTTCAAGGGCTTTACTCACATTTGATGGCAGGGTGAGTAGCCCGGGCGTAGCTGGGATGAACCAGATGGGAACCAGGTATCCTTCAGGCTGACTTTATGAGGGTGACTACCAACTCGCCTTCCTTAGCCCTTGGTGGTTTGGGGTGACCCCGACTTTGAGTCCCTATGGGGGTCACCCAGGGAAGTTGCTGAAGCCTCACTCCCCTTTTTGGTTGCCGTTTGCTTGTTCCCCGGACCAGGCCACTCCAGCTGCTTGCCTCCTGTGACCTATGGGCCCTCACTGCGGTTACGTGGCTGCGGCTTTTGTGGTGTTGTGGTGTGGGCTTTGAGAGCCCCACACCGGCAGGTTTAGCAGAAGAAAGCTGGATCTATCTTCGCTTCGGGATCTGCCGCCCGGTTGGGCCTGGTGCTCTCTAGCAGTCTCCTTACTTCCCACTCCGTGCTTTCTCTCTAGCTGAAGCTGGCTTTCAGGTAGCACTCCTAGTTGACCGTTCTCCCCCGTCAGTAGCCACTGCGCGGGCGCTGTTAGACAGCAACAGCCCCACAGGTCTGCTCCTCACTGAGCCCTATGGAGTTCTCTGCTCTAACTGACTCACTGCTCCTCCTCTCCTGTTCTTGCCTACGCCACCTAGCAACCAGCCCCTGAACACACCCCCAGCTGGGAATTGAAAGTTAACTCCTTCTGGCTACTCAAGGGTCCCTATGGTGATGTGGGAGGCCTGGTCACTATGCGCCTGTGTTCCACACCCCTGTCAGCCTTCTGGATTACCTGTATTGTACTGTCCCCAGCATGGGTGCAGTACTCAGTGGTGCCTGACCAGGTCAGGGGCGCCACATTCCCCCTTAGTTATCACCAGCACGTCCTCGGGCTGCAAGACAACATTTTAAAATGCATAAAACATTAAAACATGTAAAACATTTTAAAAGCACCAGGTACCATACATCACCACCCTCCACCCACAAGTCCGTTAACCCACCCAAAACCCTTTCACGTTGGCCGCGACTTCAGCCACTTCTGGCAGGATGTAGAGGCGGCTTACATGGGCTGGTGGTTTCAGGGTATACCTGGCCTGGTGGATCCGCGCCTTCAGCCTCTTCTGGCAGGATGCAGAGGCGGCCTCCACAGTTGGTGCTGACCAGGTACCCTCTTTGTGGTGGAGAGCCAGGCCCCATAAACAGGCATGCTCTCTGGTCGCAGGTGAGCCAAGGCCCTATATACGGACGGGCTCCTCCTGGTTGCAGACGAGCCAAGCCCCTAAACAGGCTGACTCTGGTGGTGGTGGTGCCCCTTTTGGTGTAACTATTTACACTGCGAGAGTTTGTGGCTATAGCCAGTTCATAGCCTTAAGGTTTATGGTTTTCTCACAATAGTTTTTGTGGGCACATGCTTAAACGTAAACGTTGCAAAACAAAACTTTTCAAACTTCAACTGGTAACTTCTTTCTTTACTTTACTTTACTTTACTTCTCTTTTTCACCAGGGCTTGGGCCTGTTGGGCTGCGGCACCTGTTGCTTTCTTGCTCTTTGTCGTCGTCTGTGGTTGTTTCATCTGTAGGTTCTTTTTCTCTGCTTTGTCTTCCTTCTCTTTCTTTAGGACTTTGTGTTACGTCCAGGGCATACAATCCTCTTTCACCTTGATGCATAGTAAACTGGACTGAATCTCCTGTACGCAGGTTCCTTCCAGGATGTCCTCTGGGCAGATTAGCTCTGACGTCTCTTCTGTTGACGAAGATACCTTCCTTTATGCCAGGTGCTACGATGAATCCATATCCACTTCTCAGATTAAAATCCTCCACTACTCCTCTGAAAAGGGGTCCTCTGGCCTGGGCTTTGGACCTTCTCAGGGCTCGTTTTTCTTGCAGGTCTCTGGCGGTGACTTCTCTCTGCTCTGGGGATGACGGTGCAGAGGATAGTTGCGTTCTGTTGCGGTGTGTCTTACGGGCTGGATTCTGTAGGGTGCAGCTCACAAACTCCCAGGTAAGGCTTTTGGGCAGATCTTCTTCTGCAGATGGTGTCAGGTCTTCCTCATCCCAGCGAGAATAAGGCAGCATCTCTGGCTCTGGGTATGGCTCTGGAGTCAGCCCCTCAACCTCCTGGCCTCCTCCCCCCCTTAGTTCTTCCTGGCACTCCTTGGGTAGCAGTGCTGGGGATGGACTTCTTTCTGCCGGCCCAGGTGGGGAACTCTTTGCCGTGGTTGCTGCGGGAGCTGTCGGGATACTCTTTGGGGTGTGCGGAGGGAGCATGTACCGCTCCACCATCTCCCGTGGGAACTTAGCTTCCAGGTCGGCTTTTAGCTGCCAGTATGCGGAGTCCTCACCTACCAGGGATTGCCTAGCAGGGACTTCCTGAACCTGGGGAGCCTTGTCTGCTCTGGCCTTGCGGGCCGGGGTAAATGGTACGTCAGCCTTGTCTTGGCGGGCCGCGCCTGGCATGGCGGCGGCCTGGTCTTGGCGGGCCGCGCCTGGCATGGCGGCGGCCTGGTCTTGGCGGGCCGCGCCTGGCATGGCGGCGGCCTGGTCTTGGCGGGCCGAGCAGGGCATCGCTGCGGCGGCCGGGTCTTGGCGGGCCGAGCAGGGCATCGCTGCGGCGGCCGGGGCTTGGCGGGCCGAGCAGGGCATCGCTGCGGCGGCCGGGTCTTGGCGGGCCGAGCAGGGCATCGCTGCGGCGGCCGGGTCTTGGCGGGCCGCACCTGGCGTGGCTGCGGCCTGGTTCAGCGTCGCCGCACCGGGCGCCTCTTCAGGGACCGCGGGCGTGGCAGCAGGGGTCGGGGCACTTGCGCTGGCCGGGGCATCACTCGACTCACCCACCGGTGGCAGCATCGGGGTCTGCGTCATCGTCGTCCTGTCTGGCACTCGGCGCGCGGCTCTCTCCTCGTAGGCCCGAACCGCCGTGGTCATCCATAGGAACTCCTCGCGTCCCTCTCTGATCAGCCTTCCGACCCTGGCTTCTAGTTGATCGCAGAACTCGGCAAGCTCCCGACACCACCAGGCAGCGGAGCCTGGCTCTGGGTCTCTGCACTCAGACGCCATTTTCTCTAGCAAGCTGCTGGCTTCTCTCCTGCTCCGCCGTCTCCGGACGCTTCCGCTCCCTTCGCTCGCAAGCTCAGAACTCTGCAGGGGATCTCTGGGTAGCCACACCTCTTCGTGGGCGGTAACTTCTTCCAGCGCGGGCTGCTGTTGTTTTTCAGCGCGCTTTTCATGGTGGCAATATGGCGGCGCTTCCAATTTTTCAAGCGGACCGCCCAGGCACATGGTCACCTGTCTGAACAGGTCTAGTCCTTATCCTGTTCGTGACGCCAGATGTGAAGCCCCACAGGTGTTGTGTCGGTGCATTACCTTCAGGGACTCCACGTAGCTGGATCTGGTCACAGGTAGGAGATCTTCTTCTTGTCGTGACGCCACTCTCAGTATTGCGGCCAGTAGGGACCGCCACTGCAGGTTGAGGGTCGCCTGGGGCTGATGGTGTGTGCAGTTAGTTGGAATAGCCTCCTGAGAGTGAGGCAAGCCCCAGGGCCCAGTGTAGGTTTGTAGTACCACAAGTCGCAGAATGACTCACACAGGCAGAGCTGTCTTTCAAGGGCTTTACTCACATTTGATGGCAGGGTGAGTAGCCCGGGCGTAGCTGGGATGAACCAGATGGGAACCAGGTATCCTTCAGGCTGACTTTATGAGGGTGACTACCAACTCGCCTTCCTTAGCCCTTGGTGGTTTGGGGTGACCCCGACTTTGAGTCCCTATGGGGGTCACCCAGGGAAGTTGCTGAAGCCTCACTCCCCTTTTTGGTTGCCGTTTGCTTGTTCCCCGGACCAGGCCACTCCAGCTGCTTGCCTCCTGTGACCTATGGGCCCTCACTGCGGTTACGTGGCTGCGGCTTTTGTGGTGTTGTGGTGTGGGCTTTGAGAGCCCCACACCGGCAGGTTTAGCAGAAGAAAGCTGGATCTATCTTCGCTTCGGGATCTGCCGCCCGGTTGGGCCTGGTGCTCTCTAGCAGTCTCCTTACTTCCCACTCCGTGCTTTCTCTCTAGCTGAAGCTGGCTTTCAGGTAGCACTCCTAGTTGACCGTTCTCCCCCGTCAGTAGCCACTGCGCGGGCGCTGTTAGACAGCAACAGCCCCACAGGTCTGCTCCTCACTGAGCCCTATGGAGTTCTCTGCTCTAACTGACTCACTGCTCCTCCTCTCCTGTTCTTGCCTACGCCACCTAGCAACCAGCCCCTGAACACACCCCCAGCTGGGAATTGAAAGTTAACTCCTTCTGGCTACTCAAGGGTCCCTATGGTGATGTGGGAGGCCTGGCCACTATGCGCCTGTGTTCCACACCCCTATCAGCCTTCTGGATTACCTGTATTGTACTGTCCCCAGCATGGGTGCAGTACTCAGTGGTGCCTGACCAGGTCAGGGGCGCCACATACGTGCAACACAGATGTGTGAATGAGACCTTACAGGGGACAAAGCCCTGACAAAAGTTCTGCCTTTCAGGATTTCCTCAAAATCATCCTTAAAGGGTTATTCCCATCTCCAAGATCCTATCCTAATATGTAGTAGGCTAAGAAGAAGGAACGCAAATAGGGTCTTACCAGATATAAATTTGTAGTATGTATGATATTTCACTCACCTAATGGGGTTGTGACAGTCACAACCCCTATGAAGGCTTGTAAAGTAATGGCGGCTGTCGCAGCCCCATGTGGGTTAATATTCGGACAAAAGGGAGGAATCAACAATATATCTGATGATTGTTGATTCCTCTTTTTGGTCCTGAAGAAGGGGACTTGAGCCCTGAAATGCATAGATCTATCAAATAAAAGAAAATTATTAATAATCAACAATCTCTTCATTCGGCGGCAGTGCAGCATTAACCCCGCTTTTCCTCTTCAGCACCGAATAATATGTAGTAGGCGTAATAAAAAGAATATAAGCAAATACCTCCAATTAGAAATGTAGCATAGTTATCTTGATATAGCCATTTTTCTTACCTCATGTGCAGAGCATTGCAGCTTATGTATCCATGGTTACGTTCAATCATATAGTGACAGTTAGTTTTGTGTGGTGGTAACCATAGATACCTAAGCTGCAATGCCTGCACATGAGATAAGAGACATGGCTATATCAGGAGAACTATACTATATTTTTAATTGGAAGTATTTGCTAATATTATTATACCAACCTAATATTGGGATAGGATCTTGAAGATGGAATACCCCTTTAATGCCTATTGGTTAATTAAGTGATTGCGGCCTCTTGCACATGGCCAGGTAATTTGGTGTGCATTCTCATGTACTTGTCTTCAGACTATCTCTAACCCTTTTTGACTTTGATGCACTACTGAGCTGATTGTGAGCAAAGTACTGGGGCATTCGTAAACCGGCGACTCGTGAGAGGCCGGGCACCGATGCAGATTAACCCTAAATCTGCATGTTAATAGTGTTATCTGATGTGACAAGTTCCTTTTAAAAGGTAACCCCTTAAAGGAGAGCTGTCATCTATCAATTTTTAGGGACATGCCCATTAAGAGGATTTGTAAAGGCCGCTTTACACGCAATGATATCGCTAACGATATGTCGTCGGGGTCACGGAATTCGTGACGCACATCCAGCGTCGTTAGCGACGTCGTTGCGTGTGACACCTACGGGCGTCCGCTAACGATCAGAAATTTTCACCCAATCGTTGATACGTCGTTCATTTCCCAAATATCGTTCCTTGTTCTGGACGCAGGTTGTTCATCGTTCCTGAGGCAGCACACATCGCTACGTGTGGCACCCTGGGAACGACGATCAACAGCCTTCCTGCGTCCTCCGGGAATGAGGTGGGCGTGTCAGTAATGTGGCTGGTCTCCGCCCCTCCGCTTCTATTGGCGGGCTTCTGTGTGACGTCGCTGTGACGCCGCACGAACCACCCCCTTAGAAAAGATGTTGCTCGCCGCCCACAGCGATATCGCTAGGAAGGTAAGTATGTGTAACGCTTCCAAGCGATATTGTGCGCCACGGGCAGTGATTTGCCCGTGACGCACAAACGACGGGGCAGGTGCTTTCACGAGCAACATCGCTAGCGATTTCGCTGCGTGCAAAGCCGCCTTAACACCCCTTTGCCAATATACATGTATTCATACATGTCCAGAAAGATGAACATTGGAACAACACAAAACACGGCTCTGCTATTTTTAGGGAATGCAAATATTTATAAAACTTAGACATATTAGTAGAGCTGAAAAATCCTCTTATGGGATATACAGATATAGCAAAGATTAAATTGACTCGCATAACACAGCACTGCAATAGCACGGAACAAAAAATGTACTCTAACACATAAGTTGACATTGGTCAGCAGCTTGCACAATGTAAAATGATCGTACTTCCTCATGTGAGATAATCTTCTTTGACAAGTTATCAAGATGGTGCTTTGTAAGTCATGATAACCTGTGCTACAACTGTATATCTTTCACTATTAGTTTTTATTCGTTTGTTTCTCCTTGATTGAGAAAAGAAAAAGAAAATGAGGAAGAAAGGAAGGAAGGAAGCAAGTCTCATCCACTATTATTTGTTCTGTGGGAAGACAGATGTGCTCCCCTGGTGGTGTCGTGTGTGACACAACTGTTAAACTAATAGCTCAGCTGCTGAGGTATCCACATGACCAAGGGTATAGTCGAGTCATTATGGAATACTCCAAATAACCCCCCCTTACCTCCCCCGAAATAAACAGACTGCACACCAATATGGATATAATTGGCCACAGCAACCTTTTATTGTAACAAAACAACATAAACACCAGAAATATTCTCAACACAAAAAAAAAGAGGGTGGTCCTCGAAGCCCCAAACCTGCCGACGGGTATTCTACCCAAACTGTAGCCAGGCTGATGCTTTACTTCAGGCCGCTCAAGCACTGGCTCGGAGGCACCAGTTAACAAACAACCTGGCCTCATATGAACACAAGCCCCAAACCGCGGCCCATCCAGGCCTACCATGGGATTCTTCTACCCGCCAGCGTATAAATAGTCCAGTTGACGGGTCCAGAACCTTATGGGCCCCCCCCCACCGTTCCGCCACAAACCCCAAATTCCAACAATCGAAGACCCTCCTCCCCTTCACCATGCTGCTATGACAAAGTTCGGAGTTATTGAATGGCCAATACTTGTAAAATAAGTGATAAGCCATTACCGATCTAATGGATTTTATTTATTTTTTTTAAATTAACATGACCAGGATGAATTTTCCAAAAATAGGGAGGGTTGCTCAGTTTTTGTGCCTAAAATGGATGACCCCACTAATTGACCCACCCTTATAAATCCCCTAATGTTCCCTCCTCCTCTTGACTACGCCCCCAATGCTATTTCAAATCCCTTATTTCCGCACCTTCTAAATATCTTTAACCCCTGCCTAACCTCAATCACTTGTTCCCAATTTAATTTCCATCCTAACCCAGTCATGTCGGCCTCCCTTTTAAGGCAGGGCTCAGTACGGCCTCTCTAGAGTGCAAAGAGTAAATCAAGGGAAGCGGACTTAACTTGCACGGCTGATACCGTATCAAGGAAAATCCAGGAAAATAGTAGAAGAAAGTGATTTATTGTCAACGTGTTTCAATCTGGACAAACACATGAAAAAAGGTTGTGTATTTCCAGTTATGACCATTCTGATTACCATTTATCAATTAGCTGCATGTTTGCACATGCAGAATACATAAAGTGCTGGTAAAGTGGGCCGGATGATGTTATTATACTATTAATTTTATCCCTATGCGAAAAATGGCTTGATATGTAAAATCCAGGCGAATTTCCGCTCTGATGTTCCCAGGACATTTTCTTTGATCCCCCTATAAGAGTTCCTAAGCTTATTGCAATCATTACACATATATGAGTGGCTTACAGTAATCCTCTCTACCATATCCTTGGCAGCTTCTTTGCACACATCTTCAGTCAGTCCCTTCCAGCCTATTTGCCTTTCTCGCCATTCCTTAGATCTAAGCGCATTCTGCAGAGCTCCCTGATTACTTGTCATGCGTTACGGAATCTTCATACAATTACACCATGAGGGTCACATTGTATTCCTCTGCCATCGTGTATCCCTGGCTCTACTTTGTAAGACTTGTTCTTGTCTCGGCGTTCTATTCCCAGATGACTTGTCTAGGTAGATGTTACGGAGTTGTGAGCGCGCTGTGCCAGCCCCATAAAGCTGCGATCTGCATTTTCAAGTATATTAGCGCTTCAATGTAATTGGGGAGCTTTCTCCTTTGTATCACGCTTAGATGAGATCCCACTTGTGTCAATGATCATAAAGCCAAGTGATAACCTCATGACATCTGTCTGAAAGCTGCTTACAGTGGATGCATTAAGCAGTGCTCCATTTACCCAGGGCATACAGATTCTTCACACTTTAGATATTTCATTTTATTATGCTGATTAATGTACCATCACAATCAAACATCGATGACCTATCCAAAAACCCATTCAAAGGGAATGTGTAATCAGAAAATGAATTATTGTTTAAGTTAGGTTTTATGTTAAAGGAGGTGTCCACTGCTAGGATAACCCCTTCTAAATCCACATGTTTCCCCCATGTAAAATAATAAAGCCCATACTCACCTCCCATACCTGCACCGTTCCAGTAGTGTCTGAGTCTGAGGTGCTGTGGCTCACGTAGAGTTGTGATGTCACGTGAGCCCTGTGTCCAATCAGCTTCAGTTACCTCCTCCTGCCTTTGTGTGACATCCTGGACTAGTCAGGTGGTCCCAGGTAGTCCCATGCACACACACCCCCTCCCTAAAAAGGTGACAGCAGCCAAACTTAAAAACTTTGTCACCACCCTCCATGTTTCATGTCCACACCAGGGAAGTGGAGCCAGGCAGTTGGCTCCACCCACCGAGGAGTTCACAGGCCTGGAGGCGGGAAAAAGGATACTAGTTCTAGAGAGTCTAGTCTTGACAGTGAAGGAGAGAGGTCGAGTTCAAGGGCAGACATGTGACCAGGCCTGCCAATAGTCTACTCAGGTGGCTGGGTCAGAGCCCAGTCACCTCTGGCAAGGAGGCAGATGGTGGTGACCGCCTACAGGAGCTGGGATTACAGCCGGTGGAAGCGCAGGGACCAGGGACGGGCGGTGGCCCGCCAGTACCGAACTGGAGAACCGATTGGAAACCGGAGCACCAGGAGGGGTACTCAGACCCAGTACGAAGCCCCGAACCAACAGGGCCGAGTCAATTCAAGTGATTGAGGACTGGACTTAAGGACCTTTCCCACACAAGACCCGTTAGAAGACAACAGCCCAACCATACAGGGTAAAGCCCCCGCCAAGGCATAGAGACCCAAAGGGCCAGCGTCTGCGGGCAAACAGGGCTCTTCCGACACCCAGCAAGCCGGGGAGCGGACTACCGTTGCTTAGGCATAGGAGTCAAACATTCACACAGAGAGGTGCAGGAGAAAGGCGGAAACCACCAACCTGATAGGGGAGAAGCTGCAGCCGGCTGTGGGCCCCGTTCATCATCCCGTTTGGTTTACCAGAGACTCCCGTGTATTGTGTCATAGTGAGTACACCAGTGCCTTCGGGCCGCGCACCGTGCCAGCACCCAGCACGCACCCGTCCCCACACCTCAGCACCTCCCTCGGGCCCCCAGGACCATCACTCCACTACCCACGGAGGGGTCAACACCAAGCTGCGCAACACCGTCCCTGGGAGGCATAGTTAACAGCAGCGGTGGTGTCCATCCATTCACCACAACCCCTGGGTGGCGTCAGGAACTTACATCCCTTCCACACCACCGCGGCCCTGGCCGTGGAACTCCCCACCGAAGTCCCTGCACGTAGCGCCAAACCCCTTGCAGAGCGACATGACCCCCGGGTCTGGGAGGAGCTCGAGCCACCCACCGTACGAGCACGGATCCGAGCGGCTCGGCGGTCGCAGCCGAGCCCGCGGGGCAGTACATTTGAACCAAACAAGTTATTAAAAGGAAGTGAGTCCTGCGGCTGCACTCACGTTCTGTTGATTTCTCGTTTGCTCTGAAGGCAGGAGGAGGAAGCTGATTGGAGGCAGGACTTGCGTTACATCACTATCCCACATGAGCCTCGGCACCACAAGCTATGGCATCACTGGAAGGGTCCTTGGATAAGAGGTGAAGAGGTGAGCATAGGCTTTATTATTTTACCTGGGGAAACGTCGAATCACAAAGGGTTCTCCTAGCAGTGGACAACCCCCTTTAAATATTCTTTTTATTGTTTTTTTGTCTTATCTCATGATCTCTATTAAAAATAAATTAAAAATATTGCAATTTTCTTTAGACGATGTAACTCTAAACTCATACTTCTTATTCTTTCAAGCAATCCACATAGACATTTGCATTAATAAAAATACTCAAACCCTATCTTTTGTATCTAATGTGTGTGTGTGTGTGTGTGTGTGTGTGTGTGTGTGTGTGCAAAGCTAATTGTGAAGGGAGGGAGAGAAGGGTGAGCTGTGATATCCTCTATTGAGAATGGTGGATCCTTTGTTATCAGCTGTCTATGGTGTTATCTGTCATTGTAATCCTGGCTGTGATGATAAGGGGGCTTCTGAAAAGTCATCTGTACAGAGCAGGAAGTCTAAAATAGCCCAGACATATGAAGGAAGCCTAAGGGCTGGTTCACACTAAGCGACAGCGAGGTCGCTGTTACGTCACCATTTTCTGTGACGTAACAGCGACCTTGTAAGTCGCTGTTATGATCGCTGCTTAGCTGTCAAACACAGCAGCCGAAGCAGCGATCATAACCGCGAGAGCAGGGAGCCGCGCACACTGCTTAGCGCTGGCTCCTTGCTCTCCTAGCTACAGTACACATCGGATTAATTAACCCGATGTGTACTGCAGCTACATGTGCAGAGAGCAGGGAGCCGCGCACACTGCTTAGCGCTGGCTCCCTGCTCTCCTAGCTACAGTACACATCGGGTTAATTACCTGATGTGTACTGCAGCTACATGTGCAGAGAGCCGGAGCCGGCAGCACAGGCAGCGTGAGAGCTGCGGAGGCTGGTAACTAAGGTAAATATCAGGTAACCACCTTGGTTACCCGATGTTTACCCTGGTTACAGCTTACCACAGCTGCCAGATGCCGGCTCCTGCTCCCTGCTCGCTTAATTTCGTCGCTCTCTCACTGTCACACACAGCGATCTGTGTGTCACAGCGGGAGAGCGCCTTTGAAGAAAACGAGCAGCGATCTCGCAGCAGGGGCCAGATCGCTGCTCAGTGTCACACACAGCGAGATCGCTAATGAGGTCACTGTTGCGTCACCAAAACCGTGCCGTAGCAGCGATCTCAGCAGCGATCTCGCTATGTGTGAAGCACCCCTAAGAGAAACTTTATTTTCTTATAATTGAGCTTTATGAATGATGTTTACACATTGCAATCATTGTGTTTGGCAGACACATTTTGCAGACCACATATGATACTTATGTGGCGCCCCTGACCTGGTCAGGCACCACAGAGTATTGCACCCAGGCGGGAGCAATGCTTCCAGGTAATCTCCAAAGGCCAGGATGAGGTGCACACACAAACATATAGTGATCAGGCCTCCCACATCACCAGAGGGGACCCTTGAGTAGCCAGAAGGAGTTAACTTTCAATTCCCAGCTGGGGGTGTGTTCAGGGGCTGGTTGCTAGGAAGCAGGGCAGAGAGAGAGAGGAAGAGGAGAGTCTGGAGGAAGAAGTTGAAGTGTGAGGAAGCAGGGCAGAGGAGCTCTAGAGTGTGAGACAGGTCCTGAGGAGTGCAGTAGCTGAAAGCGGGGGAGAAAGGAGTACCGTGGGTCGGCCTGAAAATCATCCAGAGAGAAGGGTGGCTGAGTACGGAGATCCCGGTATCCGAGCACACAAGGGGAACTAGGTCCCCAGTACAGGCAGCAGATCATCCAGAGCTGCTTAACCTACAGGTGGGGGGGGGGTACTTCATGCCCTCACCACGACTACACAGAGCTTGAGCCAAGCAGCAATCACCAGGCCCATAAGGGGACAGGGCCAGAAGCCATCCCACCAAGGCCACGCTGCCGGCAGACGAGCCAGAGACAGAGGGGAGCAGGGTGGTAACAGCTTCCCTGGAGGGGTCCTACCACGCTTCAAGCAAAGGATCCTCCTAAAACAGAAAGAGTGCAAGGAAGGCGAGTGGACAGCTACCCTCAGAACGGCCTCCTGGAATTCCTGGTTCAACCTGGTTATCACAGTGTCGCCCGGGCATCTCACCGTGACCTCCAAACAGTGAGTAAACACGTTGAAAGACTTCTTGGACTGTGTTTGAGTCATTCTGCGACCTGTGGTCCCACACACATACACCGGGGCCTGGGGCTTGCCTCACTCTCAGGGGGCTAATATACTGACTGCACCCACCATCAGCCCCAGGCATCCCTTAATCTGCAGTGGCGGTCCCCGCTGACCGCAATACTGAGAGTGGCGTCACGACAATCCTAAAAGAAGGTTCCCTACCTGTGACCAGACTGTTCCATCCACGTGGAGTCCCTGAAGGTACTGCACCGACACATACTAGCGGGGCTTCACACTTATATTTGTAATAATCATTATGGTATTTTACATTTCCACTGGCATGAAGCAATGGATCATCAATATAAACATTGCTCCAATCACTCTTATGGTCAGACATGCAGATAAATTAAGATGACTATGGCCACCTACAGTTGATAATTAAAGCGAATATGTCAGCAGGTTATTGCTATGTAAGCTGAAACCAGCATGCTGCAAGGGTTAACACAGAACGTTCAGGCATGCCTGTTTTGTTACGGTCCAATCTTTTATTTGCAATGTTTTTTTAAGCATCAGGACCGTTATCATTACAGGACTAGAAACTTACTTGAATGGCAATCTGTCATGTCCCCTGCTGTGATTGACAACTTAGGGACACTTTGCACACTACGACATCGCAGGTGCGATGTCGGTGGGGTCAAATTGAAAGTGATGCACATCCGGCATCGCAGGCGATATCATAGTGTGTACATCCTTTATGATACGATTAACGAGCGCAAAAGCGTCATAATCGTATCATCGGTGTAGCCTCGGTCATTTCCATGAATTGGGAAATACCGATGTTACGATGTTGTTCCTCGTTCCTGCGGCAGCACACATCGCTGTGTGAGAAGCCGCAGGAGCGAGGAACATCTCCTACCTGCGTCCTGCAGCTCACGCCGGCTATGCGGAAGGACGGAGGTGGGCGGGATGTTTACGTCCCGCTCATCTCCGCCCCTCCGCTTTTATTGGCCACCTGCCGTGTGACGTCGCTATGACGCTGCACGACCCGCCCCCTTAATAAGGAGGCGGTTCGCCAGCCAGAGCAACGTCGCAGGGCAGGTGAGTGCATGAGAAGCTGCCGTAGCAATAATATTCGCTACGGCAGCTATCACAATGATATCGCAGCTGCGACGGGGGCGGGGACTATCGCGCACGGCATCGCAGCATCGGCTTGCGATGTCATAGTGTGCAAAGTGCCCCTTACTGTCAATGTACAATCTCTCTATTAGAGCTTGGTGTGGATGGGGACAGCCTTCTGCTACATGACTAAACCTAATAATTCAAATTGTGTCAGAACGGCTGCAGCCAGTAATCTACTGTAAGTGATACACTGTTTTATTCAGAATCTTCTTGCCTACATCATGATTCTCTCAGATGAGGTAACAAAAATCTGCTGACAGATTCCCTTTAACCATATTTTTTCATAGATATAGGAGTGCACTGCTCCTCAGCCTGCCAACTTTCCAGGAGTAGTGCTCTTCTGATTGATTGACAGTTCAGACTAGTAATAGGGTTGTGCTAGTATTCCGAACTGTGTGCTCTCTGCTGCTGCTAGTAGAGCCAGCTCTGCTTTTGAAGGGGCAGGGATGCTATTGTGCTGCCACACAGGTGCCCGAGAGGTAAGGGTGCCAACTACCAACTACCAACTGCAAAGCAGCCTGATATTATGAGCTATTGGACTGTGAAGGCCCAACATAATGTTGTTTCACAGGATCCCTCTTCTGTCTGCGTCCGCTCCTGATCAAAAGATAGCAGGAGTACTGAAGCTGGCTAGATCCTACAATCTGACCAGCATTTTAAGCCAGCTTTACACCTTACAATTAGGTATGCGATCTCGTATGCGATGTGACACGCCCAGGTTGCATATGCGATCTTATGAGATTGCACGTAGGTCGTTCATTTGCTGTCACACGAGCGTTAGTAGTCTATGTTAAATTGATCAATTTTGTGTGCGATCCTTTAGATCATGTGTTCTGTGACGTATGCATTGGGCACCTTTTTTTTTATTTATTGACTTGCCAAGCGTGTGTAATGTAGAGATGCGTTTTTACTATGACATCTGCCATTCAGCTCTGCTACATGGCCGCTGACAGCAGACACAGACAGCCATGTAGCAGCGGTGAATGGTAGTTGACAGCAGACACAGACAGAGCCGCACTGTCAGAATGACCTCGGGTGAAACTCACCCGACTTCATTGTCATGCTGCGGCTCTGTCTGTGTCGCGTCCTGATTAGCGGTCACCTGTGAAGGACTCACCGGTGACCGCTAATCTCCTGAGTAACTGAATTGAGCAGCCCTCTCTCACATACTCACCGATCCCTGATCCCCGGCTCTGCACGGCGTTCACACTGCTCCGGCGGCTTTTACTATTTTGAAAAAGCCGGCCGCCCATTAAACAATCTCGTATTCCCTGCTTTCCCCGCCCTCCGGCGCCTATGATTGGTTACAGTGAGACACGCCCCCACGCTGAGTGACAGGTGTCACACTGCACCCAATCACAGCAGCCGGTGGGCGTGTCTATACTGTGTAGTGAAATAAATAATTAAATAATTAAAAAAAACGGCGTGCGGTCCCCCCCAATTTTAAAACCAGCCAGATAAAGCCATACGGCTGAAGGCTGGTATTCTCAGGATGGGGAGCTCCACGTTATGGGGAGCCCCCCAGCCTAACAATATCAGCCAACAGCCGCCCAGAATTGCCGCATACATTAGATGCGACAGTTCTGGGACTGTACCCGGCTCTTCCCGATTTGCCCTGGTGCGTTGGCAAATCGGGGTAATAAGGAGTTAATGGCAGCCCATAGCTGCCAATAAGTCCTAGATTAATCATGTCAGGCGTCTATGAGACACCTTCCATGATTAATCTGTAAGTTACAGTAAATAAATCCTTTATTAGAAATAAAAAACACACACATATACCCTGGTTCACCACTTTAATCAGCCCCAAAAAGCCTTCCATGTCCGGCGTACTCCAGGATGGTCCAGCGTCGCATCCAGCGCTGCTGCATGGAGGTGACCGGAGCTGCAGAATACACCGCCGCTCCGGTCACCTCCACGCAGCTAATGAAGACAGCCGCGCGATCAGCTGAGCTGTCAGTGAGGTTACCCGCTGTCACTGGATCCAGCGGTGGATGCAGCGGTGGCTGCGGGTAACCTCAGTGACAGCTCAGCTGGTTGCGCTACTCACCACTGCTCCTCTCACCTCCACGCAGCAACTGAGGTTTGGCTGGTATTAAAATTGGGGGGGACCGCACGCCGTTTTTTAATTATTTAATTATTTATTTCACTGCACAGTATAGACACGCCCACCGGCTGCTGTGATTGGGTGCAGTGTGACACCTGTCACTCAGCGTGGGGGCGTGTCTCACTGTAACCAATCATAGGCGCCGGTGGGCGGGGAAAGCAGGGAATACGAGATTGTTTAATGGGCGGCCGGCTTTTTCAAAACAGTAAAAGCCGCCGGACCAGTGTGAATGCCGTGCAGCGCCGGGGATCGGGGAACGGTGAGTATATGAGAGAGGGGGATAGACTGACATGGACAGAGAGTGAGGGACAGAGATAGTGATGGACTGACAGAGATTAGTGAATGACAGACATTGTGAGGCGCTTCAGAACGCAGCTTTTCAGCTGCGCTCTGAAGCAGACCTTTTTTAAGCTGCGGTGCAGAGCGCACACCTGCGCACATAGCATCAGATATCAAAATCGTATGAGGGATGTCACACGTTACAATTGACTAGGTTCATACAACAACACGTCCAATGTATGAGGAATAAACGACGTGTATGCGATCACCGTATTTTCGTTCAATCTTGATTGCACGTAGGTTTCACACGCAAATACGTCACGAACGATGCCGGATGTGCGTCACTTACAACTTGACCCCGACGACGGATTGAAAGATCTATTGAAGCGTGTAAAGCAGGCTTTAGAGCAGCGTTTAGAACCTCTATGGCAAAAAAATTGTAAGCGCTGAACTCCTTGCTTAAACAAAAAAAGAAAAAAAGACACCTCTGATAGACTGAAGAAGTGGCCGGTAACCTAGGCAATGAGCAGTAAACAAAACAATTAAAAATCCTTCAATTGTTGAGAACAAAGGGAATTTGTAATAACAAGTAACTTGCAAAGTTGCCTGTTTGTATCAGGCTGCTTTCACACCTCCGTTTTTTGCTATGCGGCACAATCCGGCACTTTGCAGGAAAAACGCAACCGTTTTTTTTTGCTGACGGTTGCGTTTTTCCTGCATAGACTTTAGTTAGTGCCGCATTGTGCCGCATGGGCTTGCGTTCCATCCGTTTTTTGCCGCATGCGGCAGATTTAGCCGATGCAGCGGCCGGATGGAACGTTGCCTGGCACGTTTTTTTGTGCGGCAAAAAAACCTGCATCGCGCCGCATCCGGCCGCCGCATGCGGTTTTTTCCACTGTGCATGCTCAGTAGCCTGCCGCAAGCGGCAAAAAATGGACGTTTTCACCGCATCCGTTGCATAGGTTTCACAGCCGGATTGAGCCGCACGGCTCAAACCGGATGTGTGAAAGCAGCCTAAGCAATTTGCAATTTTTGCCATTTAAGTCGATGAGACAATACAATGCACGTGAGTAGATGATTATCTTCTCCAATTACACATAGTCTACCATATTAAATCACATGGATTTGTCGCGGGCGGAGGAGGGGACGTCGCGCTCTCCCACTGCTCGGGTCCGGCTGCCGCGGCTGCTGCGGCCTGCTACTGCTCGAGCGATGGGCCGGATCCCGGGGACTCTAGCGGCGCTCCTCGCCCGTGAGTGAAAGGGGTTTGGTTGTTGGGATAGTTTATTGTCCGTGACGCCACCCGCGGTTGTGGTGATGGAGTGTACACCACCGCTGCTCTGGCTGGGGAACCCGGGAGTGATGGTATGGAGCAGCCAGTTGTTGTTTTGCCCCTCCGTGGGTAGGGGTTGGTAATCCCGGGGCCCAGTGATGGAATTGGATGGTGGACAGGCGGGGATGGGGCCTGTGGAGGTGCAGGGGCGCAGGGGCAGCGCTGTGCCGCACGGCACGGAGGTACTCACTCAGCCAGTAAACACGACACAGTTCTCGGTAAACAAACGGCTGGTTGGACGGGTCCCTCGGACGGTTGCAGTTGTTGATTCTCCCCTGACCCAGTTCGGTGGTGTAAGTCCTTTCTTTCGCCTCCGTGCACACTCCTCCTGCGTTCCGGCTTCCAGCTGGCTCCCCGGTTCAGTACCGGTGGGCCACCGCCCAGCCCCGGCTACCTACGGTTCCACCAGCTGTCTCCCCGGCTCCCTGCAGACGGCCACTACCATCTGCCGGACTCTCTGTACGAGGCCCTAGGCTCCAACCTAGGCCCCTGGCTATGTCTGCCTCTCTGCAGACCTTCTCTCTTCCTCTCCTAGGACTTGACTGGGCTTGTTTCCTGCCTCAGGCCAGCCAAACCCATGGGTGGGCGTCTCCATCTCCTGACTCTGCCCACCTGGTGTGTCAGTCTGAGCCCGAGGCAGAAAGCAGGTCACTT
The DNA here is from genome assembly GCF_048569485.1 of Anomaloglossus baeobatrachus. Classification (NCBI taxonomy): domain Eukaryota; kingdom Metazoa; phylum Chordata; class Amphibia; order Anura; family Aromobatidae; genus Anomaloglossus; species Anomaloglossus baeobatrachus. Next base: position 666,946,511 of record NC_134354.1, on the reverse strand, counting down.
TGGGGATGTCTGCTGTGAACTGCTGGGGGTGGGGGTGTGTGTGTGTTGTTACCTGTGTCCCCTGGCTTGTCCAGGGCGACACATTCCCCCTTAGCAAAATGCAGACTGTCCTCGGGCTGCCCGTCCATCACCGGTTTTATTTTTCTTTTAAACTGCAAAAGATCAAAACATTAAACACAAGCATTTTCAGTCCTCCCACAACGGGATGCACATTACTTTAACGTTGCAATAACAGTCAAACACTTTTAATAATAACAGTGTAACGGGTCCTTCGGTCACCCACCCAAACAACCTAGCCTTGGTGCTGCCCCTAGGAAGTGGGCAGCACCCCTTGACCCCAGTCCAGGAACGGCTCCAGATTGGTCAACGGGACCGGTACTTCGCTGCCGTTGCGGCCGGGCGGACTGCTGGAGCCGTCGTCATCTCCGTCGCGGCCGGGCGGACTGTCGGGGCCGGTGGCAGGGTGGTGACAAAGGTGAGACCTGGGGACCCCAGGTCTGGGTCCTCCCCCACAGACGCTGCGGGCTCCGCTACCAGTAACAGGGGTAACGGGTCGGTGCATCACTGCGGCGGCCTCTTCCAGGAACCAAATGCTGGCAGAGTCCTGGCGTCCCTGCTTCCACAGCCGCGGTTCACATGTGGCCGGATGCCATCCCGTCCCCCTTAGCCTCTTTTTAGCACTTCCTTCTTCTGGGGGCGGGGCTCCACTTTCGCGCCTTTCCTGCTCGGGGAAGACGCTCGAGCGGGAAATTCTTCGTGCCAAAGATGGCGGCTTTTGAAATTTTTCGGCCGGACACCTCCGGCGGTAACAAGGCGCACCTCTACCAGACGGCAGAGCGGTAAGATCCTGTTCATGACGCCAAGTTGTCGCGGGCGGAGGAGGGGACGTCGCGCTCTCCCACTGCTCGGGTCCGGCTGCCGCGGCTGCTGCGGCCTGCTGCTGCTCGGTGGCTCGAGTGATGGGTCGGATCCCGGGGACTCTAGCGGCGCTCCTCGTCCGTGAGTGAAAGGGGTTTGGTTGTTGGGATAGTTTATTGTCCGTGACGCCACCCACGGTTGTGGTGATGGAGTGTACACCACCGCTGCTCTGGCTGGGGAACCCGGGAGTGATGGTATGGAGCAGCCAGTTGTTGTTTTGCCCCTCCGTGGGTAGGGGTTGGTGATCCCGGGGCCCAGTGATGGAATTGGATGGTGGACAGGCGGGGATGGGGCCTGTGGAGGTGCAGGGGCGCAGGGGCAGCGCTGTGCCGCACGGCACGGAGGTACTCACTCAGCCAGTAAACACGACACAGTTCTCGGTAAACAAACGGCTGGTTGGACAGGTCCCTCGGACGGTTGCAGTTGTTGATTCTCCCCTGACCCAGTTCGGTGGTGTAAGTCCTTTCTTTCGCCTCCGTGCACACTCCTCCTGCGTTCCGGCTTCCAGCTGGCTCCCCGGTTCAGTACCGGTGGGCCACCGCCCAGCCCCGGCTACCTACGGTTCCACCAGCTGTCTCCCCGGCTCCCTGCAGATGGCCACTACCGTCTGCCGGACTCTCTGTACGAGGCCCTAGGCTCCAACCTAGGCCCCTGGCTATGTCTGCCTCTCTGCAGACCTTCTCTCTTCCTCTCCTAGGACTTGACTGGGCTTGTTTCCTGCCTCAGGCCAGCCAAACCCATGGGTGGGCGTCTCCATCTCCTGACTCCGCCCACCTGGTGTGTCAGTCTGAGCCCGAGGCAGAAAGCAGGTCACTTTGGGGATGTCTGCTGTGAACTGCTGGGGGTGGGGGTGTGTGTTGTTACCTGTGTCCCCTGGCTTGTCCAGGGCGACACAGATTTACCACTGTCAGCTCTGACTCACAGATTTCATTTTTGCTGGTGTTTCATTAGTAAATTCTTTTTGTCTCTAGCGGTATATCAGCAGAAGTGTCATTCATCCTGACAGCAAGAGAATAGAAGAGGTAGATTTACATAGAAGGACAGTTAGATTGAAAACAAAGCTCCAGGGTAAAATAGAATAGACCTTGTTCATACATTAATGCTTCAGTACAGCAGCGCTCACTCTTATTCTCCCTGGCATTCACGTGTCGATGCCATTTTTACAGGGAGCAAAACGGAGTCAGTGTCAGGGAAAATGTGAAGGCGCACAACTCCACAACTACAAGATGGACCCCACTACAATCTACCATTTGTTACCAGTTTCCTTGTTGTGTATTGTATCATTATATATAAATATCATCACTTGGATGTATCAGGAAAAAATAAAAAAGGAGGACAACAATGAATGGTGTTAATGTATACAGTATAATGATACTGTTACTACTATCATACAAGAAGCAAGAAAATGACAAGCTTTGCACATATTTGTCATTTTTTGTGACATAGATGTCTGTGTCGCACTGAGAATATGGCCAAAAATCTTTTCCATATCCACATTGCATTAAGAGGCCACACCCTTCATGCCCATTCTCTCCCTTTCTATGCTCCTATCGGATACCTTTTCCATGCTCCATTCTAACCTCCAAATGTGGAGGTAGGGAGTTTTCAGAGGTACTCGTGAGATTTGCATCTCTTTTCAAGACCTCCATAAGGCTATGTGTCCACGGTAGAATGTACCTGCGGATTTTTCTGCATGAAAATCCGCGACTTTCGCAGCAATTCCGCACCTTTTTTGCCGCGGATTTGCCGCGGATTTACTGTGGATTTACCGTGGATTTACCGCGGAATTGCCACGGATTTTGATGCGGATTTTTTTTTTTTCCCAATTCTATAGCCAAAATCCGCACCAAAATCTGCAACAATAATTGACATGCTGCAGATTTTTCCGGATCAAAATCCGCGGCAAATCCGCCGCGGAAAAATCTGCAGCATGGACACAGCATTTCCAAAATGCCATTGAAATGGCTGGGAAGTGCCGCTGCTGCAGATTTTCAGGAAATCCGCGGTAAATCCGCGATAAATCCACGGCAAAATCCGCGAGAAATCCGCAGCGTGGGCACATAGCCTTAATCTGCTCTTTTTCCGGAAGCCTTTTGGACCTTACAAAAGCCTTAAGCCTGCTTTACACCAGGCAATCTATCGTGCGATAGATCGTCGGGGTCACGGTTTTTGTGACGCACATCCGGCATCGCTGGCGATGCCGGCCTGTGTGACACCTCCTAGCGACGCAGTATCGCTCACAAATCGTGAGTCGGGTACTGCTCGTTAGGTTCCATAATATCGTTTACTTTAGTTGACCATCGTTTCCGTGGTAGCACACGTCGCTCCGTGTGACACCACGGGAACGATGAGCAGCTCACCTGCCTCCCGCGGCCGCCGCCGTCTCTATGTGGAAGGAAGGAGGTGGGCGGGATGTTTACGTCCCGCTCATCTCCGCCCCTCCGCTTCTATTGGCCGGCGCCCGTGTGACGTCGCTGTGACGCCGAACGTCCCTCCCACTCCAGGAAGTGGACGTTCGCCGCCCACAGCGAGGTCGCACGAGAGGTAAGTATGTGTGACGGGGTTTACTAACTTTGTGCGACACGGGCAGCGATTTGCCCGTGACGCAAAAAGGACGGGGGCGGGTACGATCGATTGTGAAATCGCACAATCGGTCGTACTGTGTAAAGCAGGCTTTAGGCTATGTGCCCACGCTGCGGATTTACCGCGGATTTTGCCGCGGATTTGCCGCGGATTTGCTGCGGATTTCCCGAAAATCTGCAGCAGCGACACTTCCAAGCCATTTCAATGGCATTTTGGAAATGCTGTGTCCATGCTGCGGATTTTTCCGCTGCGGATTTGTCGCGGATTTTGATCCGGAAAAATCTGCAGCATGTCAATTGTTTGTTGCAGATTTGGTGCGGATTTTGGGTATAGAATGGGGAAAAAAGAAAAAAAAAAATCCGCATCAAAATCCGCGGCAAATCCGCGGTAAATCCGCGGGTGCGGATTTGCCGCGAAAGTCGCGGATTTTCAGGCAGAAAAATCCGCAGGTACATTCTACCGTGGACACATAGCCTTCAGGCAGAAAAATCCGCAGGTACATTCTACCGTGGACACATAGCCTTAGGCTATGTGTCCACGGTAGAATGTACCTGCGGATTTTTCTGCCTGAAAATCCGCTGCAAAGTGCCCCTAAGGATAGGCCATTAATGTCAAAGTTGTGGACAACCCCTTTCAGGTCTTTATAAAACTATGCCGCTGACTAGAGCTCCGTAAGAAGTTTACATTCTAGGAAAATGTGGTACGGACCGGGCCAGATTTGATAAATCCGTGTGGGTCCATCTAGTGGGTCCACCTCCCATAACTAGTATGGATGACTTATCTCCCTGTTTTACCCTGGATGCAAAACCTGAACCAGACAGGTTTAATAAAGAGGTCAATCCTGTGCCGTGCCGATCCATTAAGGTCCATCTCCAGCGATATAGACATGATGTAATCTGCCTTTCCCTCCGACACCTTTTACCTGAGTTCTGTAGGCCATAGCCTCATTTATCTACCAGGGATAGGAGACAGATATATGTAGCCTGGAAAACACATTTGTTGCTGGCTGAAGCCCAGCATTGCGCAGGTTAATTATAAAGCGCCTTGAGAATCATTTGTCTCTGGAAAGAAATAATCTACCAATAATAAATTATTATTTTGCACTTTCAATTTAGTCTCCTGCAAATCCCAGAGATGATTCATTACCTTTTGTATGACAACACTTAGAATATAATGCAGATCCTATAGGTGGGTGTCAGGACCGTTCACAATTTAATTGTATACTACAATTAGTGTGGGTTGGGTAAATGTAAAGTGCCAGTTCTTTATGTCTTCGGAGCGTCTACTTAATTTGCTATATGTAGTGTTTTTCTGAGTCGTGACGTGGAGCTCCAGGGCCCCAATGTGAAATCTGTAACAGGCCCCCATCTACCAGGTATCATTGATAATACTGATGACTTCCAACATGGCAGAGAACCCATTGGGCTCCCTCAGGCACCAGCAACTGCTAATTGAGCACTGTGAAAAGTTTGAGAAATCCCATCCACAAAGACTGGGGCACAAGAGATGAAAATTCCCCATTTTAATATTTCTATTAAGTTGAATGTCATTATAGGTCATGGAATATTCTAGAAATGAAATCATTGGGATGTTTACCACAAATGCCGGTAAATAAGTTCAATTCCTTGTGTGTCGCCTAGATGATTTATGTTTCAAGTTCTCCTTTAAAATCATTTTGAGCTTATACACAATAAGCCCCATGCAAGTTCATCAACAGCCTTTTCTGTTAGTGGAAGGAAGCGCAGCTTTTACAGCTCAACTGACCTATAATCCTTTGGCAGTCTCCAGCAGTGATACTGCTGAAATAGCTGCGAAATTGCTCTGCAATCACTGCTGTGCAGAACATAAGGAAAGCAGATCCTAGCTGGAAGACAACAGGCTGCAAAATTCAAAGATTAAAACCATGTAAATCAACACAGTAAAAAGTATCTATATACAGTACACTGGAGATCAAAATTTGAAAACACCACACAATTTCCTAAATGTTAAGGTCATTGTGTAGTCCTATGTGATTATATACTAACATGAGTAAATTAGCAGTATTTTAAGCTTATTTCATAAATTGAATTTATTGTAAAGCACATAATAAAAATTTAAATGAGATAAATGACAAAAAACACTAAGCAAAATTAGAGAACACTTTCAGATACCTGCAAGTTATTGGTGTTAATCTGGCACCAGGTGCTAATTTCCTTATCCGACAAACCCTATATAACTGGCAGCCTAAGTTTCCAGTTTGCACTGACTTTGCAAAAATTTTGTGACGTTGCAAAGTGACTGAAACCCTCCGGCAGCAGGTTGTCCAGAGGAAAGCCAAAGGGGCGACTTTATCAGCCATAGCAAGAGAAGTTGGTCATTACAAGTTTGAGACTTTGAGAATATTGCATCTTTACAACATCACAAACTCTTTCAAGTCCCCCAAGAAGGCTGGTCGCCCTCGAAAGACAAATGTAAGATCGTTTCAACACTGCAGCTGGAATTGCTCGTCAGTTCCGCACTGAACAGGGTAAGATCCATCTTGTCATACAGTGTCATGACGTTTAAGAGCATTTGGACTAAAAGCCCCCTCTGCAGTAACCAAACCACTCATTAGCAGAAAGAATCAAAAGGCTAGACTCACCTTTGGTGAGGATCATGTTGTGTGGACAGAGGAGAAGTGGTCCACAGTTCATTTTTACTGATGATAGCAAGTTTAATTTATTTGGGCCTGATGGGAAACATTATGTTCTTTGGCAAACTGGGGAAAGACTGAACCCAAAGTGTGTTAAAAAGTCAGTGAAATGTGGTGAAAAAAGTGTCATGGTTTGAGGAATGTTTTTTGCCGCAGGAGTTGGACCACTCATACAGCTACATGGCAGAGTGATACCAAGTGTGTATCAGAACCTTCTTCAACAACACGTGGTTCCTTAATTGTGTTCATCACTCAGTCAGCCAGCAATTTTCATGCAGGACAATGCCCCCGTCACACAGCAAAACAAGTAAAGCAGTTCCTTGAAAAAGAAAACATTGAAACAATGAAATGGCCAGCCCAGAGCATTAATCTAAGCCCAAAAGTAAACCTCGGGAAAATCCTTAGTGACAAAGTTATGGTCAAGAAACCCACAACTGTCAAAGAACTGTGGAAAAGACTGGAAGAAATTGACCAAAATCACACCAGAGCAGTGTGAGAGACTAGTAATGTCCTGTGGCTGCAGATGTGCTGAAGTCATTCAAAGCAAAGCCCTGTACACGTCCTACTGATTGGTGACTGTTGTTACCTTCAGAAAATTTAGTTATAATCTTTCTCTGTGCTACAGACATTTCTGTTCTCTAATTATGATCATCACGGTTTGGGCAAAATAAAGGGTTTATGTTAATAAACTTTGGATCTTGTGTAAAACACTGTTCTAGTGGCATGGTGCACCCCTTACAAAAAAGCCTTCAGATGTTGATCAAGGTAGATTACATTATTTCTGAAAAAGCAAATGATCATACATTGTTCTCTAATTTTGATCTCCAGTGTATCTATCTATGTATTATCTATCTCTCTATCTCTCTATCTCTCTATCTATCTATCTATTTATCTATCTATCTATTTATCTATCTATCTATCTATCTATGATGTCCTTTAGACAGGCCTCCATGTCCCTGAGGACACTTTTCTAAAAGGGGTGTATTTACAGGGGAGATTAAATGAAAGTTTATAACGTGACGCCACTTGCGAGTTGCGGCTATGTAGGTGGAGCCGCCACTGCACAGTTCTCACTACTGGGGCCGGTGTTGGTGGCAGCCTGGATGTTAGGCCCTCCGCAAACAGGGCCAGGCCTTAGAGAATAGGTGATGTGGATGGCTGCAGAAAGAAGGTCGGCCACACAAGGGTTTGCAGTGTAACTGGTTCCTTTACTCACAGTGAGATGGAAACTGGTCACCCGAGGAAGGCTGGTCCTCACCACTGGTCCCCTTAGTCCCAGTGTTGGTTTAGTGACCTGGTGGCTTCTTTCCCCTGCATCTGTCTCTGGTTGGTGGGTCCCTGTGGCTTGGAGCATCTGGAGTACCCCTCTTGGTAGTCTCTCAACAGTAGTCCATATAACGATAGCGTGAACCCTGTGGGGTCGGAGTCTCTGGTCATGTTCCCCAGTTCTCCCGTTGCTACTGTGTCCCGAGCTTCAAGGTCAGTGAGGTACTTGATGGTCCCCTCACTGTGCAGATTTTATCAGGTCTGCTTGGAGCTTTTGCCTGACCTATGATTCTGTACCCCGTCGGTGCTGTGGTTCCGGGAGTACTCCACCGTGCTCCACTGGCAACCAACTGCCTGGGCCTTCAGGTCACCGTCACACTCCTGTCAGTCTTTCCACTCGCTCTCCTTGTCAGTGACTCACTGACTCTGTCTGTCCACTGTCTTCCCCTCCCATCTGGTCGCCTAGTGGACTGGATCGGCTCCACCTCTAGGTGATCTTCCATTAGGTCCAACCCTAGTCTGGCATCAGTCTATTCGGAAATTGGGGAAAACAGGGATTAACTGGAATGTTTTTGTTGTTACCGGTACTGGTCTTCTGGGTCCCTGGGGGTAGGCCCTGTATCCTGGTGGGGATGCAGTATCTTCTAGCTCCCTAATGGCTTCAGGGGCGCTACAATAGTTGCGGATTTCTCTACTTTGGGATGTTCAATGAAGTGATGGGCAAGCATCCACTGATTGGATAACAATGTCATGCAATTCCAGCATCGGCACCGGAGAGTACATGCTGTTATTATTTTACATAGGGAAGTATTGTAATTGAGAAGCATGTTGGGGACAACACTTTACTCTTATCAAGGATTAATCTAATCTAGCAGCTAATTAAAATATTATTCACACAGAATAATAATTGGTTTATGAATATTACAAAAAATATATACTGTGTATTTTTCAGTTTTTTGATATTTTTTTTTAACCTGTTTTGAGGCCTTCTTGTTTTGAGTAATCCAAGAAAGTTATACAAATCCAGAAACCCTGCAGTCTAGGTGCAAACTGCGTCTGTGCCCACAATTAGGGTGGATGTTGAGGCAGAGTGGGACACATTGTAAAAAAAAAAGATATACTGTACTGCATGGGGTTTGCTTCATAGCAGTTTCCTGTACAGTGAACCTATTTCTGATGGTTGGAGGATGAAGGATCTTTGGCTTCTGTCTGATAAATGTGGTGTTTAGGAATGTGTACTGCCCTGGCAAAACCAGGTAGTCACAGATGACTGTACCCCCCACCAAGGGTACAGGAATCGTCTCCTCCTTGGGAATTAACACCACATATCTCACACATAGGAACACCAGCCACAAATCCTAGTCGCCCCCCATGACAGCCAGGACACACCAGTGGGCGAGACCAGGCGGATGGGAACGCCCACTTAGGGGTCTTAATGTGACAAGGGGTGGGAACCAGTCAGTTTCAGTTTGAGTTCGGAGTGTGTAGTTAGAGTTGAGAGGAGTGGAGTCTGGACAGACAGAGTCAAACATTGAGGAGTTTGTCAGTGGAGCTGAAGTGCAGTGTGGTCAGGGTTGGAGCCCTTGGACCACAGGAGGACCGACTAGATGGCAGACGGCATTGTAGGGCCACAGGCGACGGAGATCTGGTCGCGGGAGACCTGAAGTGGACCGGGGCATTGTTGTAGCTCGCGGTACCGACGATGGGAATCCGGTCCTGAGGGAGTGCACAGGCGGGGTACCTGGACCCTAGGACGAGGCAAGCTTCAAGCCCCTTGTTAACTGACCAGCGGGACAAGGTACCAGGCCTTGTTCCTGAGAAGAGAAGCCCAGATAGAGCAGACCGGCAGCCCAACGCGGGGGATAGGGTGTCCGCCAAGAACCCATTGAGATCCCACGGGTCAGAGTTTGCGGGCAACGGCTCCCTCTGTGTACAAAGTTGCAGGGGAGCAGATTTCTCCCGTTCCAAGTGGGTTTAATCAACACACAGCAAGACACAGGTGCAGGAGGAAGGGTCCCTACCGTGCCAACCCGTGTGCTGGACCAGCACACCCCTCCAGAGGCAACCGGCATCCAGCCTTGGTTTACAATACAGACTCTGTGTGAATTCTTCCTAATTGTGAGTACACTGGTGTCATCCGGTCTGACTTGCTGACGGCGCTCCAGCACTGCTCCCTACCTACACCTGGGCCCCGGGACTACACCTCCCCCTACCCGTGGAGGGGATACCACCTTGCTGCCCAACACCATCGGTCCCGGACGCCGGCCCCGAGAGGCAGTGGCGGTGCCACCATCCCATCCCCGCAACCCACGGGTGACATCACAGACAATCTCCCCTGTAAATACCCCCCTTTTTCACTGTTGCGAGGACGGGTGGTTGCACGAGCCCCGGGTCCGGTCACCACTCGAGCCCAGACACGATCCCGGCACCGAGCGTCACTCGAGCAGCCCCGATTGCCGCAGCGGAGGTGGCACCCATCTGATGTTGCAGTATACGTCGGGAAAATCTCCTGCTGTGTACTGTAGGCTAATTGCAGTATTCATTTATCCTAAGAGATATGCTATTTTTGTTACTATTTTATCTTACTTTTCATTCATTATAGCTGGTAATTATGAGTAGTTTAAAAGGACCTGCTGTGTCTACAGAGGATTCCTAATTTGTTATGACGCTCCTCAGGCTTGATGCCAAGCACTGCAATGTACCAAGCTAAAAATGCAGCAAGAGTGAGGACATGAAATCATAGCGGGGCTAGTCTGCTGGTACTGACTTACAGCTCAGTCAGCTGTGAAATAGTTCCCCCTAAGCCTTTTCAGTCCTTTCTGTCTGAGCCTGAACTGGGGAAGCAGTGAGCAGCATTAACCCACTTACAAACATATAAAAGACACCGGACTTCCATCACTGTCCAGCAAACATTAGGTCTACTTATGTAAGACTTTGATATCACCATGATCACTGGATTACCAAGTAACTACAATGGTTACAAGCTGCCCGCATATGGTGTATTGATGAAAGCAGTCTGCAGTCAGATAGAGCAAGGGCTCGGGAATGGAATATTAGCAATGAAGGGAACCTTGCTTTTTTGTAGGGTGCCTGGTTTTAAACTGGTTGAGTAAATGCATGTAATGTCCATTTCTAGTGATCAATTCTGCAAGAATCGCTCTTGTAGAGAAATCTAAAAAATCTATCTGCTTTGCAGTCCACAGTGAAAATATATTCTAATATCTACAGAATTGTTTGTTGTGTTTTTTTTTTTTTTGCTTTTCATGTTACAGAAAATGAATGACTATTTTTCGATTTATATATATGACATGTGAACACATATTAAAACAGCCCTCTCTCTGGCAGCTCTGACAATGGTACGGAAGAATACTTAGGGTAAGGACACACGGCGAGTAAAATGGGCCGAGTGGAATGAGGTTTTTAAAATCGCATTTTACTTGGACCCATGTTACTCTATGGGGCCGCTCCCATCTGTAATTTTTTTTTCTTAGCCCTAATCGGACCAAGAAAACAGTCACGGTATGCTGCTGGTGTAATTCGATCTGTATTCACTCACACCCTTACAAGTCTATGGGTGTAAGTGAAACATCGGACTGCACTCAGATGACACCGGAGTGCTGTGCGATAATCGAGGAGATGGAGAGATTAGTCCTTCCTTCTCCTCCACAGCTGTGATCCGATCACAGGATCAAATCACAGTTGCATGACACTCGGCTCACGCTGCCAGCAGAGCAGTAGCAGGAGCTGAGAATCATTAGCATATCGCATCCGATACTCTTGCATCGCATGCCATACGTATGGCCCCAGCCTAACAGATATCCTAGTGATCATCAATATCTAGAAGGAAAATACCCGTGTCTATAAATCTACTGTGGCAGAAAGAATATTGTAGGTGCTCATTGCTAGAACAGCGCTTTGAAGGACCTCGGCACCCTGGGTCATAGAGTGGGGTCCCATGTACTGATAGAGCAGAGCTCAATATGAATCCATATGCTTCATTAGCACATATGGGGAGGAGTTGGGTTACTTTCCCTAATTTTAAGAAATAGTCGAGAAACTTACATACTGATTTTCCAAACTAAGGGAGACCTGTCATCTTTTTCATGCTGACTGAACCATGGGCAGCATGAATTGGGCATCGACTGTGTTATTACAGTCATGTACAGTATATTTTACTTTTTCAGAGAAAACATAGTCAGCAGAGCTCTATGCATCTTGGTTGTCTAGTGTGAGCTATGTCCCCTGTGTCTTCACCCATACAGAGAGAGACCTGTCAGTTTAGGTGGGCAAGATGGGAAGAAGCTGTCGTGGACATGCCTTGGACTAGTCATCCGAGACGCAGTCCGTGGCTGACCTTTCAGAGTACGTTTTCTCTGAAACACCTCAGCATTTCATAGTAACACATACCTGACTGCAATGATCCTGCCAATGTCTCATTCATTCTGCCCAGACAGCATGAATCAGATGAAGGGTTCTCTTTAAAGGGTATGTCTAGGCCTTTAAAAAAAAAAAAGTGTTCAAGCACTAAAAGGCAGGTAGTTGCTAACTACTTGCCTGTTGTACCCGTTGCCATTTTTCACCATCACGGAGCGTTCAGACACAGCTCCTGCCAGCGATACAATGTGTTCCTCAAAAGAGCAGAGGCTTCTTTTCTGCTGTGTTCTCTAGACAGGGCGAGACAAGTGATGTTTTTCTGATTGACAACTGCTGCCTAACTGCGGGAGCTGGCTGTCAGTCAACATGATGTCGGCTGTCCTGCCCCATCTACAGAGCAGAGCATCTCGCCACATCTACAGAGCAGAGCAGATGAGAAGTCATTGATCTGTTGATGCGATGTCAGCGGAGGCAGCTGAATCTCCAGCACAGAGCGGTCACTGCTCTGTGCCGGCGAGAATGGTGCATAGCACAACAGGCAGGTAGGTAGCAACTATCTGCCTGTTAGTGCTTATGCATTTTTTTTATATTATTTTTTTTTAAGCCCCGGATGCACTCTTTAAAGGAATCTGACTGTCACCAGTTTTATGCTACCCTGTCTGAAGATATACTCAGATTTTATGAAAACTAGTTTGTCATACCGCTGGAAAAATGGACTTTGCCGCTAATTTTTGCTCCCGTCAGATAGGACAGCATGAGTCTGATGACAGGTTCCCGTTAATAAGTGAAAAATGTAACACAGACACTTGCTATGCAGCACTTTCTGTTCACTGACCGGTAAAAATGGCAGACCAAGAAGATCTCTATTAGGTCTTATGGAAGCAATTTCCTGCAGCTCCTTTTAAAGGAAATATGCCACAAAAAACATTTTTCCCATATACATATGATACTGAAAATAATAAATATATGATCTCTAGAGATCTCTGGAGATCTGACCACTGGGACTTTAGACAATCCTAAAAACATGGGTTCCTACATGAATGTTGTAGTCTGCATGCATGGCCACCTCTACCACACTGCGTACCACACATGCATACCACCGCTAAATTTATCCAGGGAACTAGAGGCCCCTGTTCTTGGGATATGTGTGAGTCCCAGTGGTCAGACACCCAGTGATCAGGCATTTATTATCTAACGGGAATTGGTGATGATAAATATTGTCCATGGGTTAACAAAGTTAAAGGGAATCTGTCACAAGATTTGGTGACTATAAGCTGCGGCCAACACCAGTGGGCTCTTATATACAGCATTCTAACATACTGTATATAAGAGCCCAGGCCGCTGTGTAGAACATAAAAATCACTGTATAATACTCACCTAAACGGTCGGTACAGAGCAGATGGGTCAGATGGGTGTCTCCGCTGTCAGGCGTGGCGCCTCCTCTTTCGGCCATATTTGTCCTCCTTTTTCTGAAGCCTGGGTGCATGATGCGTCTACGTCATGCACACGCACCGGCATTGAGGTCCTGCACAGACGCACTTTGATCTGCCCTGAGCAGGACAGATCAAATTATTGTAGTGTTCATGCGCAGGATCTCAATGCCGGTCTGCGTGCATGACGGAGGACGCGTCACGCACTCAGGCTTAAGAAGGAAGACAAAGATGGTCAAAAGAGGAGGCACCGCACCCGGACAACGGAGACACCCATCTGACCCATCTGCACCGTATTGACCATTTAGGTGAGTATTATAAAGTCATTTTTACACTCTACACAGCAGCCTGGGCTCTTATATACAGCATGTTAGAATGCGCAATATAACAGCCCACTGGTGGTGGCTGCAGCTTATAGTCACCAAATCTGTTGACAGGTTCCCTTTAAGTCAGTACAGTCTGAAATTGAATGCTGTTAGCAGACCAAAAAAGGTTGTTCAGCCTTGCACCAAGATATAGATAGATAGATAGATAGATAGATAGATAGATAGATCTATATGGTTTTCTTTGCTGTTAACGTTTTCTCGAAGAACAGATGTCAAAATGTTTCTGCTGCTTCACAGTATCCCTGTTGTGGTTTGTGGTAGGAAATGATAAATTCTAAGTAGAAACAAATTAGAAGCAGGTTCTGACCTCTTTGGGAATTCTACTACGTTTCTCCGACTTAAAAAAAGATCTGATTACTTCTGTAACGACTTTTAAAGTGATTTTATGAAGCGCAAAGTACGGAGAATGTAAACATTGTGTCACACATAGCCGAGCTTGGAGTTCCCATCAGGCATAAGGGACCTGTGCTTAGGGACCACGCTACAGGAAAGAGCTTCTGCTTTTCATTAATGATACATAATAGCTCACATGGGAATTGGTGCCGTAGTTTCCATTCAATATTTATAGTCATAAGAATTCTTAGCTGTGTTAATAATATTAATAATGATAATCTTTACTTATAACTTAGTCAAATATTCCGCACGGCTTCACAACTTGGGTGGGTTTGTCTCTGAGATTAGATACTGATTTTTATCATAATGCTTTTTTTAGTTAATATTTGTTTCTTTGCAATATATTTTAGCTTGGGTTTATTAATGTTAGATCGTTAAGTGGGTAGAATTGCGCTACTTTAATTCTTTAAGATGCAAAGTAGTTGTCCTTAAGAAGAAAATATCGACTCATACTATATTTAAGACTCTTTATTTAAAGGTGACTTATCATTTGATTAATGTTGCCCATACTATAGGAAGCAGCATTATGCGTTTATATTTTCCTCTAAGGCTAGGTTCACATACACTGCGAATGGAAGAAAAGCGATTCCGGCAGCTAAATAGGAAAGAGTTCTTTAACCCCTTCAGTCCCCAGGCACGTTCCGTTTTCTGCATTTTTGTTTTTTGCTCCCCTTCTTCCGAGAGCCGTAACTTTTTTATTTTTCCATCAATCTTGCCATGTAAGGGCTTGTTTTTTGCGGGACGAGTTGTAATTTTAAATGAAACCATACGTTTTACCATATAGTGTACTGGAAAACGGCAAAAAAATTCCAAGTGCAGAAAAATTGCAAAAAAAGTGTGTTCGTACAATAGTTTTTGGGATATTTCATTCACTGTGTTCACTATATGGTAAAACTGATGTATCTATGTGTTGCCTCAAGTCAGTGCGAGTTTGTAGACACCAAACATGTATAGGTTTACTTGTGTCTAAGGGGTTAAAAAAAAATTCACAAGCTTGTCCAAAAAAAGTGGCGCACGTTTTGCGCCAATTTCCAAAACTCGTAGCGTTCTCATTTTTCGGGATCTGAGGCTCAGTGGTGGTTTATTTTTTGCGTCTCGACCTGACGTTTTTAACGGTACCATTTTTGCGCAGATGCTACGTTTTGATCGCCTGTTAATTGATTTTATATTTTGATAGATCGGGCATTTCTGAATGCGGCGATACCAAATATGTGTACAGTGCCTACAAGTAGTATTCAATCCCCTGCAGATTTAGCAGGTTTACACATTCGGAATTAACTTGGCATTGTGACATTTGGACTGTAGATCAGCCTGGAAGTGTGAAATGCACTGCAGCAAAAAAGAATGTTATTTCTTTTTTTATTTTTTTTTTTTAAATTGTGAAAAGTTTATTCAGAGGGTCATATATTATTCAACCCCTCAAACCACCAGAATTCTGTTTGGTTCCCCTAAAGTATTAAGAAGTATTTCAGGCACAAAGAACAATGAGCTTCACATGTTTGAATTAATTATCTCTTTTTCCAGCCTTTTCTGACTAATTAAGACCCTCCCCAAACTTGTGAACAGCACTCATACTTGGTCAACATGGGAAAGACAAAGGAGCATTCCAAGGCCATCAGAGACAAGATCGTGGAGGGTCACAAGGCTGGCAAGGGGTACAAAACCCTTTCCAAGGAGTTGGGCCTACCTGTCTCCACTGTTGGGAGCATCATCCGGAAGTGGAAGGCTTATGGAACTACTGTTAGCCTTCCACGCCCTGGACAGCCTTTGAAAGTTTCCACCCGTGCCGAGGCCAGGCTTGTCTGAAGAGTCAAGGCTAACCCAAGGACAACAAGGAAGGAGCTCCGGGAAGATCTCATGGCAGTGGGGACATTGGTTTCAGTCAATACCATAAGTAACGTACTCCATTGCAATGGTCTCCGTTACAGACGAGCCCGTAAGGTACCTTTACTTTCAAAGCGTCATGTCAAGGCTCGTCTACAGTTTGCTCATGATCACTTGGAGGACTCTGAGACAGACTGGTTCAAGGTTCTCTGGTCTGATGAGACCAAGATCGAGATCTTTGGTGCCAACCATAGACGTGACGTTTGGAGACTGGATGGCACTGCATACGACCCCAAGAATACCATCCCTACAGTCAAGCATGGTGGTGGCAGCATCATGCTGTGGGGCTGTTTCTCCGCCAAGGGGCCTGGCCATCTGGTCCGCATCCATGGGAAGATGGATAGCACGGCCTAACTGGAGATTTTAGCCAAAAACCTCCGCTCCTCCATCAAGGATCTTAAGATGGGTCGTCATTTCATCTTCCAACAAGACAATGACCCAAAGCACACAGCCAAGAAAACCAAGGCCTGGTTCAAGAGGGAAAAAATCAAGGTGTTGCAGTCGCCTAGTCAGTCTCCTGACCTTAACCCAATTAAAAACTTGTGGAAGGAGCTCAAGATTAAAGTCCACATGAGACACCCAAAGAACCTAGATAACTTGGAGAAGATCTGCATGGAGGAGTGGGCCAAGATAACTCCATACACCTGTGCCGGTCTGATCAGGTCTTATAAAAGACGATTATTAGCTGTAATTGCAAACAAGGGTTATTCCACAAAATATTAAACCTAGGGATTGAATAATAATTGACCCACACTTTTATGTTGAAAATGTATTAAAATTTAACTGAACAACATAACTTGTTGGTTTGTAAGATTTATGCATCTGTTAATAAATCCTGCTCTTGTTTGAAGTTTGCAGGCTCTAACTTATTTGCATCTTATCAAACCTTCTAAATCTGCAGGGGGTTGAATACTACTTGTAGGCACTGTATATTTTTTATTTTTTTAACCATTTAATTTTCAATGGGGGAAAGGGGGGGGGATTTGAACTTTTAGGTTTTTTTATTTTTTTTAAATTTTTTAAAACTTTTTTTTAACTGTTTTTTTTATTTTACTAGTCCCCCTAGGGGGCTATAGCGATCAGCAGAGCTGAGAACTGCAGAATTGGTGCTTTACTTTCAATGCCGGCTGTATTCCGGCATTGAGAGGAAGTGAGTCATGTTAGCTACAGGCGTCATCACTCGACACCGTGCTACCATGGCAACCACCGAAAGTCACGTGTTCATGTCACGTGACTTCCGGTGGGGGCGAGGTAAGCGACTGTCGGCGCGCATATACATATCGCAGCGATATGTAAGGGGTTAATGGCCTCGGGTGGATGCGATTCCATATGTGCGCGGATCGCCGCCGCCTGCCCACGGCAGGGGGCGGGGCTTAACGGCACGCGATCCATTACGTACCCAGTATGTCATGGGTCGTTAAGGGGTTAAAGTTAGAGCAGTCAGACTGTGGAATGCCCTACCACAAGAGGTAGTAATGGCAGACACTATAACAGCTTTTAAAATAGAGGTGGATGATTTCCTCAGTACACACAACATTGTTGGTTATAAGTGACTTAGGGACAAAATGTAGAATTGGTGGAGGAAGGTTGAACTAGATGGACCTAGGTCTTTTTTCAACCTATGTAATTATGTAACTATGTAACATGAATGTATGAAAAATCATTTATTTTATATCCAGAAAAACAGCTGACTTCAAGCAGAGGTGGGCTGACTGATTGTGGAGGAACACCGCAAAATATGAATTCAAGCACAGCTAGGCAGGGAGAAGCTGGAGGGCCTGCCCCTGTGATTACTAGTGTGCTTAAGTTACAAAAACTTTGCGACTACTAGGCTATGTGCACACAGTGCGTTTTTGCGCGTTTTTCGGGTGCGTTTTTGGCCTCAAAACTGCATGACTTTGCTTCCCCAGCAAAGTCTATGAGTTTTCATTTTTGCTGTCCGCACACAACTGTTTTTTTAACTGTTTTTTTTAAAAAAAATGGACATGTCAATTCTTTCCTGCGTTTTTCTGCGTTTTCCGCCCATGCAATGCATTAAAAAAACGCAGCAAAACGCAGAGATCAAAAACGCAGCAAAACGCAGCCAAAAACGCACCAAATCGCGGTAAAAACACGTGCGTTTTTTGATGCGTTTTTTCGACGAAGGTGCGTTTTTGTGCGTTTTTGGCGGCCAAAAACGCACAAAAACGCAGCGTCAAAAAAACGCAGCGTGCGCACATAGCCCTAGTCTGCTTATATGGAGAGAAGGTATGCACACCAGTGACTATGTAAGGGGAATATATGAAAAGCAGAAACTGCTGTGTGAACACTGACATGAAAAATTCAATAGCTATATGTAAGAATGAAAATATGAAAATGGAATCTGCATTACTGCCATGAACCTATGAATAAAGAGAAATTTAACTATATATGCGTATAATGTGGACTGGCAATAGGTGTGGTGGGGCTTTTTTGGTGGGGGGTTTTTGCACCCAGTTCAGACTCAGAATTGGTGTTCCAGACGTTATTTCTTAATTGATTTGTAGTCTTTTGTTTGTGAACCCTCCCCACCACACCTGTTGCCAGTCCACATTATACGCATAAATAGCCTGGGTCTCAGCTTCCCATACACGGTAAGTTTTTTAAACTGCATGAGAGGACACACACTAGCTAGGGACCCCAACGTAGAGAAATACTTTGGCGTAGTGTTGGGGCTCTATTGCATTGATCAATTCAATAGCTAAATTTCTCTTTATTCATATGTTCATGGCAGTAATGCAGATTCCATTTTTATATTTTCACTCTTACATATAGCTATTGGATTTTTCATGTCAGCATTCACACAGCAGTTTCTGCTTTTCATATATTCCCCTTACATAGTCACTGGTGTGCATACCTTCTCTCCATATAGTGTAGATTTTTTAGGTTTTTGCACCCAGTTCAGACTCAGAATTGGTGTTCCAGACGTTATTTCTTAATTGTTTACTAGTCTGCTTAGTGACCTCGTTCCCTGCGCCCTATTCAAAGTATGTTATTCTGAAATGCCAAAACTTTTAAATAAGAAACATGAATATTTGTACTTATTGCGTCTGTCTCTGATTCATGTTGGCCATTATTTGGGCAGCATGAATGACATTACAGGTTCCTTCCCCTTAAAGGGAACCTGTCAGGTGCAATATGTGTGACGCCCTGGACTAGCCAGGTAGTCACATACATAACAACATGCACACACACCCCACCCTAGGCAGCAACAACAGTCAATCAAAAATCCTTGTTGCCTCCCTCCAGGGTCTGATGTCCACACCAGGTGGGGTGGAGCCAGGCGGTTGGCCCCACCCACCAAGGAGTTCACAGGCCTGGAGGCGGGAAAAGTGACAGTTTAGTTTTGGAGGTGGAAGTGAAAGGAGTAAACACTTGAGGTGTCTGGGTCGGAGCCAAGGCACTGACAGCAAGGTTGGCAGACGGTGGTGGCCGTCTGCAGGAGTTGGTGGAACTCCACAGAGCCGTAAGGACCGGGGTCGGGCGTCGGCCCGCCGGTACCGGACCGGGGAACGGAGTGAAGCTAAGCACACAGGCAGGGCCAGCGGACCCCGACCAGGCTTGGAGCCACCGTCAATAGTCAAATCCGAATGTGACAGGAACCCCAGGGGTTTCCTAACAACCAAGTCCCGATTGAAGGCAACAGTCCACCCAGAGAGGATATACAGCCACCGCCACAGGCTAGAGATCCAAGGGCCAGCGCCTGCGGGCAAAACGGGCTGCTACGGCACCCATATGCCGGGGAGCGGACTACCGGTGGGCAACCACAGGAGTCAAGAACATCTTCACAGGTGCAGGGAAAGACAGCCACCATCAGCCGTCCGGGGAGAGCACAACAACAACACTGCAGCCGGCTGCGGGACCCGTCCATCCGGCCGTTTTGGTTTACCAGAGACTTTGTCAGTGATTGTCTGAGTGAGTACACCAGTGCCGTCCAGCATCGCGCCGCACTGTCCCTGCAACCCTGCACCCCAGCCGTCCAGCCTCCCCGTTACACCACCGGGCCCCGGGATTACCAACCCCCCTACCCACGGAGGGGACAACATCCTAGCTGCACCCTACCATCTCTCCCGGGAACCCTGTTACCAGCAGCGGTGGTGCCATCATCACCACGTCCCGTGGGTGGCGTCACGAACAATCTCCCTAAACATACCACCCCCTTTTCACTCATGGGTGAGGAGAGCTGCTCGAGTCCCTGGGTCCAGTCCACCGCTCGAGCCACCAAGCAGCAGCAGAAGCCCCGCACCCGAGCATGGCGAGCGCGTCCCCTCCGCCCGCGACAACTTGGCGTCACGAACAGGATAGAACCGATCTACCTACCGGTAGAAGTGCGCCTTGCAGTCCCTGCCGGCGGCGTCCAGCCGAAAAATTTGAAGCGGCGCCATCTTTTGCCGCGAAGATTTCCCGCTCGAGTGTCTTCCCCGAGCAGGGAAGGCGCGAAAACGAAGCCCCACCCCCAACAAGCGGAAGTGCTAGAAAGAACCAAGGGGGGGGGGCGAGTGAAGGCCTGCCTAATGTAGCCGAGGGCATAAAAAGCGGGGACGCCAGGACTCTGCAGCATATCCGGTTCCTGGAAGCAGCTTGCAACATGTCCGCACCACCTGAAAGGCCTGAGTCTCCGGAGCATGCCCCTGGCACGGCGGTGTGGCTGAAAACCCAAGTGATGCTGCTGTGCTGTTGTAACCGGGCCCAGGTATGGGACCTGTTGGATCGCTGGACCGCTGAGATGAAAGAGCTGGCTGCGGTCGTGCGGGCGCATGAGATAGAGGCCATGCTGGAGGAGCTGGTGAGTGACCCACGCCCTTGTGCCCCAGAGGAGCCGGCCGCTGCGGCTGAAGGATTCGGTCTACCCCTGGCCCCTGCAGGGCCCACTCCATCGTCCGTGCTAGCAGCCCGTGCGGCCCGGCTCAGGCCGCCATCCCCGATGGAAGTGACGGAGTCCGCACTGATGCCCCGCCAGGGCCCGGAGGCCCGAGAGGACGCCAGCCAACCAATAGCTGGAGCGGTTGACTCAGAGGAACTGCAAGTCTGGACTCAGTTGGAAACCGTCTCAGCTCTGCCGGGTCCCGTCATTAGCCCCCTAGAGTCAGATGACAACGGCTCGGGGGCTGACACGGAGCCTGTCTCGGAGGAGGAGAGAATCTTCGGCTTGTATGACATGGAGGCCACTTACATCCCTCGGAGCGGAAATAATGGATGCCGGGCAGTCCTTCCTCGTCGCGCCTGCCGTGCGCTGGAGGGGCTGGAACCCGTGTTTCTTCACCTCGAGCCGGGTGAGGAGTACAAAAGTGAGCAATAGTGGCAGCGGTCCTCCATTGTCACCAAGTTGTCCCCGTTGGGGCCCTCAGCACTTTGAATGAATGAATGCAAATCAAACCGAGTTTTCATCTGATTGTTGACAGTGATTATCCCGGCCATTGCCGGCAAGTTGTACCCGGAGGGACTCTCTGTGTTTTTACCGCCCACATGAGAAACTGCTCATGAACATTCCGTTCGTGCGGCATCACAGCGATGTCACACGGCAGCCGGCCAATAGCAGAAGAGGGGCGGAGATGAGCGGCCGGAACATGCCGCCCACCACCTCCTTCCTTCCTCATTGCCGGTGGACGCAGGTAAGGAGATGTTCGTCCTTCCTGCGGTGTCACACACAGCGATGTGTGCTGCCGCAGGAACGACGAACAACATCGTACCTGCAGCAGCAACGATATTAAGGAAATGAACGACGTGTCAACGAGCAATGATTTTTCACGTTTTTGCGCTCGTTGATCGTCGCTCATTGGTGTCACACGCTGCGATGTCACTAATGGCACCGGATGTGCGTCACTAACGACGTAACCCCGACGATATACCGTTAGCGATGTCGCACCGTGTAAAGCACCCTTAAGACTCATATGTTTCTATGATAATAAGATTTTAAATTCATGTATGTTCAAACTAACTTCTTAAATCAAAGAATTGTTTAACGGGTTTTTCCCACAGACAAAGTTTATTTTAATCAATAGATCTTGGAATAATATTAGGTTCCCCAAATGGATGTGTTTTAACAAAATGTTCCTGTGTTGAGATAATCTTATATATGTCCCCCTGCTATGTACTGTGTAATGGCCGTGTCTGACTGTACGGGGACATGGTCTGATCATACCACTGCCTATCCAGACATTACAGCATGGGATCACATATAATTCTTTCTTTGAGTTAAAACATTTTCTAAACACTGGCAGGATTTTTTTTTACCTTACAAAAAGAATCAGCTATGATCCCACGCTGTAATGCCTGTATGCTCTTTTGTTTCCTCCCCTGCCCAGGAGATGTGGTATGATCAGACCATGTTCCTGTACGGTCAGACACGGCCATTACACAGTACATAGCAGGGACAACTAGATAGGATTATCTCAGTACAGGAACATTATTTTTAATTACATCCAGTTGTTGAACTTATTAGTATTTCAAGATCTATTGATTAAAATTAACTTTAAAATTAATTTTGTTCATGGGGAAAACTCCTTTAAAATGGCAATTACCAAATATATAGTCAGTGTTACATTTGTTTTTCTCCCAAGCTGGTTTCCTAGAGAGGTTTAGACTGTACATTCACATTTATCAGTGGATCACCTAATTGTAATGCCAGTCACTACTTATGGGTAGTATGGACGGAAGAGTAGTCAGGAAAGCTGGGGTCTGATAATGGGAGGACATGTATGCGCACAAGGAGTAAACAGAGGCGTAGTTAGGTCACAATCCGAGGGTCAGAAATCCAGGAGAGCACATAATAGGTTCAGGGAGAAATCAGAGATGGGACCAGGTAACGGTCCGAGGTCAAAAGTTAGGAGGTCATGACAGGAACAGTGAGCCGGTGGAGAGTAGTCAAATAACAGTCCAGGGTCAGAGACACAAACCAACAGCACAACTGCCGAACCAGAGAATACAACTGGCAAGGTTCTGGGTGAGCATGCTCAGTAAAGAAGCCTGAGCAATTACCAGGAAGGAGGAACACCTGAGTAATCAGCACCAACCTGGAATCCTGCACTGTCAATCAGGCTGCTAGCTCAGTAGCTCGGGAAAGCGTAGCAGAGCATCTCCAAAGGCAAGATGCTCTGCACAGAGGAATCTTATCACAGCAAGCTCTGTAATCTAGGAAAACCTAGCAGAGCATCTTCTAGAGGAATCGTGACACTAATATAATAAAAGATTGGGCATGTAGGAAGCCAATATGTCTGATCATTTTTTTCCTCGCCTGCAGTCAGGGTGCAGTTGGGAGGCCCATACCTTTCTATAATATGGTGTGTTCCTTTATGGCTAGGGCTGGTTTCCTGTGTCGCAGTGGTTTGGGGTATCGACAGGACCACATTCACTTTCTTTATGTTGTGACATAGCATCTGCATACTTCGATCTTTGGTGCCAGACGTTTGTCACTGTCATGTCGCTGTGTAGCCTGTAGGTGATAACGTAAGGAATGTGATTACATAAATATCTCTACATCGGCTATTTATTGACATTATTATAATGCATCTATAAGAGGATAATCGCGGACACGGCACTGGGAAAGGTCAGGGGCGAGATGTGCTGCTAATTGCACTTTGCTTTGTGTCCACAAACACTGTCCCCTGCCTGAATTACCTGAGGTGCAAGGAGACGCTTGTTCTATGTTCCCGTGTCAGCGCCATCATCTTCTGGTTGCCAGGCAACCGCTCTCTATGTCTCCACACAACACAGTAAAGGAGTGGAAGTGCCAAAAATAAATTATATTTTGCACCTGTTACAAAGACACAAACATTATGGGATGGATGTAGCACCTAGACTCATTCATAGACAAAGAGATAGAGAGAGGTGTATTGTAAGATTACACAGGGCGTTACAAAAGCACAAAGACAACTACAAATTAGCCAATTCTCTTTTAAAAATGTAAATCCCCCGAATCTCAGACCTGGAGAATCATTTCTGTCGCCTCTAATGACAGGACCATAAATGTGAGCCTACATATAGACTATGTCACATACTTATCATGCACGTAGGTTTAGTTTACCTTAAAATAGATGTGTGGACTATATACTATGTGCTCTTGGGGGCTCTGATACTATAAGCGCTACCATACTCACCTGCTGTTGCCCCTCTTCCCTCATGGATCTATCACAGGTCACTGCTGTGCCACCTGAAATAATGGCCTTATAATTCACCTGTCCCAGGACTACTGAGACCTGTGATTGGCTGCAGCGGTCAGATTACTTGAAAAGCACATTACCTGATCACTGCAGCCAATTCAAGGATGTAACAGTTCTGTGACAGATGAACTGTAATATCATTGTCACAATTCCTCCTGTATCTTTTGGATGCCATAGGTTACTGCCGTACTATTGATCCTGGTGTGCTGAGCTGTCTGTGCCCTGATTGACAGCTCATTTGTCCAATCTAATACAGGGATGTAGCGCCCCTGAAACCATCAGGGTGCTACAAGGTTCTGCATCCCCACAAGGATGCAGGGCCTACCCCCTTAGGGACCCAGAACCCCAGTGCTGGTACCAACAAAAACCCAGGTAATCCCAGTTTTCCCCAACAATCGCCCATACAATGGTACCCAGCTAGGGTGGGACCATGGATAGTCGCCTAGAAGTGGAACTAATCCAGTCCACTAGTTGACCAGATGGGAGGGGCAAACTGTGGAGAGTAGTGAGACAAGTGTTAGACAGGTGAGGCGTGAAGGTGGAAGCGAAGCGACATCCTGACTCGGGTTAACAGTGACCTGGTACCCAGGAGAAGTAGTTGCCGGTGGAGTATGGCGGAGTACTCCCGGAACTATGGTCCGACGGGGTACAGGACCCTAGGACAGGAAAGAGCTCCAAGCCGACCTGTTAACACCTGCATAGCAACGGGACCATCAAGGACCTTGCTGACCCTAAAAACCCGAAGACTCAGTAGC
Organism: Anomaloglossus baeobatrachus; assembly: GCF_048569485.1. Classification (NCBI taxonomy): domain Eukaryota; kingdom Metazoa; phylum Chordata; class Amphibia; order Anura; family Aromobatidae; genus Anomaloglossus; species Anomaloglossus baeobatrachus. Next base: position 666,921,674 of record NC_134354.1, on the reverse strand, counting down.
AAAGAGAGAACCGGGGAAAGGACCAGAGACTCCAACCCCACAGGGTTCACGCTACCATCAGGCGGACAGCAGTGGAACAATACCACCAGACGGGGACCCACTAACCAGAGACAGGTGCAGAGGAGGAAGGCACCAGATTACTAACTGGCACTGGGCAGAAGGGAACCTGGAGGTGAAACCAGCCGGCCTCGGGTACCCAGTTACCATCACCGGACAGTGAGTAAAACCAGTTGCACTGAACTTTTGTGTGGACTCCCTTCTTCCAACATCTGTCACAACTCCTACCCTCTGGGGCCGGCCCTGCTTGCGGAGGGCCTACCATCCAGGCTTCCATTAACACCAGCCCCAGTAGTGGACATTGTGCAGCGGCGGCTCCATACACATAGCCATAACACCGCAAGTGGCGTCACATGTGAACATTATAATCCCCTGTAAATATACCCCCTTTACAAAAAGGGCCCAGGGCATGGAACCGGGCAACAGCAACCACCGTGACACCCTCCAGACGTACAGTGCCCGATACCGAGTACACCATATCCCTGGGTGACACAGGGGCGTGCCGAGCTGTTATATACAATGACAGCTCAGCCATCCAATATGAGACTTGGAGGTTCTGGGTTTTCCAGGTGTTCCCTGTTCGGTTTGATTGCTCAGCTATTTAGCTGAGCAGTCAGTCACAGAACACTGCCAGTCTTAGTATTGTACTCATTTGTGTAGTTGGCCTCTGGGAATTGATCTTTTGCTGCTTGACCATTGACTTTGACCATCCAGATGCCCTGTCCCTCAGCTCTGATCTGCTACCCTCCAGGTATTCTGACTCTGGACCATGACCTGAATACACTCCTGTATATCCCTTTAATGTTGACGTGCCCTCCTGGTACCTGACCCCAGAACATTTGACTATCCTGCCTTACAATTTGTCCGTGTAGTGCCTAGCGTCACTATCAGGACTTCAGCAGGTACCATATGTATGGGAGAGTCCAAGCCCTAGACATCATTGTATATTGAACACAAAAAAGAATTGCCAGTTCACCACAACAGACCGTTTTTTTCTGGACCTAGGAGCAGCGTCATTGCCAGGGACAAAAATCGTCATAATTTTCAAAAGAGTAAATTCAAAATGGATATAAAATTATCAGGTTTATTTAATAGGTAACAAAATCCCCAAATAGTCCATTGATAAGAACACTAACATGTTTCTGGTGCACACTGCACCTTTACTCATGGTGTATTGGTTACAATGTGAGTGCATTTATCTATCTATACTGGGGCACATACCAGCACCTACTCACATGTAGAGACTTTGTCAGACAGCTTGCCTCGACTGCAGAGACATTGCATAAAGATTCCAGAAGAAGGTTTAGTTTCCAGCAGATTTTTTGTATTATGCACAGAACAGTAGATAAAAAGACAATTCTGAACCAGAGCTGCATAGAGATAATGATGTTAGCAACATGGCTGACATACACTAGCTGCGGAAGAAGGGAGGGGTTACTGACATCAGAGCAGCGACAGGGAGAGATAGGGGACACACTTCTGAAAGGCAAACCTTAATGCACAGCAACACAACATACCATACAATGCCAATACAATACTGTATGATTCCCTAGTGGTGGGACATGACAATGCATAACAGAGGATTCTGACTCTGACAACTCAAGTCACTCAAAAACTCATATTGGAATAAAAGTAAGAGACAATTACTGTCGAAAAAATGCCATCACCTGATCGGCTATAGTCTGAGGAGGCACAAATCTCCCAAAATTATGTTATTAAAGGGAACCTATCAGGTGCAACATGCACCCAGAACCACAAGCAGTTCTGAGTACATATTGCTAATCCCTGCCTAAAGCGGGCTTTACACGCTGCGATCTCACTAGCGAGATCGCAAGCAATTGTACCTGCCCCCGTCGGTTGTGCGACACGGGCATATCGCTGCCCTTGTCGCACAACCTTGCTTACCCCCGTCACACGCACTTACCTGCCCTGCGACGTCGCTTTGGCCGGCGACTCGCCTCCTTCCTAAGGGGGCGGGGCGTGCGGCGTCACAGCGACGTCACATGGCAGGCGGCCAATAGAAGCGGAGGGGCGGAGATGAGCGGGATGGAAACATCCCGCCCACCACCTTCCTTCCGCATAGCCGGTGGACGCAGGTAAGGAGATGTTCCTCGCTCCTGCGGTGTCACACACAGCGATGTGTGCTGCCGCAGGAACGAGGAACAACATCGCTAACATCCTGAAAACGATTTTTTGTTTCAGGATGACCTCTCCACGGCAAACGATATTGCCCTCTTTTGCGATCGTTTAAGATCGCTCTTAAGTATTACATGCAGGGATCTCGTTAATGACGTCGGATGTGCGTCACAAACAACGTGACCCCGACGATAATTCATTAACGATATCGTAGCGTGTAAAGCCCGCTTAACTGTCCCTGTATCTACAGTAGTAGCATAGATAAAAAGATCTTTAGAAAGAGTATTTCTAAAGATCCTTTATGATATGCCAATGAGTGCAGGGACTCGTCGCAAGAGCGTTAACCTGCTTTACACGCTGCAATATATCTTACAATGTGTCGGCGGGGTCACGTCGTAAGTGACGCACATCCGGCATCGTAAGGTACATTGCAGTGTGTGACAGGTACGTGCGATTGCGATTGAACGTTAAAACGTTCATCGCATACACATCGTACCTGTCTCTAGAATTGCACGTCAGATTGTTGATCGTACCCGGGGTTGCACACATTGCAGTGTGTGACACCCCGGGAACGATGAACAGATCTTACCTACGTCCTGCGGCTCCCGGCCCACAATGCGGAAGGAAGGAGGTGGGCGGGATGTTTACGTCCCGCTCATCTCCGCCCCTCCGCTTCTATTGGCTGGCTGCCGCATGACGTCGATGTGACGCCGAATGTCCCTCCCACTCCAGGAAGTGGACGTTCGCCGCCCACATCGAGGTCGTATGGACGGGTAAGTACGTGTGACGGGGGGTTACTCGTATGTGCGGCACATTCAACTAATTGAACGTGCCGCACATACGATGGGGGCGTTGCAAATCGCATACGCTATCGTATGCGAAATTGCAACGTGTAAAGCAGGCTTTAGTCCCTGTTCTCATTCCAACCTCTTAGCATGTTATCATGCCCACAGGGTCATGGTAACATGCTATTTAATGCCCATTGTCCAGCAATCATGTCCGTTATCACTGCTTCAGAACACCAGGCTTAGGGTCAGAATACCCAGCACTTTCTGTCATGTCGTGCCGGGCATTCTGAACATGTACAGTGACCCTAAGCCCGGTGTTGTGATGGGGTGACAACAGACACAGGTACGTGCGTCACCTCTGATGATGCTGGACATTGAATAGCATGTTAGTACACCCCTGTGGGCATGCTAACATGCTAAGACGGAAGAATGAGCACAGGAACTAATGCACCTTGCGACTAGTCCCTGGCCTCATTAGCATCTCATAAAGGATCTTTAGAAATACTTTTTCTAAAGATCCCTTTATCTATGCTAGTGTATACAGGGACGGTTAGGCAGGGATTAGCAATATGTACTTAGAACTGCTCGTGGCTCTGGGTGCATATTACACCTGACAGGTTCCCTTTAATCTGTCTTCACATTTGCAATATAAGGATTGTTTGTAATTTAGAACGTATCTGGAGCGCTTTTTCCACTACATATTTTTCTCAGTGTCTGACTCTTACATGTTCAGCAGTTTCTGTGATTTCTATATACAGTGCCTACAAGTAGTATTCAACCCCCTGCAGATTTAGCAGGTTTGATAAGATGCAAATAAGTTAGAGCCTGCAAACTTCAAACAAGAGCAGGATTTATTAATAGATGCATAAATCTCACAAACCAACAAGTTATGTTGCTCAGTTAAATTTTAATAAAATTTCAACATAAAAGTGGGGGTCAATTATTATTCAACCCCTAGGTTTAATATTTTGTGGAATAACCCTTGTTTGCAATTGCAGCTAATAATCGTCTTTTATAAGACCTGATCAGGCCGGCACAGGTCTCTGGAGTTATCTTGGCCCACTCCTCCATGCAGATCTTCTCCAAGTTATCTAGGTTCTTTGGGTGTCTCATGTGGACTTTAATCTTGAGCTCCTTCCACAAGTTTTCAATTGGGTTAAGGTCAGGAGACTGACTAGGCCACTGCAACACCTTGATTTTTTCCCTCTTGAACCAGGCCTTTGTTTTCTTGGCTGTGTGCTTTGGGTCATTGTCTTGTTGGAAGATGAAATGACGACCCATCTTAAGATCCTTGATGGAGGAGCGGAGGTTCTTGGCCTAAATCTCCAGGTAGGCCGTGCTATCCATCTTTCCATGGATGCGGACCAGATGGCCAGGCCCCTTGGCTGAGAAACAGCCCCACAGCATGATGCTGCCACCACCATGCTTGACTGTAGGGATGGTATTCTTGGGGTCGTATGCAGTGTCATCCAGTCTCCAAACGTCACGTGTGTGGTTGGCACCAAAGATCTTGGTCTCATCAGACCAGAAAACCTTGAACCAGTCTGTCTCAGAGTCCTCCAAGTGATCATGATCAAACTGTAGACGAGCCTTGACATGACGCTTTGAAAGTAAAGGTACTTTACGGGCTCGTCTGGAACGGAGACCATTGCGGTGGAGTACGTTACTTATGGTATTGACTGAAACCAATGTCCCCACTGCCATGAGATCTTCCCGGAGCTCCTTCCTTGTTGTCCTTGGGTTAGCCTTGACTCTTCGGACAAGCCTGGCCTCGAAACGGGTGGAAACCTTCAAAGGCTGTCCAGGCCGTGGAAGGCTAACAGTAGTTCCATAAGCCTTCCACTTCCGGATGATGCTCCCAACAGTGGAGACAGGTAGGCCCAACTCCTTGGAAAGGGTTTTGTACCCCTTGCCAGCCTTGTGACCCACCACGATCTTGTCTCTGATGGCCTTGGAATGCTCCTTTGTCTTTCCCATGTTGACCAAGTATGAGTGCTGTTCACAAGTTTGGGGAGGGTCTTAATTAGTCAGAAAAGGCTGGAAAAAGAGATAATTAATCCAAACATGTGAAGCTCATTGTTCTTTGTGCCTGAAATACTTTTTAATACTTTAGGGGAACCAAACAGAATTCTGGTGGTTTGAGGGGTTGAATAATAAATGACCCTCTGAATAAACTTTTCACAATTTAAAAAAAATAAAATAAAAAAAGAAATAACATTCTTTTTGCTGCAGTGCATTTCACACTTCCAGGCTGATCTACAGTCCAAATGTCACAATGCCAAGTTAATTCCGAATGTGTAAACCTGCTAAATCTGCAGGGGGTTGAAAACTACTTGTAGGCACTGTATCTCATGCCCACCATGCTTTTTTTTACACTGCAAAAACTGACCTGCAGTGGGATTTTGTAATCTGCAATATATAACTTTTTGTAGATTAAAAAAAAAAAGTATATCCATTTTTAATGCATTTCTGCAGCAGAAGTGCAGTACAGACACATGTAATCCACACAGAACATTGTCAATGCTAAATAATAGAAAGTATCAGAAACAAAGCAGTTATATTTCAAACATGACATCCCAAAAAGAGACAAAAACCGCAGATGAAAAAACGTGATAAAAACTCATAAAAATAAACATACTAAAACGTGAAGAAAAAACGCAGGTAGCCCAGCTTAGCTAATTGGTGCAAAAATGCTGAAGATAATCTGCAGCATAAAGAATGCACCAAATACTCATCGTGGAAAGGGCTTTCTTCCAAAAACAGTGCCACACCTGACTACAGGTCGTATGTGGTATTGCAGGTCAGTCTCATATAGGTCAATGGAATTGACACACGTCATCTGCAGACAAGAATGTCATTATTTTCAGAAGAAATCAGCCATGCTTTTCTAATCCTGGACAAACCATTAAAGTTATTGAAATTATTTTAAAAATCATTGCAGCGGAAATGTTAAGCAATCGTCCGCATGACCCTGATAAAATTGGATTATGTTATTAGGAAGATTTCATTTTTCAAGAGCCTTGAAAGCCGCAGTTTGATTACCTGCCATGACACTGCTCCATTTTAGCCTTACATCAGCTTTGATGTATTCTCACCAATGAGTTTATCTTCAGCCCTGCTCGCTGTATATAACACCAGTACCTGACGGACCCCCGGCATATACAGCACGGTCTAATCTGTGACAAAGGTCAAAAAAAGGAGACACATATGTGAGCTGAGCCCTATCCATCGGTTTAAAGAGCAACTGTTATTTTAATTTTTTATTGCAGAAATCAATAGTACACATGAAAAGAAATAAAAGTTTGTAGTATATCATTTAGGAGAAATCTGTTTCTTTCTCCTTCCGGATTGGTCTTTTGCTCTGGGTAAAATCTGTATTCAATGAAGACAAATTTTCACATTACTGAGATAGGAGATGGCAGTTGGTGCTTTTTGAGATCAATGGAGAGGGGAAGGGATAGTGTGGCGCCCTGGACAAGCCAGGGGCCACAGAGAACAACACCAACACACCCCACACTCCCGGTCAGGCACACCTAAGTCAGACAAAACCCTTGTTGCCTTCCTCCAGGGGCTGATGTTCACACCAGGGGGGTGGGCCAGGCGGTTGGTCCCGCCCACCAAGGAGTTCACAGTCCTGGAGGCGGGAAAAGTGGACAGATGAGTTTGAGAGTGGAAAGTGGAAGTAAGGAAAGTGGCAGTTGAGCAGACTGAAGTTGGTCCGGGTGTGTGGCCTGGACGGATCAGCAAGGTTGGCAGACGGTGGTGACCGTCTGCAGGAGTGGCCTATCGGAGTTTACCGTAAGGACCGTGGACGGGCGGTGGCCCGGCGGTACTGGACCGGTACGCAAAGAGAAGTCAGCACCATCTGGCAAGGGCCTGCGGACCCCGGCAAGGCTAGGAGTCGCCGTGAATTTGCCAAATCCGTTAGCGAAGGGAACCTCCTGGGTTTCCCAGCAGCCAAGTCCCGACAGAAGGCAACAGTCCAACCGAGAGAGGGAAACACAGTCACTGTCAAGGCTAAAGTTCCCAGGGCCAGAGCCTGCGGACAAAAGGGGCTCCTTCCGCACCCACCCAAGCTGGGGAGCAGGTTACCGGTGGGAACCCATTGGAACCGTTTACAGTACACAGGTGCAGGGAAAGGCAGTCACCATCAACCTGCCGGGAGAAACAACACCACAGCCGTCTGTGGGACCCGTCCATCCAGCCGTGTGTTTTACCGAGAACTGTGTCCTCATCATTGGCTGAGTGAGTACCACCGTGCCGTGCGGCACAGCGCTGCCCCCGCGACCCTGCACCTCGCCAGGCCCCGTAGCCCGTCTGCCATCCATCCCTACCCCCATCACTGGGCCCCGGGACAACCAACCCCCTACCCATGGAGGGGAGAACTAACATCCAGGTTGCTCCCTGTCACCGCTCCCGGGATCCCCGTCCAGAGCAGCGGTGGTGTCACCAATCTCACCACAACCGTGGGTGGCGTCACGGACAATAACCAAATCCCCCACAATCAACCCCCACCCTTTTCACTCACGGGCGAGGAGCTCCGCTCGAGTCCCCGGGATCCGGCCCACCGCTCGAGCCACCACCGAGCAGCAGCAGCCGCAGCAGCAGCGACCGGACCCAAGCAGTGGGAGAGCGCAGCGTCCCCTCCTCCGCCCGCGACAATAGAAGGGGAGAAGGATGGAACAGCTGGAGGCAAATACAGACATTCTTCTGCAAGGTCTCCTGAAAGGACAGTTCCAGTTCTCCATAGAACTTTATCAGCACTAACTGCCATCTCCCATCTCAGTAATGGGAAAATCTTATTTGCTGAAGACAGAATTTACCCATAAACTGAGAATTTTGAGAATGAAAGATTAGTCCAGGAGTGTTAATAAACAGATTTTTCTGATAAGATATATTACAAGGTTGTTTTTTTTATATATGTACTATTGCTTTATGAAAAAAATTGAAATGATAATTATTCTTTAAAGAAGTGGATTACTTCTCTGCAATAGTTGCCTCATCCCTGTAAAAATGATAGGGAAGGTTTTTTCTAAATATCTTGTTCAGCCAATTCTGCCTCTGATCGGCGCTAATGTGGACCACTCATCCCCATGGAGTGACCCCCGGGCTCCGTGATCGCTGGGATCCAGTGATGTCACATCAACTTCCAGTTGACACGACATCACCTCGGCCAGCCCCAGTCTTCCTGAGTGACTGGGCTGAGGGCGACGTTTCACCGGTCATCACAGCCCAGCATGTCGCACTCTCTCTCCTTCACTGCAGAGTGCCGCAAGCAGGAGAGATCATAGGCTGTGACGAGCGGTGAAACACTGCCCACAGCCCAGTCACTCAGGAAGACTGGGACCGGCCGCGGTGATGTCAGGTCAACTGGAAGTTGACGTGACATCACCAGATCTCAGAGGTCACGGAGCCCGGGGGTCACTTCATGGGGATGAGTGGACCGCAATAGCGCCGCTCAGAGGCAGAATTGGCTGATCAAGGTATTTGTAAAAAGCCTTTTCTATCAGTTTTACAGGGATGTGGCCATTATTGCAGAGTAGTAAACCACCCCCTTAAGTACGTATGTGAATCTGATGTGGAGATTTATCTATTGCAATGTATTTCTATCACCTCTACTGCACAAGAGCACTTTGAATACATCAGATCATAGTTGTTTTCTGCTGTGATAGATGATTTACATCAATAGAGCATACAGCGGTCTGTCTTTGTACAGCGGACTAATTAGTCTTCATCCCAAGAGTAAATGAAGATGTCATTCACAGTGTCCTTTGTTTTTCTACAATGATACTAGAAAGGGATTTACACAAGTCTGAGAAGTTAAGATCACTTATCCATCTCAAAGTTAATCTCTAATTTAACATCCAACATGATTTGTTCCAGAAGATTTCGACTTAGGGGTACTTTTCACATAGCGAGATCGCTGCTGAGTCACAGTTTTTGTGACGTACCTCTCGCTGTGTGTGACACTAAGCAGCGACCTGGCCCCTGCTGTGACATCGCTGATCATTACACACAGTGCTGGTTCATTTTATTGCTCGTTGCTCTTCCACTGTGAAGCACACATCGCTGTGTTTGACAGTGAGAGAGCAACGATCTGAATGTGCAGGGAGCCGGCGTCTGGAAGCTGCGGACGCTGGTAACCAAGGTACACATCGGGTAACCAAGCAAAGCGCTTTGCTTGGTTACCCGATATTTACCTTGGTTACTAGCGTACGCCACTCTCAGGCTGTCAGTGCTGGCTCCCTGCTCCCTGCACACGTAGCCAGAGTACACATCGGGTAACTAAGCGAAGCGCTTTGCTTAGTAACCCGATGTGTACCCTGGCTAAAGAGTGCAGGAGCCAGCACTAAGTGGTGTGCGCTGGTAACCAGGGTAGATATTGGGTAACCAAGCAAAGGATTTTCCTTAGTTACCCGATATTTACCTTGGTTACCAAGCGCAGCATCGTTTCCACGAGTCGCTGCGGGCTGGTGGCTGGTCACTGGTCGCTGGTGAGATCTGCCTGATTGATAGCTCACCAGCGACCATGTAGCGATGCACCAGCGATCCTGACCAGGTCATATCGTGGTCGGAATTGCTGGTACATCGTTTAGTGAGACGGTACCCTTAGTGGAGTTGTTTTCACACGAACAACGTACATTTAAACAATAGATCTTGGAATAATAATAAGTTCCACAAATGAATGTGTTTAAAAAAATTGTTCCTGTGCTGAGATAATCTTATATATGTGTCCCTGCTATGTACTGTGTAATGGCTGTGTCTGACCGTACGGGAACATGGTCTGATCATACCACAGCTCCCGTGCCGGGGAGGACACAAAAAAGTATAAAGACATGGCAGCACAGGATCACAGCTGATTCTATTTCTGAGGTAAAACAAGATTATCTCAGCACAGGTACATTTTTTTTATTTTTAACACATCCAATTGGGGAACTTATTATTATTCCAAGATCTATTTATTAAAATGTACTATGTTTATAAGACAACCCCTGTAGCTGGTAGAGCCAATACAAATCATCGAGCAGAGCCCACAGCTTTCAATGGTCATTAATAGATCTTCTCATATGGATGTAAAAGTACATTCTAGAAGCCCAAACACCTAGGTGCTACTGCAACCATTGCACCCTCTCTGTAGTTATGCCCCTGACTGGTACCCTCTGGACTACTGTAATAGAGTTTTCACAATTATAATTCAAACAAAATGAGTTCTTAAATGCATTGTCCAACTAACAAAGTACATGTTAATCAATAGATTTGGAAGTTTCACAATTGGATGTGTTAAGAGAAAATGCTCCTGTACTGAGATAATCTTATATATGTGCCCCTGCTGTGTACTGTGTAAGGGCTGATTTTGACCTTGTAGGAACATGGTCTGATCATACCACAGGTCCTAGACAGGGGAGGAAGTAAAAGAGTTTACAGACAGAACTACATGAGACTCCAGCTGATTTTTTTTCTGTGAGGTAAAATATTTTTCTGCCAAGTTTTAAACATGTTTTACCTCACAGAAAACAGAATCTAAAATGCCATGCAATAATATCTGTATACTGCCTTTTGCTTCCTCCCCTGCCCAGGAGATGTGGTATGGTCAGACCGTGTCCCTGTACAGTCAGACACAGCCATTACACAGCATATAGCAGGGGCACATATATAAGATTATCTCAGCACAGGAAGATTATTTCTTAACACATCCAATTGTGGAATTCATTATTATTATTCCAAGGTCCATTGACTGAAATTCACTTTGTTCTTGGGACAACCCCTTTAACTTTTATATAAGAATATAAGTGAGTGTGGGTGGCACAGAGATGCATTGACTAAATAAAGTTGTCCAGTCATGTCATACTGCTAAAAACTGAGAAGAGCCCTGAACACTTAAAGGTGCTTTACACGCTGTGACATCGCTGGCGATTGCTAGCGATGTCGCGAGCGAAAGCACTTGCCCCTGTCGTTCGTGCGATATGTGGTGATCGCTGCGATAGCGAACAATATCGCTACGCTAGCGTCACACGCACATACCTGTTCAGCGACGTCGCTGTTGCTGCCGAACAATCCCTCCTTCAATGGGGAGGTGCGTTTGGCGTCACAGCGGCGTCACAAAACAGCCGCCCGATAGAAGAGGAGGGGAGGAGATGAGCGGCCGGAACATGCCGCCCACCTCCTTCCTTCCGCCTTTCCGGTGGACGCAGGTAGGATGTTCGTCATTCCTGCAGTGTCACACACAGCGATGTGTGCTGCCGCAGTAAAGACTAACAACATGCACCACCAACGATATTATGAAAAGGAGCAACGTGTCAACGATTTTTGACGTTTTTGCGATCGTTGATCATCGCTCCTTTCAGTCACACACAACGATATCACTAACAGCGCCAGATGTGCGTCACGAACACCGTGACCTCGACGATATATCGTTAGCGATATCGTTGTGTGTAAAGTACCCTTTAGTGTGAGAGGGAAGCTTCATTTCTAGAATCAAGAGCAGGAGTTATTAATACATGTTTATAATAAAGTAGATACATACTATTAAAGGGAATCTGTCAGCAGGATTTTGCTACCTCATCAAAGAGCAGCATGATGTAGGCAAAAAGATCCTGAATCCACTGGTGTATCCCTTAGATTACTGGCTGCACACTCTCTGAATGTTGGCTTTAGTCAACCCCCATGAGGTTCTCTATAGAGATTGTACATTGACAATGAGGTATCAATCACAGCAGTGGGTATGTCAGACTTCTCTGCACCTGAGTTTCTTGCCCTGTAATGATAAGTGTGCTGCTGCTTAAACAAACATAGCAAATAAACAAAAGATCGGACTGTGATAAAAGAGCCCTGCCTGCACTTCTGTGTTAACCCTTGCAGCATGCTGGCTTCAGCTTACGTAACAAAACCCTGCTGACAGATTCCCTTTAAGAAGGCTCATTGGAGGAGAACATGGCCATCACCCTGCGCAGCATTTCCAGTGCAAAACTGAGGAGCTGAAGTACAAACTAAGGCATGACTATTTAGATGTTACATACAGTATATTTGTATGTGTTACTTTGTAAATCTTGGACACTAAACTGGACCTGGCACACATAAAAAAAAGCCTTTGTGTTCCCAATTACAGCAATGAAAACATTAAACATGGAAGGCGCCCAAATGCCATAAAGATTACTGTTCCCGAAACTGCCAATCCAGGTTGCACTGTCGCCTGAAGAATTTAATTTCCCATAGGCTGTTTCCCTATTAAGCAAATTGCTCTTGTAAGTAAAGAGCACATAAAGTATATTAGGGCACTGCTGACCACACGTCATCTAGCTTAGGCCGGTTTCACACATCCGGCTTTTTGCCGTTTTGCCGGATCCGGCGCTCTCCCGTACAGTTAATACAGTACAATGACAGCGCTGTAACTTCCGGGTCACATGCGCCGGTCACATGACAGCATGTGACCGGCGCTTGTTGCGCTGTCATTGTACTGTATTAACTGTACGGGAGAGCGCCGTCTCCGGCAAAACGGCAAAAAGCCGGATGTGTGAAACCGGCCTTACAACTAAGGTTCTCCAAATGTCAATGCCTGCTTTTTAGTAGATCTATCACAAGGACACTATGTACTGGACTATGTAATATATAATTTTTGTTGTATTATTTTCTTCAATAGATTGGTAAGAAAAGGTACTGATAACTCACAGAAAGAATTGTTGCACTTTTAAGGTAACATATTGAAAGAAAGGCGCAGATGTAGCTGCTTAGTAATAGGGGCACCGACGCACCAAAAACCCTGTCCCAAGGAGTTCCAAAGATCCCCGGTAACATACCATAAAGGAATAAAAAATAAAAAAAATAGATTTGATTTTATTTACCGCTTCTAATTTTAACAACATTTCTTGTGAGGTTATATTTCTTTTTCTTTTCCGTCATTTTGCGTTGCATTGAATGTTCCATTGCCTGCATTCTAAAAGGCCATTTTATATTGACCCCATCTTGTGTAATTCAGCACTTAAAACTTTATTGAACGATACAGTTAACTGGTTAATTGTGACATTAAGCATTATAAATGAGTCTGGCATCATGGACATAACTCATATATTACATTACAGGTCCAGGTCACTTCAGGCTGCTGGAGGATTTTATGGCGATAATGTACATGATTTCTTTTATGAGTCTTCATATTAAATTATTAAACAAGTAATTGCTCAGAGATATCTAAACTGCTTCTTAACTTTGGCTGCTCTTCTGAAGATTTCCTACTTATAGGTGACACTTGTTGGTTTATAGACGATTGTTTTCTCCAGCCACTTAAATCACTAAGTGTTAGGTTAAATACTTAAAGTGAACCTGTCACCAGAAATGATACTCCTAAACCAACCCTAACCTATTATCCGGATGGTAACAGGCTCTCAATAACTTTTTTTTTTACTTGCTGACAGGTGTGGCATCCTGCAGAAAACCAATTTTGAAGGGTATATTCCCAAGTCAGGCTGGCAGGTTCCACCCGTGCAGACTGCGTATGTCATCGCAAGCCACACCCGGCACATGTTCAGTGAAGCAACTGACCTCTGCTTCATAAGCACACGGCATATGCGTCAGATGCCACTGAAGGTAGCTTGTGATAACATAATGGGCTTATGGGGCATCAATAGGTCTGTAATGTAGTCAGGCAGCTGTAAAGTGGCTGCAAAATCTGCATTACCTGTGGGTTTTGCCTCAGATTTTGTTGTGGTATTACTGTCGACTTCACCATATGCTTCGCAAAGGAGTGAATGTGTGATTACTTCTACAAAAATAATGCTGTGGGGCAGATATTGTCTATATGTAGAAAATATTTTTTTAATGGGGTTGTTTGGGTTTAGGCTACACATTTGCAGTCACTCTATACAGGGCCGGTGTCAGAACCCGGCATACCCAGGCAAGTTCCGGGATCCTGCACTGCCGGGGGCACCCAGTCGCAGTTGGCAGGGACCAGTGGCATACTGCCAATGATGGCAGGCCATGCGACTGCTATGGGCCCATGAGTCAGGGTAGCCCGGTGCCAACACAAGCATCAGGCCCCCTGCAGAGGATCGCACTTTCAATTGTAAGCAACTGAAAGCAATGATGAGAGAATGAGTGGTGCAATCCCTCTCTCATCATTCTCCTGCTGTGTCTGCGGTGCTCTGACAGCTCAGCACAGCAGAGCGTGATGACGTCACTATTGTACGCCTACTGTTCTAAGATGTGCAGCAGAATAGTGGACACGCTGAGGAGACCGGAGCAGCAGTGAAACGAAGAGAAGTGAGTATATGTAATTAATCATTGTGGCCAGAGGACTAGGGGGGTGGATTAAATGATAAGGAGGCTGCATACTACATGAGGGCTGCATAATACCATATGGTAGCTGCATAATGCTATATGGGGGCTGCATAATACTAAATGTGGGCTGCATAATATTATGTGGGCTGGATAATGCTATATGTGGGCTGCATAATGCTATATAGGGGATGCTTAATGCAATATGGGGGCTGCATGATGCTATATAAGGGCTGCATAATACTATATGGAGGACTATAGGGGCTTCATAACACTATATGGAGGAATAAGAGGCTGCACTATATTATTTGAAGCAATATGAGGGCTGCATAACACTATATGGAAGAATATTGAATGCATTATATTATATGTAGGAACATTGGGTGCTTTAAACTATATGGAGGAATATGGGGTGCATAACACTATATGGAGGAATATGGAGGCTGCATACTACTATACCCCCTAGAGTTTTATGTCCCCTCCATCCCAGTGCTGTATATCCCCAGAGCTATATGTACACCCACCCCAGTGCTGTGTACCACTTTAGAGCTTTATGTCTCCCCACCCCAGTGATGTATGTCCCCCCACCCCAGTGCTGTATACCCCCAGAGGTGTCTGTTCCCCAACCTCAGTGCTGTATACCACCCCAGAGCTGCATGTCACCCCGACCCCAGTGCTAAATACCCCCCAGAGCTGTATGTCCCCTCCCCCAGTGCTGTATATGACTCGCCCACCCCAGGGCTATGGGACACCCGGTGCCGGGCCGGACTAGTCCGGGGGTAGTCAGTGGTGGCGGGGCCCGACTCCGTGGCCCTGGTGGGTGTCAGTTAAATATGGCTGATGAATTGGGGTTTAATAAAGTTTGTGTTCGTGGCGCCACCTGTGGTTTGCGGCTATTAAGCCGCCGCTGCTGTGTGAGGCCTCCGGGGTGATGAAGTGGCAGCAATGGTGGTACTGCTCCCCACAGGTGGAGCGGTGCCCCGGGGCACAGTTGGTGCTCGTGAGAGTCTATGGTGTAGTGGAAGTTTAAGCAGACGGAATAACAGAGGCAACACCAAGGGTGCAGTTTCAAGTTGTTTACTCACACGTCCTGATATGCGCACACTGGTGCCCTCAGACGACTGGAACCCACTGTCAGGGACCTCCGCCGTTTCTGGGTGATTCCTGGAGTGAAAACCGGAACCCTTCTCTCTAAGGTGTCTCTGTCTTCAGCTGTCTTCCTAAGCCTAGCTCTTTTAGGATGAACCTGCTCGGCCTCCACTACAGCCTCCAGGCTGGGGGGTCACCTGTCGGATGATTCTCCCCTTTCTAGAGGTTCTGCGGTGGGCTGTGGCCCGGGGAGTTTACAACTTTCCCTGGGCCTCGGTTTTTACTGTTTGGAGATGATTTTGCACTCCTCCGGTTTCTAGGGACCGTCCCCTGTTGCAGCTTGATCCCTCCACCGTTGTTCCTGTGGAACAGGCCACCACAGCTCTACAGCTATCCGTGGCCCTGGAATCCCTTCTTCTCTCTGCTTAGTGTCACCTGGACCCTCTGAGTCCCAGGATCTTCACCAGGAAGCGTCTTTCTTCTTCTCAGCTCCTGACTGACTAGAGCTTTTCTTCTACTTCTCCCCCTTGCCTGCCTCCTGCAGACCTCCTCCTCCTTCCCCACTCTCTCTCAGACTACTCAAACTTGACCTTCCTTTCTTTGTCTGCTCTCTGGTGGCTCCTCCCACCTCCCCAGTTTCTAAGCTGTACCCTATAGAAGCAGGGACGGGTCTTACGGCCCCTCCCAGCATGCAGCATGGGAGGGTTACTGCCACTGTCCCTGGTCCCAGTATGTACCTAACAATGGGTGTTGTGTAGATTTACCAGGGGACCGGTGTTCACTCCTTTCCTCACCCAGAATGGGGCATCACACCGCTGGATGG
Source organism: Anomaloglossus baeobatrachus (assembly GCF_048569485.1). Lineage (NCBI taxonomy): Eukaryota > Metazoa > Chordata > Amphibia > Anura > Aromobatidae > Anomaloglossus > Anomaloglossus baeobatrachus. The sequence goes on along the minus strand of NC_134354.1, from coordinate 666,905,516 downwards.
GGTGCAATGTCCTGTGGCGACGGAAGCCTCAGGGGCGCCACATATACCCCTCAGATTTGTATGTCACCCCCACCCCAGTATTGTATACCCCCCAGACCTGTTTTTACCAGCCCCCCTAGTGCTGTATACCCTGAGAGCTGTATGGTCCCCCCACTCCAGAGCCTAATACCCCCTTCTAGAGCTGTATGTCCCCCTCTGGAGCTGTATGCCCTTCATTGCTGTATACCCCCTCCTCAGTAATGTGTATGTCTCCAGTAATAATTATGCACCCAGCCTCTCCTGTGATGTATATACAGCAGTGTCAGTGTGCAGCCATGTCTGTTAGTGATCGCCACCAGTCAGCGCGGCACAGCCACATGCCCAGGAGGAGCTGGACAGGAGACAAGCGGGGGAGGTAAATGAGGCTGCTGCCGGCTTCCTCATATTAGAAATATCTCTGTGTCTGTTTGTATGATGTGTGTATTTATGTATGTCAGTGTATATGACTGTGTATAGGTTTATGTCTATTTATATGTGTTTTTCTTAATTTCTCTTTAAATATGTATATGTACGTATCTGTGTATGTGCGTGTCTACGTGTGGATGGGGCCCACTGAGACTTTGGCCCGGGGCCTACAAAACCGGCCCTGACTCTATATGACAGCAAACATATGGATCATCACATCGCACGTGCTGTGCACTGTGATAATTCTATGGTGTAGGCGCCAAAATTTGCATTCATGTGGTCTGGTCACGTGCCGACTAGATAGTTTATTGAGCGAGGCCAGATACAATCTAATCAGAATGTGACCAAAAGTAAAGAAATCGCTACCATTGGAGAATCCCTAAAGAGTACAGTGTGAGATGTCAGGATTCACAAGTCTGCAGTCACATATCATCTACTTTGCTGTTACTGCAAATTTGTCGCTGTAAAATCCATGTGGCAAGTTGGCAACAACTATGGAATATATGTATGTAGTCTCATGGTTCTATGAGAATTAAAGGAAATATGTCAGAAGGTTTTTGCTACCTCATCTGAGAGCAGAATGATATAGGCAAAGAGACCCTGAATCCAACGATGTATCACTTAGATTATTGTGTGCAGATGTTCTGACATAATAAGAATTTTTAGATTTAGCAATGCAGGAGGGCTGAGAGAGCTGTTCCCTCCCACACCAGATGCTCTATAAAGATTGAGCATTGTTAGTGAGGTGTCAATCACAGGGGAGGGCAAGCCGGACTGCCGTGCACATGACATTGTAGTCCGAGTTAGAAGTCCTGCTGCTTAAACAAACATAGCAAATAAACAACATATTGGACATTGACAAGACCAGCATGTTTGAAGTCTGTTTTTTAACCCTTGCAGTATGCTGTCATCAGCTTACATAGCAAAAATCTGCTGACAGATTCCCATTAAGTCTCTGATTTTTTTTTCCCAAGATACAACATCACTTTAACCATAGCTCCAACCACAAGTGGGAGCCCTACATGTTAAAGTTCATGGCTGAAAATTTATCCCAAAAAGGACATTTATTACATTTTATGTTAGTTATATCCAAAGATGATTGATCACAAAAGAGTTACAACAGTAAAGAAGTAACTTGTGAAGTATAAGAGCGCACATGTTGGTTTTTTTTCCTGAACATTATGAGTCAAAACCATAACCTTCTTGCAAAGAAAGCTCAGTACTGCCATAAAATCTCATAAATAACAGAAGGTCGGAGAAACTGATTCATCATAAGGATTTGTCAATCTTATTATTGGAAAATTCCACTTCCGTGGAAGATTATATAGTACATTTAAGATAAAAAGTGTAAAATGAAGAATTTTCTGTCCGTAAACCAACTGATTCTAGCTGACCGACCAAATAATCTAATATTTTGGTGCACTGTGACATAACTAAATTCTGTAATGATCAACAGCGGGAGGTCCATTGTAACAGCAACCTGCAAACTGCAATTTCTATACTTTGAGGATATGATCAAGTACTGATGATGGGTCTGTATCCTGAAATGATTTCTAGGTTATCTACAACTTTTTCTGCTGCATAAAACCACCAAAACATTCTAAGGATGTGTCAACAAAAAAATAGTATTTTCTGAATGTGCAAAATGCAAAAATAATACAATAAATGGTCCTAAAAGTCAGAAATCTCTTCTTAAACCTTAAAGGGAACCTGTCACCAGATTTGGAGCCTATAAGCTGCGGCCACCACCAGTAGGCTCTTATATATAGCATTCTAACATGGTGTATATAAGAGCCCAGGCCACTGTGTAGAGCGTAAAAATTACTTTATAATACTCACCTAAACGGTCGGTTCGGTGCGGAATGGTCGGATGGGTGTCTCCATTTTCCGGGTGTGGGGCCTCCTCTTTCGGCCATCTTTGTCCTCCTTCTTCTAAAGCCTGGGTGCATGACGCATCCTACATCATTCACACTATCCGGCATTGAGGTCCTGTGCAGGCGCACTACAATACTTTGATCTGCCCTGCTCAGAGCAGATCAAAGTGCGCCATCAAGGTACTGGGTTAATCTCTACTTGTGTGTGGTACAGATCACCAAACGAGCAGTGTCCTGCTAGACATCCAGGTGTGCAAAGCTTTACTCTTGCAGTGTGTGACAGGTACATGCGATTGCGATTGAACGGTAAAACGTTCATCGCATACACATCGTACCTTTCTCTAGAATTGCACGTCAGATTGTTCATCGTACCCGGGGTAGCACACATCGCAGCGTGTGACACCCCGGGAACGATGAACAGATCTTACCTGCATCCTGGAGCTCCCAGCTGACAATGCGGAAGAAAGGAGGTGGGCGGGATGTTTACGTCCCGCTCAGCTCCGCCCCTCCACATCGACGTCACGCGGCAGCCGGCCAATCGATGCGGAGGGGCGGAGCTGACATCGAGGTCGTATGGAAGGTAAGTATGTGTGACGGGGGTTAATTGTATGTGCGGCACGTTCAACAAATTGAACGTGCCACACATACGATGGGGGCGTTGCAAATCGCATACGATATCGTATGCGAGATTGCAACGTGTAAAGCAGGCTTAACAAGTCTTCTTTACAAGCTTTTTTTTTCACCATAGTAGAATATATTACCTGGGCACATTATATTGTACTCTTGAGATTATTTTATTGCGCCAATGTATATACAAGAAAGGAAGGAAGGAGCTGCTTTGCAAAAAATAATGAATGAAAATACCCCATGGTCTGGATACCATACATATGTGTCTCCAAGATTACAAGCTCCAAACAATCTGATCTTGTAGTGATGTGTTAAAAAATATTCTCTTTTCTTCTGCCGCATAACACCACACACAGCGCTATTTCTAGTCTGTCATCGCAGAATTTCGCAGAATTCGAAGGACTAGTTGCATGTTTGCATTAGGAGTTACAATACATTACACACATTTTCTTCTTTTATTAGTAAAACACACATAAAGAATGCTATTCTGTATATTTATCAGGAACATTCCTCTCATAGGACATAAATCTCCAGGCTCCAGCTGTCAGCATTTCTTACCAAGCAGCATGCTAGAATCAGTAGTGTGTGCCGTCAAACCGCGCACTATGGGTTAACCGCTCCCTACATCCAGTCCTTTGTCCCCAGTCAGTGATGAAGAGAGCCGGTATCCAGGCAGGTTTTTTCCTGGCATCTTGTCTGAAATGATATCAGTGTAGTGTGCCAGAAAAACTGCAGTCACAAGGCAGGATAAAGAACCAGTGGAAGTCAACCATTATGTACGGACATGGACGTTAATAAACTTTACGCCAGAAACAGTCAAGGTAATTGCTACTAGCCGTCTTCTGTGGGCTTTGAAAGGAAGTATATTCAATCTCCCCTTACTAATGCTTTCTTCAGTTTCCAGATTTTTTAGTTATTCTTGGCTGTGAGCACAGGGGGCTGCCCACACAGCCATCCGTCAAGCACACTCGTGTTTATGGACCAATTCCTTTCCATCTTCCTAGGGAGAAAACCATTATTCTTTTCCTTCAGGGTCAATAGATACATATTTTATCTGCCGGTGTATTCTGCTCTCCTTCTTAATATGCCATAAGAAGAGGCAGCAAGGTGTTATAGCGGGAATTCACCTTCTATTCAAATAATTAAATGAATAATAACGCCTAAAAGGGACAAAAATGTTATCTACTCCAGGTTCAAATGACAGTTTCAAAGATCAAGAACGCGCAATATATATATATATATATATATATATATATATATATATATATCTATGTTAGGCATTGCTAGATATGCTTCTGTGTTTCTATGCTCATCCGTCTGTTTCCGGGCCTTTGCCTGGTGTTCATTTCTGGCTGTGGTGCACTGCAGTTGACAGGTTCATCAAATCCAGTGCCTATGATTTTGGTGCATCAGACTCCAGCACTCCCTTCATAAAGGGAATCTGTCAGCAGGTTTTTGCCACCTCATCTGAGAGCAGCATGAAGTAGGCTAAGAGATTATGAATCTAACTATGTATCACTTAAATTACTAGGTGCAGCCATTCTAACAAAGTGAAAGATATTATTTTTAGCATGTAGCAGAGCTCTAGGAGTTGCCCTTGCCTACACCAGGCTTTCAATGTACGTTTGCATAGACAGAAGCTGCTAATCCAGAGGGGGCGGAGTTAGACTACAGCTTACGCGCTCATCAGTAGAGAGCAGAGCTGTGCTCTGACTGTATGTGTGCGGTGACTCAAACTGCCAATCAGTGAATTGATCCGGGGTTTGGGTCAAGCTCGAGCCTGTGGAGCTAAGCTTGTTTGCTGCCAGCAAACCGAACCTCCAAAGGTTCGCTCATCTCTACTCATTAGATCCACTAATGATAAAGCTGAGAGGCTTAAACTAACATTGCAGGTAAACAAAAACATACTTTGAGATAAGAGACGGCTGGCTGTAAACTACATGTTAAAGGCCCCGTCACACTAAGCAACATCGCTAGCAACATCGCTGCTAACGAACAACTTTTGTGACATAGCAGTGATGTTGCTAGTGATGTTGCTTAGTGTGACATCCAGCAACAACCTGGCCCCTGCTGTGAGGTCGTTGGTTGTTGCTGAATGTCCTGGGCCATTTTTTAGTTGTTGCTGTCCCGCTGTGCAGCACAGATCGCTGTGTGTGACAGCAAGACAGCAACAACTAAATGTGCAGGCAGCAGGAGCCGGCTTCTGCAGAGGCTGGTAACCAATGTAAACATCGGGTAACCAAGAAGCCCTGTCCTTGGTTACCCGATATTTACCTTTGTTACCAGCCTCCTCCGCTCTCACTGCCTGTGCTGCCGGCTCCTGCTCTGTGCACATGTAGCTGCAGCACACATGCACAGCACACAGCACACATGCTGTAACTAGGAGAGCAAGGAGCCAGCGCTAAGCATTGTGCGCTGCTCCCTGCTCTGTGCACATTTAGCTGCAGCACACATCGGGTAATTAACCCGATGTGTGCTGTAACTAGGAGAGCAAGGAGCCAGCGCTCAGTGTGCGCTGCTCCCTGCTCTCTGCACGTGTAGCTCCGTGCGGTGGTAACCAAGGTAAATATCGGGTTGGTTACCCGATATTTACCTTAGTTACCAAGCGCAGCATCTTCCACGCGGCGCTGGGGGCTTGTCACTGGTTGCTGGTGAGCTCACCAGCAACTTGTGTAGCCACGCTCCAGCGATCCCTGCCAGGTCAGGTTGCTGGTGGGATCGCTGGAGCGTCGCAGTGTGACATCTCACCAGCAACCTCCTAGCAACTTACCAGCGATCCCTATCGTTGTTGGGATCGCTGGTAAGTTGCTTAGTGTGACTGGACCTTACCTCTTACAGCATGCTGTCTTCAGATTGCATAGCAAAAACATTTTGACAGAGTCCTTGTAAGAAGAGATTATCAGATTTATACAGATTTAAAGGGCTATTCCCATCTCCAAGATCCTATCCCATTATGTACTAGGGGTAATAATAATTGTATTAACAAATACCTACAATTAGAAATGTACTAGTGTTCTACTGATATAGCCATGTCTCTAAACTCATGTGCAGGCATTGCATCTTAGGTATCCATGGTTACGACCACAAGCAACTAATTGTCACTATATGAGTGGTTGTTGCCATGGATACCTAAGCTGCAAAACCCTGCACATGAAATAAGCAACATGGCTATATCAGGAGAACTAACTACATTTCTAATTGGAGGTATTTGCAAATATTATTATTATTATTATTATTATTATTATTATTACACCTACTACATATTGTGATACGATTTTGGAGATGGGAATAACCCTTCAGCAACAGATTTCTAATAGTGGACATGGACACATATCTTCCAAACATCCCATTTTTTAATTCACGCTATTGTCTCTGTACAATTTTGTGTGCGATTCTAGTAAGTTTGGGGGCTGAGATTTAAAATGAGGATTAAAAATGTGGTGGATTATTTTCATAATAGCATTTATATTGTTGAGCCTGCTAGAGAAGTAATCCAAAATTCCAGTGACTTCTTACTAAGTAGGTAACCATTTAAAATGATCATGGGTCTACCCAACAGTTATATACAGTATGTCCTAATCATGTTCCCTCTAATTGCATTGTACATTCATCTTACTGACCATTATATATACAGTGGCATGCAAAAGTTTGGGCATCCAACTGGTCAAAATTACTGTTATTGGCAACAGTTAATAGTTAAGCAAGATGGAGATTAACTGATCCCTAAAAGGTATAAATTAAAAATGACACAAAAAAGGAAAATGGTCCAATTGAAAAGTTTAGGCACCATGCATGTTTAGTATCTAGTAGCATCCATTTGGCAGAAATGATAGCTTGTAAATGCTTTTTTTGTAGCCAGCCAAGAACCTTTCAATTCTTGTTTGAGGGATTTTCATCCATTCTTCCTTGGAAAAGTCTTCCAGTTCTGTGAGACTCCTGGGTCGTCTTCCAGCATTGATCTTTTGAGGTCTAGCCACAGATTTTCATTGATGTTCAGATCAGGGGACTGTGATGGCCAAACCTTCAGCTTATACTTTTTGAGGTAGTCTATTGTGGATTTTGAAATATGTTTAGGAGCATTATCCAGTTGTAGAACCCATCCTCTTTTCAACTTCATTTTTTTTTTTTTTTTTTACAGATGGTGTTATGTTTGTATCAAGAATTTCTAAAATTGTATTCTTTCCTCTACTCTTAAAATGTTCCCCTTGCCATTGGCTGCAACACTACCCCAAATCATGATTAATCCACCCCCATGCTTAATGGTTGATGAGATGTTGTTTTCCTGAAATTCTGTGCCCTTTTTCCTCCACACATACTGTACCATTGATTATTATGGCCAAAGAGTTCTCAACGGTCCACAGAATTTGTTTCCAAAATGCATCAGGCTTGTTTAGATGTTCTTCTGCATACTTCAGAAGCTGATTTTTATGGTGAGGACACAGGAGAGGTTTTCTTCTGATGACTACAGATGGGTAAATCCCTTAGCTTGTTCATCTGCTGAATTATAATCATGTTTTTAATAATTAAAAATTGTTGCTTTTTATATATAGCTTGTGGACTCCCGCTGTAAGGAAAAGAAATATATGCCCTCTGAAGTCCAATTCATCATAATTAGAGATGGGTGAACCCACAGATGTTCGGGTTCAGTGGTCCAGCATGAATTAAAAAAACAAAAAAAGAAAACAAGTCCAGTTCGGGACCAGGCTTGAGTTGAATTTGACCCTAGACACCAAACCCCATATAAGGACCTGAACTTAAGTGTTAGAAAATGGTGTTAGTAAGGGCTAGGGGGTTGCAAAAGGAAGCAAAATGGGGATTAAAGGACAATTATACTTACCAAGTTTCTGCACGGCTGTCACACTGCTTCCGGGTCTGTGCATTAAATCTCAAGAATATTCACTGCTTCCCCCGCCCACCTTCCTGTAACAGCATCTGTGATTGGTTGCCCTCCCACTAGTTGTCTCCATCCCCAAAGTGGAGTGTGAAAATAAATAAATAATTGGAATAAATGATGCAGGGTTCCCTGTATTTCGATAGCCAGTACAGATAAAGAAAACAGCTGGAGGCTGCAACCCCCAAGGTATGTGCGTTATCTTCGCTGTGCTTCAAAATACAAGGGGCCCCAGGCGGCTTTTTTAATCATTTAAGTAAATCATTTTAAAAAAAATTAGCGTGTGATCCCTCCGAATTTTGATACCCAGTCAAGATAAAGCAGACATCTGGGGGCTGGTATTCTTAGGCTGGGGAGGGCCATGGTCATTGGTCCCTCCCCACCCTAAAAATAGCAGCATGCAGCTGCCCCAGAATTCGTGCATCCATTAGATGCACCAATCCTGGCGCTTACCCAGCTCGTACCGACTGCCCTGGTGTAGTGGCAATCAGAGTATTATAAGGGATTAATGACCGCTGTGATTTGTCAACAATTATAGATGTCTTCATGCCCGAAGTTAGTAGTTGGGAGGGGTTTATGAAACCCCCCTCATTACAAATCGTGTAAGTAAAAATAAACGTAAAACACAGAGAAAAATCCTTTATTTAAAAAAATTTAAAAAAAACTTTTTCTATAATTGATTAACCTCCAAAACAACCCTGCAGGTTTGATGTAATCCACACAATGATGTCCCAGCTCTCCTACATCCTGAGGTCACAGTGCATGGTGACATTAGAAAATGTGACCGATCACTGCAGGCTGCGGGACACACTGACGGAGCCGCAGCTGTGAGAGCTGTAAGGACTACACATTAACAAAGTGGATATTACTGAAGGAAAACAACCGTTACCTTATAATATCTGAATTGTTCCTTAGATGTGACTAAAACAATCTTGTGAATGAATGTACAGGCTTATCCACACATCTGAGGTGCAAGCCAGGTAGGCCATGGACTCATTATAGTCTGTGACCCTAATTAATCAAGACATGAATTTCTATGCCAATATTGATGAAGAGTACGGTGGGGTAAGACGTGCCATATTCATTAGGAGGTATGCGCCTCTTAATGAATTGGATGCATTTATCAGCTGTATGAAATGAGTCAGTTCTAATGACAGCGTCCACGTTGCGACTGGTCACCACATGGACGCAATCCATATTCCCTCTGTGCACTGTCCATTTGAAAGACGCACATTTAAATTTGGCCTGAATATATGTAATCTGTATGGCGTCCTTCCAAGAACAGATTCATTTTGTCATTCCTGCAGATTTTTGAGGCTTTCATCTTTGAGAAAAGCACAGAAGTTTTCGTGCCTTAATGAGCCATGCCAAGATGTTGTATTTGCTGTTAAAGGCAAGTTTTCTGTAACCTTGCATTTCCTGGGTGATTTAACAAAGACCATAAGTCACTCTTGGGTACTTCTTGAAGACACATCTCTTATCACCCATGTTTTTTTTCTTTGAGGCTTTTATAATCTGACCATAGTGCTAATCGCTACAAGGAAAAATAAAAATCTTTTTAGTTTTTCCCCTTTTAGTAAGTCATGTGATGGAAGAGTACAAAGAAGTATAAAGAAGACACTTTCTGTAAAGAATGTCTTCTGGCGAAATATAAAATTCAGTTTGAAACATTTATTTTATTGTAAACGTAACAGCATATCACTTGTTCTGTTACTACATTGCTGTAATTGCTTAAAATGTGTAGGATGACAATAGGGCGTAAGGTCAAAGGCAAGGTTGGGGTTTTGGATGAGCAGAAATTTTCTAAATAGTCACATAATTTAATCTGAAACCCTCTGATTCCCTATTACCGTACTTTTATGTAATTTTAAGCTGGCATTTATTAACATACTGTACATGACTATATGTAGTAGAGTTCATACTGCAAAAAGATCTTTAAAAAAGCAAGATATAAGTACAATAAACCTATAATTTAATGTTTAAAAAAAGGAAAAAGTACTGTACTGTGAAAATGTTTTAGGAAGGTGTGATATGCTGCAAAGTAAAAAGCTTTCAAAAATAAAAATTTCATAGTATCATAGTATCATAGTATCATAGTTTTTAAGGTTGAAGGGAGACTCTAAGTCCATCTAGTTCAACCCGTAGCCTAACATGTTGATCCAGAGTAAGGCAAAAAAAACCCCAATGTGGCAAACAAGTTCCAATGGGGAAAAAATTTCCTTTCTGACTCCACATCCGGCAATTAGACTAGTTCCCTGGATCAATACCCTGTCATAAAATCTAATATACATAACTGGTAATATTACATTTTTCAAGAAAGGCATCCAGGCGCTGCTTAAATGTTAGTAGTGAATCACTCATTACAACATCATGCGGCAGAGAGTTCCATAGTCTCACTGCTCGTACAGTAAAGAATCCTCGTCTGTGATTATGATTAAACCTTCTTTCCTCAAGACGTAGCGGATGCCCCCGTGTTCCAGTCGCAGGCCTAGGTGTAAAAAGATCTTTGTAAAGGTCTCTGTACTGTCCCCTCATATATTTATACATTGTGATTAGATCCCCCCTAAGCCTTTGTTTTTCCAGACTAAATAACCCCAAGTTTAATAACCTGTCTTGGTATTGCAGCCCACCCATTCCTCTAATAATCTTGGTGGCTCTTCTCTGCACCCTCTCCAGTTCAGCTATGTCCTTCTTATATATCGGTGACCAGAATTGTACACAGTATTCTAAGTGCGGTTGCACTAGTGACTTGTACAGAGGCAGAACTATATTTTTTTCATGAACACTTATACCTCTTTTAATACATCCCATTATTTTATTAGCCCTGGCAGCAGTTGCCTGACACTGTCCACTAAAGTGAAGTTTACCATCCACCCATACACCCAAGTCTTTTTCTGTGTCTGTTTTACCCAGTGTTCTACAATTAAGTACATAATCATAAATGTTATTTCCTCTACCCAAGTGCATGACCTTACATTTATCTACATTAAACTTCAATTGCCACTTCTCAGCCCAATTCTCCAATTTACATAAATCTCCCTGTAATATAAAATTATCCTCCTCTGTATTGATTACCCTGCAGAGTTTAGTATCATCTGCAAATATTGAAATTCTACTCCGCATGCCCCCAACAAGGTCATTTATAAATATGTTGAAAAGAAGCGGGCCCAATACTGACCCCTGTGGTACCCCACTATGAACTGAGACCCAGTCCGAGTACGTACCATTAATAACCAACCACCCTTTGTTTCCTATCACTGAGCCAGTTTTTAACCCAGTTACACATATTTTCCCCTATCCCCATTATTCTCATTTTATGTACCAACCTTTTGTGTGGCACCGTATCAAAAGCTTTTGAAAAGTCCATATACACAACATCCACTGCATTTCCCTGGTCCAGGCTTGAACTTACCTCTTCATAGAAGCTGATCAAATTAGTTTGACAGGATCGATCCCTTATAAACCCATGTTGATACTCTGTCATAAGGTTATTTTTCTTGAGATACTCCAGTATAGCATCTCTCAAGAAACCCTCAAGGATTTTACCAACAGTAGAGGTTAAACTTACCGGCCTATAATTTCCCGGCTCAGTTTTTGTCCCCTTTTTGAATATTGGCACCACATTTGCTATGCGCCAGTCCTGCGGTACCGACCCTGTTATTAAGGAATCTGAGAAGATTAAAACTAACAATAAAAGTAAAAATTTCAATAGTTTAATTTCATCAATTAAGAAAATGTAAAGTAAAATGAATAAAAGACTAATTTAAATCAAATCAATATTTGATGTGACCATCCTTTCCCTTTAAAACAGCATCAAAGTATCCTAGGTACTTGCACAGAGATTTTGAAGGAATTCGGCAGGCAGGTTGTTCCAAACATCTTGGAGAACTAAACACAGATCTTCTATAGACTTGTGCAAATATTCTGTTTTCTCATGTAATCCCAGATAGATTTGATGATGTTGAGATCAGGGCTCTGTTAGGGCCATATTTTTTAAGAAACTCGGCAGATTGTTCCAAATATCTTGGAAAACTAACCACAGATCTTCTATAGGCTTGTGCAAATCTTCTGTTTTCTCATGTACTCCCATACAGCGGCCCGATGGTCTCTTTGGTCCTTGTGTCTTTATGCTACTGCTACCACTTTACCCTAAGGAGTTTTCCAATATACTATTTGACCCTCCCCTCTGGATTTGGAGGACTTCTCTTTGCCCCTTAATTTTTTATTTTATTTTATTTTTTTTAAGTCCCTCTTGACCATTATTATTATTGCCCTTGTTTATGATTTTCTTTTAATCTATTATGAATCCTAGGACTGGCTTTATGTGGCATTACCCTCCTCCCATTTTCCCCTTCCCTTTTTCTTCTCCCTCTCTCCTATTTTGGTGTTTGTATTTTGTCTTGTTTGTTGTGTAAAAAATGTTTTATGGTTTATTTTGTATTGTGTAAAAAAAATAATAAAAAATGTTATTGTTTAAAAATATGTAATCCCATGCAGATTTGATGATGTTGAGATCAGGGCTCTGTTGGGACCATATTTTTTAAAGAATTCGGCAGGCAGGTTGTTCCAAACATCTTGGAGAACTAAACACAGATCTTCTATAGACTTGTGCAAATCTTAGTTTTCTCATGTAATCCCAGACAGATTTGATGATGTTGAGATCACAGCTCTGTTGGGGCCATGTCATCAATTTTAGGACTTTTGTTCTATTCTAAAGGCCGCTTTACACGCTGCGATATCGGTAACGATATCGCTAGCGTGGGTACCCGCCCCCATCTGTTGTGCGACACGGACAAATCGCTGCCCGTGGCGCACAACATCGCCCGGACTGTCACACGTACTTACCTGCCCGGCGACGTCGCTGTGACCGGCGAACCGCCTCCTTTCTAAGGGGGCGGTTCGTTCAGCGTCACAGCTGCGTCACTGAACCGCCGCCCAATAGAAGCGGAGGGGCGGAGATGTGCGGGACGTAACATCCCGCCTGCCTCCTTCCTTCCGCATAGCGGCCGGGAGGCAGGTAAGGAGAGGTTCCTCGTTGCTGCGGTGTCACACGGAGCGATGTGTGCTGCCGCAGGAACGAGGAACAACCTCGTTACTGCTGCAGTAACAATTTTTGAGAATGGACCCCCATGTCACCGATGAGCGATTTTGCACGTTTTTGCGACGATGCAAAATCGCTCATAGGTGTCACACGCAACGGCATCGCTAATGCGGCCGGATGTGCGTCACCAATTCCGTGACCCCAACGACTTCGTATTAGCGATGTCGTAGCGTGTAAAGCCCCCTTAAGCTGAAGATGGGTCTTAACATTTGATTTGATATTTTCTGTTTGTTTGGGGTCGTTGTTCTGCTACAAATTGATTATGATGCCAATCATATGATGCATACCTTTAAGCATCTTTGGGATGATTACAATGTGTTTCTAGTAGGACAAAGTAGTCATGTTGTCTTAACTGATTCCATGCATGCCTAAAATGTACCATACTCATATTGATATATCTGAAATTTTAGCGGTTATGCGCAAAGGGTTATTTCCAAGATAGTAAATTTTCTGCAGAGACTCATTCTAGGCATCACTAATGGTCCCAACACTCTAACCTTCGATGATCAGTAAGTTATACCAAATAATAGTGTTTGATGGATAACCTACTATCTTGTGAAAACCCTTTTATGTTATAGCAGATACTTGATGATGTCATGGAACCATAAGTCCTTGTATAACATGTTATTCTAAAACGTTAACTCATTTTCTCTTTTTTTTGCAGAATGTGTTATAAACAGCCAGGAATGGACTCTCAGCCGCACCACACCTGAAATACGAGTGGTGAGTCATTTACGGTATATGTTCATTTCACGTAAAGTGCCATGTTCTTGTATTTCTCAGTAGATGGATAACGGTTGTGTAAGGTTCAGGAGGCTTTCCAAGAAAAAGAGAAAATTAAAGGGGATGTCCCACAAACAAAGTTAATTTTAATCAATAGATCTTGGAATAATAATTAGTTCCACTATTAGATGTTTTTGTTCCTGAGATGAAATAATCTTATACTTGTGTCCCTGCATTGTACTGTGTAATGGCCGTGTCTGACCGTACATGGTCACATGGTCTGATCATACCATGATAGATGATAATAGATAGACACATGATAGATCATACCATGATAGATAGACCATACTATAGACATGGTCTGATCATACCACATTTCCAGGGCTAGCGAAGAAGTAACAAAGTATAAACATTACAGCACGAGATATAATAATAATATTTATTCACTTATATAGCGCTATTGATTCTACAACGCTTAACTTATCAGCAACACTGTTCCCATTGGGGCTCACAATCTAAATTCCCTATCTGTATGTCTTTGGAGTGTGGGAGGAAACCGGAGAACCCGGAGGAAACCCACGCAAACACGGAGAGAACATACAAACTCCTTGCAGATGTTGCCCTTGGTGGGATTTGGACCCAGGACCCCAACGCTGCAAGACTGCAGTGCTAACCACTGAGCTATTGTGCTGTCCTGAGATCCAAATAATTCTTTCTTTGAGGTAAAACATTTTTTAAAAACTGGCAGGAAAATGTATTACTTCACAAAAAGAATCATCTATGATCCCATGCTATAATGTCTGTATACTTTTTTACATTCTCCACTGCCCAGGAGCTGTGGAATGATCAGACCATGTCCCTGTACAGTCAGACACAGACATTACACAGTACATAGTAGGGACACATATATAAGATTATCTCAGCACAGGAACATTTTTTTTAAACATCCAATTGTGGAAATAATTATTATTCCAATATCTATTGATTAAAATGAACTTTCATATTAACTTTGTTGATGGGAAAACCACCTTAAACTTGGTAACATATTACAATAGTTTTTCCTATTAAATCTACGTTGAATCTGTATTGAATCTTATTTTTCAACTCCTCGAAATGTCCAAGAAAGCAAAAAAACAGAATGTTATGTAGACAAAAGGGAGGGACAAATGCAAAGAGTCTGCTTAACAGGAAGAGTTCAATAATAATCAAAACATGTCAGCTCCCACCATCGCCATCCTTGAATGACAGTTTATTTACTTTTATGATGCTGAAATCTGTTAATCGACAGCTGGAGAGAGAGGAACAAGAGAGCCGGCATATTGGGAACATTGGACTCTTCCTGCACAGCAGACTCTTTGCTGACTACATGATGCAAAGTTTAAAGAGTGACGGTCATCACAAAATTACTGTTCAAACCCAGCACAGGGGCTCAGTGCACCATTGTCTGCTAAGCAGCTTAATGCAACTTCTCATCTACTTAATTTCCATCCATGTCTGGTCCTCTTCCTTGATTGATAGCTCTAGCTTTATAGGAGCCAGAGGAGGGTGTAGATTAAAGGAAGCCAAGATGAGCTGATCTGCTTGGCCATGCCAAGGGTGCACCTATTGCCTATGCTTGGTTTGAACAGTCATACTTCCTTTAAGATAAGTTCCCATATACAGGTTTTGAGAGACAGAGCGAGCAATATATTAGCCCTGATAAGTTCCCTTTAAAGGGAACCTGTCACCGGATGTTCATAATACTTACCTAACGGTCGGTGCAGAGCAGACTGATCAGATGGACGTCTCCGTTCTCCGGGTCCCGCGCCTCCTCTTTCGGCCATCTTTGTCCTCAGTCTTCTGAAGCTAGTGCGGATGACGGGTTCTACGTCATCTACACTAGCCGACATTGAGGTCCTGCACAGGCGCACTTTGATCTGCCCTGCGCGGGACCCGGAGAACGGAGATGCCCATCTGACCAGTCTGCTCTGCACCAACCGTTAGGTAAGTATTATGAACATCTGGTGACAGGTTCCCTTTAAAGATGACCAGAGATGGGCAAAACCACAAATATTTGGGACCAGCGGGTCCAACTGGATTTTAAAAACCCCTCTGTTTGGGACTGGAATTAATCCTGAATATCTGCCGAGGCACCGATCCCCATATATACAGTTAGGTCCAGAAATATTTGGACAGTGACACAAGTTTTGTTATTTTAGCTGTTTACAAAAACATGCTCAGAAATACAATTCTATATATAATATGGGCTGAAAGTGCACACTCCCAGCTGCAATATGAGAGTTTTCACATCCAAATCGGAGAAAGGGTTTAGGAATCATAGCTCTGTAATGCATAGCCTCCTCTTTTTCAAGGGACCAAAAGTAATTGGACAAGGGACTCTAAGGGCTGCAATTAACTCTGAAGGCGTCTCCTTCGTTAACCTGTAATCAATGAAGTAGTTAAAAGGTCTGGGGTTGATTACAGGTGTGTGGTTTTGCATTTGGAAGCTGTTGCTGTGACCAGACAACATGCGGTCTAAGAAACTCTCAATTGAGGTGAAGCAGAACATCCTGAGGCTGAAAAAAAAGAAAAAATCCATCAGAGAGATAGCAGACATGCTTGGAGTAGCAAAATCAACAGTCGGGTACATTCTGAGAAAAAAGGAATTGACTGGTGAGCTTGGGAACTCAAAAAGGCCTGGGCGTCCACGGATGACAACAGTGATGGATGATCGCCGCATACTTTCTTTGGTGAAGATGAACCCGTTCACAACATCAACTGAAGTCCAGAACACTCTCAGTGAAGTAGGTGTATCTGTCTCTAAGTCAACTGTAAAGAGAAGACTCCATGAAAGTAAATACAAAGGGTTCACATCTAGATGCAAACCATTCATCAATTCCAAAAATAGACAGGCCAGAGTTAAATTTGCTGAAAAACACCTCATGAAGCCAGCTCAGTTCTGGAAAAGTATTCTATGGACAGATGAGACAAAGATCAACCTGTACCAGAATGATGGGAAGAAAAAAGTTTGGAGAAGAAAGGGAACGGCACATGATCCAAGGCACACCACATCCTCTGTAAAACATGGTGGAGGCAACGTGATGGCATGGGCATGCATGGCTTTCAATGGCACTGGGTCACTTGTGTTTATTGATAACATAACAGCAGACAAGAGTAGCCGGATGAATTCTGAAGTGTACCGGGATATACTTTCAGCCCAGATTCAGCCAAATGCCGCAAAGTTGATCGGACGGCGCTTCATAGTACAGATAGACAATGACCCCAAGCATACAGCCAAAGCTACCCGGGAGTTCATGAGTGCAAAAGAGTGGAACATTCTGCAATGGCCAAGTCAATCACCAGATCTTAACCCAATTGAGCATGCATTTCACTTGCTCAAATCCAGACTTAAGACGGAAAGACCCACAAGCAAGCAAGACCTGAAGGCTGCGGCTGTAAAGGCCTGGCAAAGCATTAAGAAGGAGGAAACCCAGCGTTTGGTGATGTCCATGGGTTCCAGACTTAAGGCAGTGATTGCCTCCAAAGGATTCGCAACAAAATATTGAAAATAAAAATATTTTGTTTGGGTTTGGTTTATTTGTCCAATTACTTTTGACCTCCTAAAATGTGGAGTGTTTGTAAAGAAATGTGTACAATTCCTACAATTTCTATCAGATATTTTTGTTTAAACCTTCAAATTAAACGTTACGATCTGCACTTGAATTCTGTTGTCGAGATTTCATTTCAAATCCAATGTGGTGGCATGCAGAGCCCAACTCGCGAAAATTGTGTCACCGTCCAAATATTTCTGGACCTAACTGTATCTATGGAAATGTGCCACCCCCATGCCAGCAGCCAGTGCTGCTCAGATCCGGATCTACGGTATGGCTCGAGGGGTTCTCCGAACCCGGGGGTCGCACAGACGCTTCGAATTAAAGGGGGACGTATATGTACAGGGATTTGCAATAAACTGTCTGTGACGCCACCCACGGTGTGTGGTGAGATGTAGCACCTGCTGCTGCTCCTGTTGTGGGGTACCCAGGGGAAATGTGATGGCAGCTAGATGTTAACCCCTCCGTGGGTAGCGATGGATGCCCCGGGGCCCAATGTCTCTGTGCAAGGGATGATAACGGCAGGGGCCGGCGCACCCGGTCAGACCGGGGATGTTACTCACAGTTGAATAAATCACACAAGTCCTTTGGTAAACCAAGGTGATGGTGGCTGGTTGCCGCAGACGGGTGTATCTGGTCCCACACCTGGGCCGGTGGTCAATGCCCCTTTCCTCTGCACCTTGTGTTTTCTGTGGTGGACTTCCTGGTGTGTAACGCAGGAGTGCGCTCCCGGTCCTTTGGTTGGGAGCCGTGCCCATAAGACGCTGACCCGTAGGATCTACTGGGCCCTGGCGGATGCCCTATTCCTCTCTGTGGGTGGTTGTCTACTTTTCGGGACTTAGGTTGGGACAGGACGGGACGGGTCGGACCAGACCACCTTCCCACCGCTCCGCCCACCCAAAACAACCTGTTCCCTGGTGCCACCACTAAGCACTGGTGCACACTCCTTTGCCCAAGTCCAGGAACGGGTCCGGGTGACGCCCACACGGGCCGGGTAAAAAGTTCCTTACCTAGCAGTCTTTCTCACGAGCCCCAAGTTCGGGGACCCCTGGCCTGGAGGGTAGTCACCGGTTTTAGTAGTGACTGGGCCTCGGCCGACTCTACCGCAGGTCCTTCCTCCAATCAGCCTCTCCAGAGACTGCGGCAGGAAAAGAAAGGTGGTCGGGGATTATGTACAAACATTGAACACCGCTGCTTCCTTCTGCAGCTTTCCCACAAGACCGCCACTGGACAGCACCGGTCCCCAATGCCACCTTCACTCACGGGTGGCACTGTCAAAAAGACTCCGTCTTCTTGCTGCTTGCGGTGCGGGTACGGATTCTCCTCTGGACCTGGCTCCATCCTCCACCAGGGGCTCCGACCCCTGATGTCCTCTTCACTTCAAACATGCAGGGTTGAAGACGTTCAACAAGAACTTTTCCAACTTTTCCAACTGCTCTGCCACCCTCTACCTGCTGTGCAGATGGCGCTGTGCAGATGGCCTCCTCTGGGAACATGAGGACATTCAACAAGGGTGGCGGGTTCAAACAGTTAACTTTTAACTTGTAACTTTGAACTTTTCATAGATAGACTTACGGGTTCCGCTACCACTGCTGCATAGGGCCGTACAGCTCACTCTGCGGCCTGGAAACAGCATCCCATGGACCAGCCGCAGTACATCCCGGAACTGTGGGCTTCCATCGGGAGCGGAGGTGGTATAGCAGGCAGTGATGTTACTTCTGGTAGCTGTGTCGGCCGACACACCTTGGCCCTGCTGGGAACGGGCTCCGGCTCCGGGCAGGTCAGTGAGGCCAGGAGGGTCTCTCCCCCGACGCGGCGCTGTCTCGGTGGCTCAACTCTCGCAGGCCCACACCACGGCCACCATTCTCCGGATATCCGCTTCCTGCCCTCAATTGGTTAATTAGCTAGGCCGTTGGTGCCGGTCCTGGCTTCAGGGTCCAAGTGCCCCTTTTGTGCATGGTTTCCGGGTCGGTTCTCCGGTGTCGGTACCGGCGGGCTACAACCCTGACCCGGTCCACCTCGGATCTCCGGCAGCCGTCTCTCCGTCTCTTGCTGGCGCTGACCACTGTCTGCCACCTAGCCAAGGTGTCAGGGCTCCGACCCTGGCACCTGTCAGCTTGAACTTCAGGCCTTGACTGCCTGAGCTCGCCTCCTCCACTCCACTCTGAACTTGACTCTAGACTTATCTTATCTGACTGTTTTCCCGCCCCAGGCTCTCCAGACCCCTAGGTGGGTGTTCTCCATCTGCCTGGTCCCGCCCACTGGTGTGTCTGTCCTTCCCTGAGGGGGGTGACTAGGGTTTCAGGTAGGCTGATTTAACCCTGTGTGGGAGAGGTGTTGTGCGGGGGCCTAGCTGTGTGACTACCTGGTTTTGCCAGGGCGTCACAGAGACCCAAATATTGTGCTTTAAAATGGTGGTAGAAAGGTATCCGGTATGGATCCCAAATTTTACAGTTCGGGTCCACCCATCACTAAACATGACCTGTCACTTGCTCAAAAAAGTTGAGTTAAATACTTTTTAAAAATGCCTGAGCTCCCCTCACTGCCATTTTTTTGTGCATTGTGGCTAGATTGCAGATACTCACATTTGATGTATTTTGAGTGCAATATGTGAAATCTCTTCTTTGCAGTCCAACATGGCATTTCTTCATAGTCTTTTCTTAAGGTGTACACTTTCACTTCTCTCGCCACGATTTTACTAATCACAGTTTGTCAACTGTTCTAGCAGTCCAGCAGTATCAGAAGTTGGGAATGGCAGTATATGGGAGTGAGGTGTGAAAACATGTGCCCCCAAAGAAAAGTGAAGAAACGCCCAACTGGACTTTAAAGCAAAGACTACATACAGTACAATCCCAAAGCAACAAATATGAATATATCTGCAAAGCTGTGATGCAACGTGAAACGGGTTATTAAACTTAATGTTCTTTGAGCAAGTCACAGGTCCTCGTTAAAGTTATCTTGATCTTCATCTATTTGAAAAAATAAAAATCAGAAATTTTAATGGAACATTGTAGAAAACACAAATCTATTTGTGCGTATAAGCAGAAACCTGACAATGCAGGGCAGTGGGCAGGGAGAATCCACCAGTGACCCGCCTGTCTGACTAATCTACAGCGCGGCTTTGTCACTAACGGCTATTAAAAGTATGAGGCTCTTCAGAGTCAGACATACCTGACTGAGTTCTTACAGCCAGTGCCTGATACTTTCTGCCTAATCCGTGGGCATTATGTATCAGCTGTCCGGTTCTGTTTAACAGCTTATCTGCATATAAGGCAAACATGGATTTCCCTGGAATAGGTTGCAGATACCAAGGTATCATATGGTACCATCTTCCTACGACCTACAGTACATTTCAATGTAGATGGCTTAGGAAGGTTAAAGTTACAGTTTCCCTTCATGCAACCACTTTTTACTGTATATGGATCAACAATGCTCATATGTGAAATTTTGTAAAAGAGCCCAAAGAAATATCCAAATATATTGTTTTAGGGTCGTCAATAAGTATCTATATCTTTTATACTCATATGGGTAAAAGATGTAAACAAACTATCAAATTGAATTAAACAAGATTAATGGTAAAGGAGGAGCTGCCGGGAGCGGAAGTCCGAAGTGAGTACATGCTGCGGCGAGTGGTGATCAAAGCCTGACGTCTATCGTACAATACCAGGCCCAGGCTGCAGGTCGCCGCTCACCGTCACCGTGTTCAGGGAGAAAGTGGAGCGCACAGTATACGCTGTGGGCTCCACAAAGATGGCGCTGATCATCTCCCTCTGCTTTGATATGACAGCCCAGGGGGCATGTCCAGAGAGTAGCCACAATGGAGGAGATAGGGTCGGATGCCGAGAATTAGCCCTTATGCACAGGGATGTAAACAGCAAAATAAGAGGCTAAAATATAACCTTTATTGTGAAGTTATTAAAATGCTATAGTATTAGGTAATTAGGTAACCAAAAGCCTCCCTGGGTAACTGACAATATTTTACTTCAGATATAGACCACATAAAAGTATAATATATTCATGTAGTCCACCCAGAGACGCCACTGACATAACAAAATCAACAAAAAAAACCAACAAAACAAACATAAATTGTGTGATTACTTGAAGCAGTAATATGAACAGTGGTCCAGCAAGAAGATAACCAAATAATAAAAAAAACACAAAATAACCAACAAAAATACCGATTGACAGTGGTCAATAAGCAAATGACACCATACTATTCATTAGCAGTGCAAATGATAAGTAAGGAACATTCTCAACGGATTGTTGGAGTATGGGGTGAGTCAGCGTCTCCTTCATGAGAGTCCTCCAGCCTCCATGACATTACTGGCCCCATTTATTCCTGAGAGACTCATCTTGATCTGTCACCACAAAACAAGGGCAGACCACCGGTCACACCGCTCTGATCCCTGGAGACCACAACATGTAAGGCTATTATGCTATCCTGAAAAATGAAAAATCTCCTGATGAGCTTCGTTGTTTATTTATATGGAACGAAACGCGTTGAGATGAAGAGATAAAAAATATTTTTTCTGGGCACCTGTCTTGGACACAGAAATTTCAGATAAGTGCAGAAAGCTCTATTGTTAAAAAAGGTTTTGTTTGATTGATACCTAGTAATCACTGACCAGAATTTCAGGGCCTTATTTAGGGCCAGCCGCCGAGGAATGGGGGCACCGTAAAATAAGGGTGTACTCCATTGCCAGGCAGGAGTGAGATGATTGAGGGAGAGCTTTATATCTGAAAACATATCTGTGTTTATTTCTTGTCTTATTGTTTGGGTGTCTGAGATATAGGTAGTCCTTACCACTAGAGAGACTTTTTTGAATATTGTTGAAGAGGGTGAGAGAAGGGATTTTTAAGGGAGAGCCGCCGAGGAATGGGGGCATCGGTTAAGTGAGGATGTACTCCATTGACAGGCAGGAAAAGTCCTGGTTAGGGGAAGCTTAAGGACATGGCCATTTTTTCTACCTGTCTCCCTATATGATTGATGGAGTATTGCTCTAAAGTATGGTAATTTCCCTCCCATCCACTCTCTAAATAATCTCAACTATAAGTGGCTTAGACACCTTCTTACATTTTCACTATATATTTGTTGTTTGTCTAGGTCTGGGAAATAAATTTTAATGTATATAAATAAAGAAAAACTTTTAATGAGTTATTAATTGAAATTGGGTATATTCTGACACAACGCTTTACTTGTATACCAGTCAATAATCGTTTTTTCTGAGTGTTTTTCCTGGAGTATGGGGTGAGTCAGCGTCTCCTTCATGAGAGTCCTCCAGCCTCCATGACATTACTGGCCCCATTTATTCCTGAGAGACTCATCTTGACCTGTCACCCCAAAACGTCCGCCCTAACAAGGGTAGACCACATCTAACTCTATTAATTAATCCCTTATACATTCACTGGCCTTGGCCCGACGCGTTTCATCGTCACTGAATCATCAGGAGGCTCCGGTATACAGTAGGGGTCAGAGGTTCTGTCTCCCAGCTCCCAGGCAAAATGAACTGCGAATCCACTGGCAGCTGCCGTATTTGTGGTGTGTAACTGTCGTTACACACTGCAAATCCAAGAAGGCAGCACCCAGTGTTTCAATAAAAATAGAATTAAATAAAAACTAAATAAACATGAGTTTAATCTTGTATTAAAAATAATTGTTTCCATAATCAGTAAATATTCATACAAAAACTACATTCGCGGCACATTCTCTTCAAATATTTTTTTAGTAACACATTTTTCTCTTTTATAGGGTGTTTTGGGCAACATCAAAAGTGGAAAATCTTCTCTTGTTCATCGATTTGTTACAGGATCCTATTTGGCATTAGAAGCACCAGAAAGTAAGTTTTATTTAATCTGTATACTGACAAAATAGTTACAGTCTATGTACTTTTACTATATGTCCTCAACCTGACTGAGATTTCATATTTTCCCCGGTGATTATGGTGAATACATTTTAGATCCATGGAACATACACATTTGTATTATATGGTTAGTCTACAGTATACAATAGCTGAAAAATTGGTATATAGGTCCATGTAAGGTGAGACTTACTTAGGCCCATCTAGTATATGTTTTTTTAATGAGGACGTATACATTTGGATGTATTATGTAATAAGTAATAATATGGTCCTAGTCGACTATATTTCTATGACCCCTATTTCATACATGGAAAAGTTACTTTCTGCTGGATTCCATCACATACTCCATAAAATACCAGATTATAAGGCAATTCTATCTTACAAGCATTTCTTCAACTGGAGAATATCCCTGCAATATGTTACAGCATGGTGGTCCCATATGGCAATACACAAAGTGCTACTGAGCATTGGGTCTATGTGTGCCACCACAAGGGCCAGCAGATTGCCCTGCTGTAAGCATAATGAAGTGTTTTCTGATTCAGAAAGGTACTGATACAGTATCAAATAAAAAGAAAAAAAAATACTTCTCAGTTCACCCACATATAGGTGAAATCATGAATCCTTCTCCACAGATGTAGCAATGCACGGAAAGAAAAATCCAGCTGGTCAACCGGGAAGAAACATTGAAGATAAAATCAAGCAAGCCCATACTTAATACATTTTAATTTTACTCAAAAATTGTTAAAAAAACATAGTGGCACACACAGCTGGAAGCAGATCAATGTGAAAAGCACATGGGATCGGTAACGCGTTTCGAACCAGCCCGGTACTTATTCATACCATGATATTATGGCATGACTAAGAACCGTTACCGCTCCCATGTGTTTTTCACTTTGATCTGCTTGCACCGGTGTGTGCCACCATGGTTTTTTTAAACGATTTTTGAACAAAAGGAAGATTTTTTTTAAGTACGGGATTGCTGGATTTTCTCTTCATATGACTGATAAAGTATATATTTGTCACACTAGGTACGAGGAAGTACCAAGCGCATGGTGAAAGGGAAGAGAAAGGAAATCCTCTGTCTAGGGAAAGGGAAGATGGTGACCCCTGACCGAACCTATTGCTGGTCCCTGGAGTCCCTCACCACCCTAGATAGCTTCCACACCTATGTGCTGAGCTGGATACCTCACCCTAGGTGTCCCTAGTGCTAAATAGGGAATGGATGGGATGAGCTCTTCGTCAACCCCACTAAACACTACAGAAGACACAAGGAGGACACACAGAGGGAAAAGCATGAACTACTTATCTACAGATGACTCAGGTCATCATCAATACCACAGAGGAATGAACTGAAGAATATCACCAGCACCAGTCCAAAGGAAAGATGGGGTATACAGTTAGGTCCAGAAATATTTGTACAGTGACACAAGTTTTGTTATTTTAGCTGTTTACAAAAACATGTTCAGAAATACAATTATATATATAATATGGGCTGAAAGTGCACACTCCCAGCTGCAATATGAGAGTTTTCACATCCAAATCGGAGAAAGGGTTTAGGAATCATAGCTCTGTAATGCATAGCCTCCTCTTTTTCAAGGGACCAAAAGTAATTGGACAAGGGACTCTAAGGGCTGCAATTAACTCTGAAGGCGTCTCCCTCGTTAACCTGTAATCAATGAAGTAGTTAAAAGGTCTGGGGTTGATTTCAGGTGTGTGGTTTTGCATTTGGAAGCTGTTGCTGTGACCAGACAACATGCGGTCTAAGGAACTCTCAATTGAGGTGAAGCAGAATATCCTGAGGCTGAAAAAAAAGAAAAAATCCATCAGAGAGATAGCAGACATGCTTGGAGTAGCAAAATCAACAGTCGGGTACATTCTGAGAAAAAAGGAATTGACTGGTGAGCTTGGGAACTCAAAAAGGCCTGGGCGTCCACGGATGACAACAGTGGTGGATGATCACCGCATACTTTCTTTGGTGAAGAAGAACCCGTTCACAACATCAACTGAAGTCCAGAACACTCTCAGTGAAGTAGGTCTATCTGTCTCTAAGTCAACAGTAAAGAGAAGACGCCATGAAAGTAAATACAAAGGGTTCACATCTAGATGCAAACCATTCATCAATTCCAAAAATAGACAGGCCAGAGATAAATTTGCTGAAAAACACCTCATGAAGCCAGCTCAGTTCTGGAAAAGTATTCTATGGACAGATGAGACAAAGATCAACCTGTACCAGAATGATGGGAAGAAAAAAGTTTGGAGAAGAAAGGGAACGGCACATGATCCAAGGCACACCACATCCTCTGTAAAACATGGTGGAGGCAACGTGATGGCATGGGCATGCATGGCTTTCAATGGCACTGGGTCACTTGTGTTTATTGATGACATAACAGCAGACAAGAGTAGCTGGATGAATTCTGAAGTGTACCGGGATATACTTTTAGCCCAGATTCAGCCAAATGCCGCAAAGTTGATCGGACGGCGCTTCATAGTACAGATGGACAATGACCCCAAGCATACAGCCAAAGCTACCCAGGAGTTCATGAGTGCAAAAAAGTGGAACATTCTGCAATGGCCAAGTCAATCACCAGATCTTAACCCAATTGAGCATGCATTTCACTTGCTCAAATCCAGACTTAAGACGGAAAGACCCACAAACAAGCAAGACCTGAAGGCTGCGGCTGTAAAGGCCTGGCAAAGCATTAAGAAGGAGGAAACCCAGCGTTTGGTGATGTCCATGGGTTCCAGACTGAAGGCAGTGATTGCCTCCAAAGGATTCGCAACAAAATATTGAAAATAAAAATATTTTGTTTGGGTTTGGTTTATTTGTCCAATTACTTTTGACCTCCTAAAATGTGGAGTGTTTGTAAAGAAATGTGTACAATTCCTACAATTTCTATCAGATATTTTTGTTCAAACCTTCAAATTAAATGTTACAATCTGCACTTGAATTCTGTTGTAGAGATTTCATTTCAAATCTAATGTGGTGGCATGCAGAGCCCAACTCGCGAAAATTGTGTCACTGTCCAAATATTTCTGGACCTAACTGTATAAGCACAGAGAGAATGCTGATGAACAGCAGCTGGGTGGAAGGCGAGCTCCTGCTGGGTCCAAAAGGGGAAAGGATGAATCAAGCAGGAAATCTACCTATACCAATGAATACTGACAGTAGGAACAATGGGAAGTCAGAGAGCATTCTGCACAGCCAAACACTATGATCTTCTATGGCCCGAAAACACATGACTATTTGTCACACATGACACACCCGTGACAATATTTGTCCACCATTTCTGCTGAAAAGCTATGTTCAAATATGGGCTGCTTAGTAAAAGCACAGTATGAACACAATATAAGTGTCCCATAGACATATGGCATAAATTACCTTGGATACACATGCCCCATTTTGAGAATCAGGGTACATGATGCTAGTGTGAAGGTGTTAATATGATAAAAATACAATGCATTCAGAGCTATGCTAGGTGAGCCAGTTTTTTCGATGAGCATTAACTTATGCTATCTAGTTCAATCAGTTCCCGGTTTCTCTATAAGCCTCCCACACACATACTCTGCTGGGTTCTTTATGTGCTGTTGCTTAAAGTAGCAAAAAGCTTTATGTTTTGTCAGCATGAAAAAAAAATTGCTTTTGCAAAGCCATAAAAGAACATCTCTTACTCAGAACATTAGAAAGGAAGGAATTCAAAAAAGTAAATTAATCACCTCTGCGTAGGCTCCCAGCATGAGAAATTCTATACTTTTACTGGGAACAGATTGGAGTTTTACTGATTTGTTGCTTTCTATTTACTCCTCATTAAAGGGGTTTGCCGCCCTCTTCTTAAACTTAATGTATGACTCCAATATGCTAAAAAATGAGAGCATATACCCCCTACAAGCCCCTGCTGCTCCTGCGACTTGCTGGCTGTGTCCCTTTCAGGGCTACATCTTTACTGTTTTGGCTGGCATTTCATCTGATCTGTGCAGCCAATTCACTGGCTGCAGTGGTCAGGTTCTGACCACACCAAAAGAGTAGTGGAAACCAAAAGAGGACATGGCAAACGGGAAGGAGGTACATTTGTGGGAGAATGAAAGAAGAAGGGGGGGGACTCGACACCAATACCACGGAATAAAATGCAGGAACTTTATTTCATCTTCTTAAAAATTCATCATGCAAAAATCTCCAGGCTTATGATTACAGACTGTTTTTATTCCCCTCTTTGTCCGAAACGCGTCAAGCCGCATGATGTCCAATTTGGAGCTTTTTGCTTGACGAATTTTTAAGAAGATGAAATAAAGTTTCTGCATCTTATTCCGTGGTATTGGTGCTGAGTCCCCCCCATCTACTTTCTTTTTTGCCTTGGATTACGGACCTGCCTGTCCGGTGGACTACGAGCATCTGCTTGAACCCTGGAGAGCATAACACGGGTGAGCTGAAAATTCTCTCTTTTCTTCTACATTTGTGGAAGAGTAGGTGTGGAAGAACACTTGTTAAACCTCATACACATGCTCAAGTGCACAAATTGTAAAACTATAGATCCATCTATTAACATTATATGGAACAGTAAGAAATAATAAAAGAACTGATACGTTACCAGTATGGAAGTTTCTCACAGATTCATGTACAGGGAGCCAGATTCTCACTCTCCATTAAATTCTAATCTGAGAACATTTTGACCATATGTCAGACTCATGAAGCATCGTACAATTATTAATGCGGTATAAAAGTAAATCTGTGAAAATATAGCATTACATGGGGGTGTAAAAACATCCATAGGGTAACATTTTTACCATACTGTAGGCATGTGTTATATGGAATTGGTATCGATCTGATGTAAGATCATGTTGGATACACTTTAGTACTCTACAAATACAGTATATCACAAAATATCTCCAATTTTTGTAAATAATTTATTATATCTTTACATGAGACAACACTATAACAGTATGATACAATGTAAAGTAATCAGTGTACAGCTTGTATAACAGTGTAAATTTGTTATGCCCTTTAAATAACTCAACACAGCCATTAATGTCTAAACTGCTTGCAACAAACGAGCGTACACCCCTTAGTGAAAATGTCGAAATTGCGCCCAATTAGCCATTTTCTCTCTACAGCGTCATGTGACTAATTAATGTTAGAATGACTTAGGTGTGAATGGGGAGCAGGTGTGTTAAATTTTGTGTTATCGCTCACATTCTCTCATACTGGCCACTGAAAGTTCAACATGGAACCTCATGGCAAAGAACTTTCTTTTGCCTTAGCATTGACATGCTCCTTCTTTCAAAAACGCAACATTTTTCCATTTCAGTCAGGAAAAAAAGGAATTGTGCGCACGTGATTTCCTATATGTAAGTAGTGGGACTCCTAATCTGGCAAAGCCTATGCACTAAGTGCAAGGCGTTTCAAAAGTTAAAAGGGGGGATTGCAATACACCATGGAATACATGTAGAGGATGGCCTCAGAAAATATTTTTTCCCCATTTGGAAGGCGTGGGACTCCTATACTGGTAAAGCGTATGTACTATGTGCAAGGGCTTCGAAAATTGTAAGGAGAAACTCCAACACACCCTGGAACACACATAGAGTAGGGTCTCAGAAAACATTTATATTTAGAAGGAGTTGGACTTTTTTGGCCAACAACAAGGAGTCCTGGAGGCCACTGCTCAGAGTACAAGTGGCACAAGGACTTTCAGACATCCAACTCTGTAGATAAGCTAGAAAAGAGAAGCGCTGATAGGGTTTTACCAGATCAAACACACGGTTAGCAAATGGTAAATGCACTCACCGATTGAGGTTGGGAGAGGTCACAACCACCACAGATAGCATGAGATAATGGCGGCTGCTGCGGCCCCACGTGTTTCAGACTTCAAAGTGGAGAGGGAGAAGGGGTTGATTTACTGGCCTGAAGAAGAGGTCTTAGACCTTGAAACGTGTAGACCCATGGAATAAAAGATTGTCTAATTTATCAACATCTCCTTCTGTATTACTGGCGGATTGCGCGGGTTTAACCCCTTCTCCCTCTCCACTTTGAAGACATCCAACTCTGAAATTGCATCAGCTAATTTTCTTCTGTGCCAGCTCAGGGCATCAGGCAGTCCTGAGGCTTCAAATAAATTAAACCAGGGATTTCCAAACTTTTTTAATCTCCTTGGAGACCTTTGCCAATGAAAATTCATCAACCATATGGGGGGAACTTCTTCAAGCCAATCCGAAGGAATGAACACCACATATTCTTTTATTCATACAAGAGTTGCATTTGGGCCTTTCTCCCATTGGATGAATGCATCTTTATTTTATTTTTTTATATGGAGTTGAGACAAATCTGAGACTCGCAAGCTGTAATAATTGCTTCCTACATTCTTAAGTTGATTCGGTTTTAGAGCCAC
The DNA here is from genome assembly GCF_048569485.1 of Anomaloglossus baeobatrachus. Taxonomy (NCBI): domain Eukaryota; kingdom Metazoa; phylum Chordata; class Amphibia; order Anura; family Aromobatidae; genus Anomaloglossus; species Anomaloglossus baeobatrachus. The sequence continues at coordinate 666,876,031 of NC_134354.1, read as the reverse complement.
CTGGGGCAAAATAAGTAATAGGCACATCCACATGTCAAAAGAAAATGCAGACAGGCTGACTATTCTCAAAATGAACAAGGCCTAGATTGGCCTTGACGTCTGAAGCCCAGCAGATGACATTAGCGAAACATAATTCAATTCAAATGTTTGTTTTTTTTCTGTGTATTCCCATGCACCCCTTCCCACCCTAAAAATGGTATACGGTTTATGGTTTACTGTATTCCTTGTCCTCCTCGTCTACCACTATATCGACAGTGTTATCATGGGACACTTTCTCATAATTGTTGGAGGGTGAGCAGGAGGACCTCAATCAACTATTAGAGGACCAGCAGCTGGCCCTTACTCATAATTTTTAGAGGCCTTACTCATAATTTTTAGAGGGCCAGCAGCCAGCAGCAGCCTCAAGTCCCCTAAGGTGAGAAGTAAATACAGTAAAAAGTAAAAACAAAAGTTTTAAAAATATGAAAAAACAAACAAAAAAACACAAATGTTGAAATCACCCCCCCTTTTTGCCCAATTACAAATAAAACAATTAAAACAAAATACACAAATTTGGTATCGCTGCATTCGTAAAAGTCTGATCTATCAAAATATAAAATAAGGCTTTTTTCTGCCGCAACATTCTAAGAAAATCTAATAAGAACCAATTAAAACATTGTATCTATGCTAAGAAGATATCCTTAAAAACATCAGCTCAGGACGCAAAAAGTAAGCAATCACACAGCCCCATAGCCCGAAAAAATGAAAACGTTACGGGTCTCAGAAAATGAAGACAAAAGTAGAAAAATTTTCTTACAAAGTTTGGAATTTTTTTGCATCACTTAAATAAAAAAAAACAACTATGTTTGCTACTCATACAGACCTGTAACCATATCGCCAGTTCAATTTTACCTTATAGTGAACATGGTAAATAAAGTAAAAACAATTGTGAAATTGCACCTTTTTGCAATTTTAACACATTTGGAATTATTTTTTGCCATTTTCCAGTACACCATGTGGTCGAATGAACGGTGTCATTCAAAAGTACAAATAGTCACACACACAAAACAAGCCCTTATAATGCTATATTGACTAGAGATGAGCGAACCGGTCGCGGTTCGGCTCGCCGAACCGAGGTCTGGTTCGAGTTCGGTTCGGTGAACCCCTCGAACCCATAGGAAACAATGGGAGGCAATCACAAACACATAAAAACACCTAGAAAACACCCTCAAAGGTGTCCAAAAGGTGACAAACAACTCACAACACAACACAAACACATGGGAAAGTGACAAGGACAAATACTCATGTGAAAACTAAACAGATGGACGAGGAAAAAGAGGAGGAGACACAGATATAGGGCATGCCCTTCTAAAATCATGTAAAATACGGCAAGGTGACTCAGAGCGGAGTCTCCCTTTTTTCCAAAAATTGGGCCACACAGACACCCACCCCTTCAGTGGCAGCACTTGTGCCCCAGTTGTACACTTCACAGGTAGATTTGCATCAAGCACATTCAAAAATACGCCATCCTTAACCGTCCCCAGGATGACATCGGGGTAGGTAGCAAAGTCTTTGCTGATCCCAGATCTGTTCATCTTGGATCACTTTTAGAAACACTGCAAGTAAGGGTTACTCCAAGCGGAGTCTCCCTTTTTTTCCAAAAATTGGGCCACACAGACACCCCATCAGTGGCAGCACTTGTGCCCAAGTTGCAAACAGGATGTTTTGATTTGCATCAAGCACATTCCAAATCCACAAGCATTTACTCTCCCCGGGATGACACAGGGGTAGTAAATTCCTTGTGGATCCATGACTTGTTCATTTTGATGAACGTTAGTCTGTCCATATTGTCACTGGACAGACGCGTGCGCTTATCTGTCAGCACACACCCAGCAGCACTGAAGACACGTTCAGAGACAACGCTGGCAGCTGGACACGACAAGATCTCCAAGGCGTAAGTGGAGAGCTCTGGCCATTTTTCAAGATTTGAAGCCCAAAATGAGCAAGGCTCCATTGGCAAAGTCATGGCATCGATGTTCATTTGGAGATACTCCTGTATCATCCTCTCCAGCCGTTGACTATGTGTCAGACTTGTTGTCTCTAGTGGCCTTGCAAAGGATGGTCTAAAAAAATTATGAAAAGATTCAATAAAATTGCTGTTACCAGCACCACATACGGTGCTGCTGGTACGGGTAGACTGTTGAAGATGACGAGACCGTCCCATATTTGTCAAGTTACAACTGGGAGAATCACTCCCTGCACCTGCACGGTTGTTTGGTGGAAAAGCCGAGCTAAGATCGAGTAACAGCTTCTGCTGATACTCCTGCATACGTGCGTCCCTTTTTATGGCTGGAATTATGTCACAAAATTTGGACTTGTACCGGGGATCTAATAGTGTGGCAAGCCAGTAGCCATCAGCACTTCTAATTTTGACAATACGAGGGTCATGTTGGAGGTAGTACAGCAAGAAGGCGCTCATGTGTCTTGCGCAGCCATGCGGAACAAGTCCACGCTGTGTTTGTGGCATAGAGGTGCTAACCGTTCTTTCTTCCTCTGACATCTCCCCCCAACCTCTTTCAACTGAAATTTGACCAAGGTCTCCCTCATCCGCTGAGTCTTCCATGTCCATGGACAGTTCGTCCTCCATTTCTTCATGTTCTCCTGAACCTCCCTCAACATTTCGCCTGCTACCATGCGCCCTTGTTGATCCCTGTCCCCCATGGTCCCATGCCTGCCGCCTTGGTAATGATGAACGTCTGGACCTTGGAGATGTTGTTGTCCCTTGCGCATATGAATCCTCCTGTAGTTCTTCCCCTTCCTGTTGTCTCACCCCCTGACTCCGAATAGTGTTTAGCGTGTGCTCCAGCATGTAAATGACTGGAATTGTCATGCTGATAATGGCATTGTCAGCGCTAAACATATTCGTCACCATGTCGAAACTGTGCAGAAGGGTGCATAGGTCCTTGATCTGAGACCACTCCATCAGGGTGATCTGCCCCACCTCTGCATCTTGTTGGCCCAGGCTATACGTCATGACGTATTGGACCAGGGCTCGGCGGTGCTGCCACAGTCGCTGTAACATGTGGAGAGTCGAATTCCAGCGTGTCGGCACATCGCATTTCAGGCGATGAACCGGCAGGCCGAAAGACTTCTGGAGCGATGCAAGTCGCTCATCTGCGGCGCTTGAACGGCGGAAGTGAGTAGACAGTTTTCGTGCCCTGGTCAGAAGGCCATCTAGGCCGGGATAGTGTGTTAAAAATTGCTGGACAACAAGGTTCAACACGTGAGCCATACAAGGTACGTGTGTCACCTTGCCCAGGCGAAGGTCCGCACCCAGGTTTGCAGCATTGTCGCACACGGCCTTACCAGACTGCAGGTTGAGTGGAGACAACCATTTATTAAACTCGGACCGCAGAGCTGACCACAACTCCTCAGCTGTGTGACTCTTATTCCCAAGACATGTCAAGCTAAAGACCGCCTGATGACGTTGCGATCTGCTGCCAGCATAGTAATGAGGGGTGCGTGATTCCTTCTGCGCAGTGAGAACGCTGGTGGCCTGACCAGGCAGGCTTGGGGCGGAGGTGGAGGACACAGATGAGGTGGAGGAGGCAGAAGCAGTGGCGGAACTTGGACAGACAGAGGATTGACACACAAGTCGTGGGGACAGCAAGACTTGTGCAGCAGACCCTTCACCATCTATCACCATAGTTACCCAAAACCAGTCAGCGACATGTAACATCCCTGTCCATGCTTACTGGTCCAAATATCGGTGGTGAAATGCACCCGTTCACACACAGAGTTTCTCAGGAAAGCGGTGATGTTGTGTGCGACATGCTGGTGTAGCGCAGGCACACCTTTCTTAGAGAAGTAGTGGCGACTGGGCATCTGGTACTGGGGCACAGCGACAGACATAAGGTCTCTAAAATCCTGTGTGTTCACCAGGCTGAAAGGCAGCATTTCCGTAGCCAAGAGCTTACAGAGGGATAAAGTCAACCTCTTAGCTTTGTCATGGGTCGCAGGAAATGGCCTTTTATTTGTCCACATCTGAGGGACAGAGATGTGGCTGCTGTGTGTAGACGGTGGTGAGTAGGGTGTCCCTGAAAAAATGCAGGTTTGGGAGGAAAGTGCAGGCGTAGACATGATGTTGCCTTCATCCAACGTTGATGCTATCGATGTCTGAGAGAGCTGTACACACGCACTTGTTTCCACTTCTAAACCAACTGACGACCTACCAAGCAAACTGCCTGTTGCGGTTACAGTGGTGGAAGTTGTGCGTGGAAAACCAGGTGTGACAGCTGTCCCCACAGTCCTAAAAGATGAAGAGCGCGCGGATGCACTGGAAGGGGCAGGCGGTGGATGGTCCGCTCCGCTAGGCCGCATTGCAGCACGGTGAGCTTCCCACTGGGACATATGATATTTATTCATGTGACAATTCATGGAAGAAGTTGTCAAACTGCTGAGGTTTTTGCCTCTGCTAACAGATTCCCGACAAATTTTACAGATCACATGATTTGGGTGATCCTTTGCAAGGTCAAAAAAGGACCAGGCTAGGCAAGGCTTAGAGGACACGCGACCTGCTGAGCCACCCCGACTAGTGCTCAGAGGCAGAGTGGTGGCTGAGGATGCAGTTGTAGACGTGCTACCAGTACTCCTCCTCTGTCTAGGAAGGCGCAAGGTAACTTCATCGTCAGTTGCATCCTTCTCCACCGCCTCTGTTGACCTCCTCAAGTGCCTGACTGTTGGTTGACAGTAGGTGGGATCTAGAACTTCCTCATCAAGTGTTGTGTTTGCACTCCCCTCACCCTCAGACCGAGCCTCTTCCTGCCCTGAACGAATATTTAAGTTGTCATCCCAATCTGGTATCTGCGTCTCATCGTCATCAGTATGTTCCTCATTGTCTATTACAACAGGTGTTACAGTTTGTTAATAAGGGTCAACATTAAGCTCAGAAACTTGGTCATCAGGGCCTGAATCTGAGTCACAAAGGTTCTGGGCATCACTGCAGACCATTTCCTGGTCTGTACTAACTGTAGCTTGGGAGCAGACCTCTGATTCCCAGGTTATAGTGTGACTGAACATCTCTGCAGACTCAGCCATCTCTGTTCCACCATACTGTGCAGGGCGGATGGAGACTTGAGAGCTGGGAGAAAGCAAGTGTGATTGGGATGACAACTCAGAGGACTGGTGTTTTTTGGATGCGGTAGTTGAGGTGGCGGAGAGGGCACTTGTTGGACCACTTGAGATCCATTCAAACATTTTCTTTTTTTGGCCATCATCTACCTTTGTTCCAGTTATTCGTGTTCGTAAAAAAGGGAGCACATCTGATTGTCCATGGTAAGTAGTAGACATCTTACTTTTGCTGGAAGATGGCTTATCTTCAGCAGATGTTAATGGAGCTTTGCCACCTTCCCCACGGACAAACACTTTTTTTTCCTTTTCCAACACGCCTGTTCCCCTTTCCACCAGCATCTGTCATTTTGCCACTCATTTTGATTGCGACAAGATTGTGCACTTAAAATGTGGTAGTAAAAATTGAGAGGTGGTGTAGATTGCAGCGGTGGTCTACCTTTATTGACAGCAGAATAAAAAACAATAACTATCCCTGACAATGCAACTATGGCCCTTAAACTAGCAGCAGAGTTTGCTATTCTAATAGCTTAGTAAAAATCAGTTTGACGGTGCAATTTAGATGTGCTGGAAATAGCTTGGCACCAGTGGGACACTAATGAAGTCCAACAGCCACTTTTTGGATGCCACTAAGTTTCCTCAGTGTTTGCTATTATAATGACTTAGTAACAATGAGCTTGAGGGTGCAATGCAGAGGTGCTGCAAATTGCTTGGCACCAGTGGAACACTAATGAAGTCCAACAGCCACTTTTTGGATGCCACTAGGTTTCCTCAGTGTTTGCTATTATAATGGCTTAGTAACAATGAGCTTGAGGGTGCAATGCAGAGGTGCTGCAAATTGCTTGGCACCAGTGGGACACTAATGAAGTCCAACAGCCACTTTTTGGATGCCACTAAGTTTCCTCAGTTTTTGCTATTATAATGGCTTAGTAACAATGAGCTTGAGGGTGCAATGCAGAGGTGCTGCAAATTGCTTGGCACCAGTGGGACACTAATGAAGTCCAACAGCCACTTTTTGGATGCCACTAAGTTTCCTCAGTGTTTGCAATTATAATGGCTTAGTAACAATGAGCTTGAGGGTACAATGCAGAGGTGCTGCAAATTGCTTGGCACCAGAGGGACACTAATGAAGTCCAACAGCCACTTTTTGGATGCCACTAGGTTTCCTCAGTGTTTGCTATTATAATGGCTTAGTAACAATGAGCTTGAGGGTGCAATGCAGAGGTGCTGCAAATTGCTTGGCACCAGTGGGACACTAATGAAGTCCAACAGCCACTTTTTGGATGCCACTAGGTTTCCTCAGTGTTTGCTATTATAATGGCTTAGTAACAATGAGCTTGAGGGTGCCATGCAGAGGTGCTGCAAATTGCTTGGCACCAGTGGGACACTAATGAAGTCCAACAGCCACTTTTTGGATGCCACTAAGTTTCCTCAGTGTTTGCTATTATAATGGCTTAGTAACAATGAGCTTGAGGGTGCAATGCAGAGGTGCTGCAAATTGCTTGGCACCAGTGGGACACTAATGAAGTCCAACAGCCACTTTTTGGATGCCACTAAGTTTCCTCAGTGTTTGCTATTATAATGGCTTAGTAACAATGAGCTTGAGGGTGCAATGCAGAGCTGCTGCAAATTGTTTGGCACCAGTGGGACACTAATGAAGTCCAACAGCCACTTTTTGGATGCCACTAAGTTTCCTCAGTGTTTGCTATTATAATGGCTTAGTAACAATGAGCTTGAGGGTGCAATGCAGAGGTGCTGCAAATTGCTTTGCACCAGTGGGATACTAATGAAGTCCAACAGCCACTTTTTGGATGCCACTAACTGGCAGCACTCTTTTCAATTAAAATGGCTTTGCAAAAATTTGCAGGAAGGGAGAATGCAGAGGTGGTGGGACTTGCTTGGCACAAGTGCCACAATAATGGAGGACAGCAGCCACTCTTTGGATGGCACTAACTGGAAGCACTCTGCAATTAAAATGGCTTTGCTAAAAAGGGCAGGAGGGTACAGTGGCCGGGTTGTGGGTCTGTGTAGAGGAAAGGAAGCCTCACTTTCTATCCCTCCTAATGGTGAAATGCAGTAAGGAAATCCCTGAGCTTAGCTACACAGACGCTGTTATCTGTAGCTGTTAAAAACTGTTTCCATGGACCTGACTGCCACCTATGGCTCTGAGCGTGCTGTAATTAGCCCTTAAAAAGCTGAAAGAAACTTCTATCCTTATTCTGTATAGCGCTGTGTGTAGAGCGTAGATACCCGTTTTTATAATGCAGGGACATGTGACATGGACATCCTATCACACATGCCCTTACTTGTCTGGCAAAAAGTCCACTTAGCTGTGTGTGTGTCTGGGATTGGCTGACATGCTGGCCCGCCCCACTACACGCGCGCTTAGGGAAGGAAGAAAAGAAAAAAAAAATGTCGATCGCCATTATCCCAGCAGCAGTGATCTGAACGAGCAGTCCCTTCACACTATACGCTGAAATTTCATAATAGTGTGAGTCACAGAGTGACTTACACTATTACAGCGAAACGCCAGCTAGTAATTAGCTTGGCTTTTGGCTGATAGAACCGTTCTCGAACGTAACTCGAGCTAACGAACTTTTAGCAAAAAGCTCGAGTTCTAGTTCTATGTAGAACACCCCCCAAAATCACTCGAACCGCGAACTGGAGAACCACAAACCACGAACCGCGCTCAACTCTAATATTGACAGAAAAATAAAAAGTTATGGCTCTTGAAGGAAGGGGAGTAAAAAATAAAAGAAAAAAAAGGAAAATGGCCATGGCATGAAAGGGTTGAAGATTTTAAATTTGAATATAAGGGTTAATAAGAAATTCTGAAGAAGGGATAGTATGTAATGTGTATCAGATGTGAAATATTTATGTTTTATGTAATATATGTTTCATGCAAAAAATGATTGTCATCTAATCATATGAACAGTTGTGTAAATTTTAATTCTTAGGGCAAAATTTTCTCTGTTTGAATATGCTGGAATAGTTATGATCAGGTTTGTCATGCTATAACCACCAGCAGTAGTCTGCCATCATGCTTGTGTTCCATCTGCCTAGATATCTATGTTCTTTGGTCCTGATGTCTTGGTGAAAGTGCTTTATTTGTTCTTCACTCATAGCTCCAAAATTGGAGGTGAAGTTGTTCAGGTGGTTTTGAAGGGAATGCAATTTAACACTCATGATTGCTTCATTTTTTTAGGTGTTGTAAAATAACCATAAATGTAACAGTATATATCAGAATCATTCATGCACCATCCACGAACTGTTCAAGTGTTGGATGACATAGTCAACCGAAACCTTTTTAACAGAGTTAAATTTTCTGCGACTTGTAAGCCTCTTGAGAGACCAAATGCTGCCGTTGGTTTTCATGCTGCTTATATAGCTATAAAATTCTGCCATTTGCAGTTTTTAACTGCTTATTAAACAGTTGTCCTATTAGTTATATCGATTATAAATTCAGCATTTCTTTTTGCATAGTCAGCATATCTAAATAATATAATTAAAATTAAATAGAATATTCCGTTATTACTTTTTAGAGTTCTTTCATGAACAGGGGTTTGTGGAAAAACCAGACTTGACTGAAGGAAATGGATGTGATTTTTGGATTCAGCACACCAAAATTCATAAAGTTCATGATATTATATAGTCAGTAAAACTGATGTAGAGCAGTGTAATTGATGCACATGCATCCTAATGTCTATCTAGATAGAATTTAGGGAGGAACTTTGTGTGTGTGGTTTTTTTTTTTCTTTTAACATTTATTGATGAATCAATGATGATCCTTCCGGCGCATGATTTTGGTCATTTGACTCTTTCAAAAGTACACAGCAGAATGCAGAGAGCTGTAATATTGACGTATAGCAAAAAGAAATTATTGATAATAAAATTCTTCTTCACCTTTCATTATTCTTCAGGGTTTGTTTGTTTTTTGCTCAATTAACCACTTTCAGGCCCCCTTCACACACACGTGTCCCCGGTACGTGCTAGGTTCGTGCCCGCATGTACCAGAGAATTGGGCACATGTAAACCCATTAAAATAAATGGGTTTATGTCCACGCACGTGTGCAGCCATTGGCCCGTGCCTCCGTGTAGAGCAGACGTGTGCCCGTGTGCTCCACACGGATGCATGTCCATTTTTCTCTGGCAGCACGGGTGTCATGCGGCACGAACACGTACCACATGGATGTAGTGTGGATGCGGTCCCGTGTGACACGCGCTGGAGTAAACTCACGTGTCAGAGAAAAAAATAACAAATCTTTACTCACCTTCTGCTGTCACTTGCTTCCGACCACCGCTCATTATGCTCATTTAATATTCACTTTACTTCGGCGGAAGCGGCAGCAGCTGGGAGTGGGCAGGGCTGGAGATCAAAGATCAGCACCACGGACAGTGACGCCAGGGACAGGTGAGTTGAAAGTTCTCGTTCTCCGTGTGTTATCACTGATAACATACGGAGAACACACGTAGTGCCATAAACATGGCACACGGAGGGAAAACGCACCTTTGACACATCCGTGAAACACGTGTGTGACGTGTGAAGGGAGTCTCAGGCAGACTAGAGAATACTGATTTTTTTTTTTTGTAGTCAGGACAGAGAGTGATCAGTATTGTTGCTCCGACATATGGGGTTTTAAGAATATAGTAGAGGAAAGGTGAGATTTCTTTGTTGTTAACCTCTACTTTGTGAATTTGATTGCTCTTGGCCTTCATTAAAGTTAGGTACTTTTGATTATCTCGTTAGATTAAAATAGAATTTGGAAATCTGCAACTAAACCGCAGTTTTAATATGTGCAGCAGTCTAACTGGAAGTGTGGCTGCAGGGAAAAAATGAAGTTGTATTCTCCTTGCAGCAGCTCACTTGCAGTCATCTGGGCGGTGCCAAGGCTGTGAACAGTCAGCAGTTACTGCACAATGAGCGAGCTGTCATTTCCTTGCTACTTGATTGTCATCATGTGGTCACTGTGTAGTGAGCCCTGACTGTTCAAAGCCCAGGCGCCCCCCTGATGACTGGAAGTAAGCGACTGCAGTGAGATTATTGGCCCAATTCATCAAGACCGACCTCTTCAGGAATCTGGAGCACCTGATGAGTGGTGTGCGCCTCCGTGCGTTATACCATACAGTTAGGTCCAGAAATATTTGGACAGTGACACAATTTTCGCGAGTTGGGCTCTGCATGCCACCACATTGGATTTGAAATGAAACCTCTACAACAGAATTCAAGTGCAGATTGTAACGTTTAATTTGAAGGTTTTAACAAAAATATCTGATAGAAATTGTAGGAATTGTCACATTTCTTTACAAACACTCCACATTTTAGGAGGTCAAAAGTAATTGGACAAATAAACCAAACCCAAACAAAATATTTTTATTTTCAATATTTTGTTGCGAATCCTTTGGAGGCAATCACTGCCTTAAGTCTGGAACCCATGGACATCACCAAACGCTGGGTTTCCTCCTTCTTAATGCTTTGCCAGGCCTTTACAGCCGCAGCCTTCAGGTCTTGCTTGTTTGTGGGTCTTTCCGTCTTAAGTCTCTGGATTTGAGCAAGTGAAATGCATGCTCAATTGGGTTAAGATCTGGTGATTGACTTGGCCATTGCAGAATATTCCACTTTTTTGCACTCATGAACTCCTGGGTAGCTTTGGCTGTATGCTTGGGGTCATTGTCCATCTGTACTATGAAGCGCCGTCCGATCAACTTTGCGGCATTTGGCTGAATCTGGGCTGAAAGTATATCCCGGTACACTTCAGAATTCATCTGGCTACTCTTGTCTGCTGTTATGTCATCAATAAACACAAGTGACCCAGTGCCATTGAAAGCCATGCATGCCCATGCCATCACGTTGCCTCCACCATGTTTTACAGAGGATGTGGTGTGCCTTGGATCATGTGCCGTTCCCTTTCTTCTCCAAACTTTTTTCTTCCCATGATTCTGGTACAGGTTGATCTTTGTCTCATCTGTCCATAGAATACTTTTCCAGAACTGAGCTGGCTTCATGAGTGTTTTTCAGCAAATTTAACTCTGGCCTGTCTATTTTTGGAATTGATGAATGGTTTGCATCTAGATGTGAACCCTTTGTATTTACTTTCATGGAGTCTTCTCTTTACTGTTGACTTAGAGACAGATACACCTACTTCACTGAGAGTGTTCTGGACTTCAGTTGATGTTGTGAACGGGTTCTTCTTCACCAAAGAAAGTATGCGGCGATCATCCACCACTGTTGTCATCCGTGGACGCCCAGGCCATTTTGAGTTCCCAAGCTTACCAGTCAATTCCTTTTTTCTCAGAATGTACCCGACTGTTGATTTTGCTACTCCAAGCATGTCTGCTATCTCTCTGATGGATTTTTTCTTTTTTTTCAGCCTCAGGATGTTCTGCTTCACCTCAATTGAGAGTTCCTTAGACCGCATGTTGTCTGGTCACAGCAACAGCTTCCAAATGCAAAACCACACACCTGTAATCAACCCCAGACCTTTTAACTACTTCATTGATTACAGGTTAACGAGGGAGACGCCTTCAGAGTTAATTGCAGCCCTTAGAGTCCCTTGTCCAATTACTTTTGGTCCCTTGAAAAAGAGGAGGCTATGCATTACAGAGCTATGATTCCTAAACCCTTTCTCTGATTTGGATGTGAAAACTCTCATATTGCAGCTGGGAGTGTGCACTTTCAGCCCATATTATATACATAATTGTATTTCTGAACATGTTTTTGTAAACAGCTAAAATAACAAAACTTGTGTCACTGTCCAAATATTTCTGGCCCTGACTGTAAGTCTCACGCTAGTAACTTCCTGCTGTGAGATTTCAGGTATACAGAACGCCACAGTTTGTCTTGAATTAGACGAGAAGTAGTGTCCCGCCCCGCTGCACCCCTGTCCTACCCCAACTCTAACAATTTTGTGAGAAACTGGAGTGAAAATATTGAAATCTGCAAAATGTTGGTGCAACTCCAAGTTCCACCTACATTTTGCGACTTTTCAAAGCTGTAACGCTAATTTTCTGACTTTAAAGGTTTGAGGAACTTTATTTTCTTCTTGTACCAACACTTTCAATTACACTGCTGTGTATGATTAAAATGTGATTTACCTGCAAATTACCAAATTCTAGGTAACTCTCACAAAGGTAATCAATTCTGAGTATTTCTAAAAGAGGAAAAGAGCAATTAAATTGACAAAGTACAGGTTAACCATAACAGGCACATTTCTAATCAGACTGCTGCACAACTTTATAATGACATTTTCCCGCCGATTACCATTACCACTATGGCTGCAGGTAAATACCGTTCTCTTTGCTGACAGATTGCCAGCAGTCCAGAGTGTATTTTTTGCCATCCCTAAATCTCCCACCTGATTGCCTTATCATACTCTGCACTTCTATACATGATGTACTTGCACCATGCAGTTCAGCCCCCTTTTCGATTCTCTACAGACTGCATCTTGAGAGCCAAATTTCACTCTAAATTTTTTCCACTATGTTCTGCCCTCACTGTCATAATGCACCAGCACATCATCATATTGGCACCTAGATCCAGTATCATCTCTGCCTACTGTGGTACCAGTCTGATTATTCTTCTCTCTGTATTCCTCTAAATAAGCAGATACATTATAGGTATTTATTCATGGAGACTGAACTCAGATAGCCTTTGCTACAGTTATGTGATTGGAGCTGTGTAATCATCATCAGTAAGTGATAGGTGTTTTGTATTCCCACAGAGAACTTCAGTGGTACAGTCTATGCAATTTCAGCAAACGGTATGTTCTGGAAACTGAAATGGCGACTAGCCTTTTAGAGAATATAAAGCCATGTAATTCCTGGGGTGTGGGGGAAGAGGTGTCTCCATAATATGTGAAGAAAAGCATATCATTATTTTTTCAAATAGAAAGAGACAACCAAATAAGGTAATACAAGGTGAATTATATGAATATTGGGGGACTGGTGACAGAATGAATAAAAAAAAATAAAAATCTCTGGATTAGTACTGTAATGATTTAGGGATGCACACTAAAGGGTACTTTACACGCTGCGATATCGGTACCGATATCGTTAGCAACGTACCGCCCCCATCGGTTGTGCGTCACGGGCAAATCGCTGTCCGTGGCATACAACATTGCTAACACCCGTCACACGGACTTACCTTCCCTGCGACATCGCTCTGGCCGGCGATCCGCCTCCTTTCTAAGGGGGCGGTTCGTGCGGCGTCACAGCGACGTCACATGGCAGCTGTCCAATAGCAGACGAGGAGCGGAGATTAGCGGCCGGAACATGCCGCCCACCTCCTTCCTTCCTCATTGCCGGTGGACGCAGGTAAGGAGATGTTCGTCGTTCCTGCAGTGTCACACACAGCGATGCGTGCTGCCACAGGAACGACGAACAACATCGTACCTGCAGCAGCAACGATATTTGGGAAAGGAGCGACGTGTCAACGAGCAACGGTTTTTCACGTTTTTGCGCTCATTGATCGTCGCTCCTTGGTGTCACACGCTGCGATGTCAGTAATGGCGCCGGATGTGCGTCACTAACGACGTGACCACGACGATATATCGTTAGCGATATCGCAGCGTGTAAAGCACCCTTAAGGGGGTGCATGATCCTTAGTTGTCTGTAGTACAAGTTATGAGTCCAATATATATATACATTCAATAACCACGCAGTGATCAATAATCAAAAGTGCTCTGATCAAAGCAAGAAAAAAAATGTTTATTTTAACCCCTTAACGAGCCATGACGTACTAGATACGTCATGGATCGTGTGCCGGTAAGCCCCGCCCCTTGCTGCCGGCAGGCGGCGGCGATCGGCGCACATATCAGCTGATATCAACAGCTGATATGTGTGCCTGCTAGCCGCGGGTGGAATCGCTTCCACCCGCGGCCATTAACCCCTTACATTTCGCTGCCAAAGTCTTGGCAGCGATATGTATATGGGCGCCGCCATGACAGTGACTTACCCCGCCCCCACCGGAAGTCACGTGACATGATCACGTGACTTTCGGCGGTTGCCATGGTAGCACAGGGTCATGTGATGACGCCTGTAGCTAACATGAGTCACTTCCTCTCAATGCCGGAATACAGCCGGCATTGAAAGTGAAGCAGCAAATCTGCAGTTCTCAGCTCTGTAGCTGAGATCTGCAGATAGTGCAGAGCGATCGGATTGCTGATCGCAATAGCCCCCTAGGGGGACTAGTAAAATAAAAAAAAAAGTAAAAAAAAAAGTTTTAAAAAATTAAAAAAAATAAAAAAAACTAAAAGTTCAAATCACCCCCCTTTCACCCCATTGAAAATTAAAGGGTTAAAAAAATAAAAAATACACACATATTTGGTATCGCCACGTTCAGAAATGCCCGATCTATCAAAATATAAAATCAATGAATCTGATCAGTAAACGGCGTAGCGGCAAAAAAATTCCAAACGCCAAAATTACGTTTTTTGGTCGCCGCAAATTTTGCGCAAAATGCAATAACAGGCGATCAAAACGTAGCATCTGCGCAAAAATGGTACCGTTAAGAGCATCAGGTCGAGATGCAAAAAATAAGCCATCACTAAGCCTCAGATCCTGAAAAATGAGAACGCTACGGGTTTTGGAAAATGGCGCAAAACGTGCTCCACGTTTTTTGGACAAGCTTGTGAATTTTTTTTAACCCCTTAGATGCAAGTAAACCTATACATGTTTGGTGTCTACAAACTCACACCGACCTGAGGCATCATACCCATACATCAGTTTTACCATATAGTGAACACGGTGAATAAAATATCCCAAAAACTATTGTACAATCCCACTTTTTTTGCAATTTTTCCGCACTTGGAATTTTTTTGCCGTTTTCCAGTACACTATATGGTAAAACTTATGGTTTCATTTAAAAGTACAACTCGTCCCGCAAAAAACAAGCCCTCATATGGCAAGATTTATGGAAAAATAAAAAAGTTACGCCTCTTGGAAGAAGGGGAGCAAAAAACAAAAACGCAAAAACGGAAAGTGCCCGGGGGCTGAAGGGGTTAAGGAAGATATAATGGTCGCTTGAAAAAGATTTGGAATTTTCCAAAGGGTGCAATACTTTATCATCTCATAAGTTTTCACACAGTTCTAGGCTTTAGACAAAGGAAATGTAAGAAAATAGGAGAGACATATTTTACATCACTTAACACTTTACTTTTCTAATATGCGTGATACATGTTTCTCCATTCGGTGAGTTCCAAACTAAGCTTAATTAACAGTAGAAGATCCAGTCAGCATCTTGAATGTTTCTGAATGCAAAATAAGGGTGCAAGCACCATCTTTTCATGTATTTTGGGTATCTTCATATAATCATGTCCATAACATTAAGGGTACATAAAAAACAGAGTAGTAGTGATAAAATGTTTGTTTTTTTTGTTTGTTTTTTGTAAAGAAATTTTTAGGTTGCAATCTGTTTCGCCACTTCTCTTCCATATGAATTTGCACTAGAATATTAATAAAAACACCTAAATAACACTGAATAGAGAATAGCAGAAAATGGATCTAGTGATCAATATAAGTAGTACAGTATAAGCGGCTGCACTATACCCAAACACACAACATAATGCATTTGTGATTTGGGACATATACAGTAAGTTCTATTCTAGACCAAGAGAAGTTCCCTGAGTAAAATTCTGATAGCACACTACCAATTTTAATCCATGAGATTGATTTCATCTAAGTTCCATTCTGAATAATGCTCATGACCATTGAGGAAGGATTCTCCAGTCGTGATGTCTGTGTTGCCCCACCATTAACCATCTGTAAATAATACACGGACTGCATGCGACCTGGTTCAAATTGGCCACAGCAGCCCTTATTACCTATTATTTACATTTTAACACACGGGGGCGCCATCCAACGGGCGACCCCAACAAATAACAATAGGTAACACAGTAATCAATACAGTAAATATAACCCTGGGTAGGCCCAGTCCAGGAACTACTTCTCACCCCAATATCCCTGGCCGCAACACATCGACCAAGAGATGAGGTATTAATCACCCACGGATTAATACCCTCAAACTTTGCAGAACCCTGTGCCTGCAACATCCCGGAACCCGGAGCCACCATACCAAGACAGTGTCTCTCGGTCCAGTTACCATTGCCTTCAAACCACCTCTGAACCAGACCTACCCCCCGCTGCTGTGTTAAATAAAACAACCCAACCTAATAATCCCATTCTATACTCAAGCACAATGGAGGGTGGGCGGGGATCGATTCTTGTCCGGAAGTCACAAGAGGGAGATAAGACAAATCCCTTCTCTTAACTACCCTCATCTGCTCCCCTTCTTCCTCCTAAAATTCCTCCTTCCCACCGATCCCATCTTTCCTGCATCCTTCAAAACAACAACTCCTGTCCCTATTAACCCAATCACTCCTGCCCTTCCTTCTATCTAGTCATGTCGCCCCTTTACCCCATGGGTTCCATTGCTTTCTTTATATTCAGATCCAATGTGTGATATTCCTTCTACATTCATATCTAGCATATTGTACACATACAGTTTGGTGCCGGTTCCACTATAATAAATGACACCTTCTAAGAACTTTATTGTCCTTGAAAATAAACCTGATAAAACTTGTTCATCCTTTAGGGAAAAAAGAGTTAATAATAATTATAATTAACATTCTATGTAATGAATTGCCTATGGGACATTAGGCCAGGGTGGGAAGACACCATTTCAGTCCTTGACTATTAAGCTGTCAGCTCTGTATTTCCATTGTCACAATGTCTTCTCGCTTTAGTCTGATTAGAGGATAATTATGACAAGCAGCTACTTGACAGGATTAATTGTATATCCTCACATTGCTCTTTGAGGCAATGGTGTCTCTTCAATATACTATATGACTCATTTAAGATTTCAAAATAGTCTATGCCTGTTCATAGATCCACTACATTATAAAGAAAAGCTTTTTACTGGGTTTCAAAAAAACTTTGTGGACCATTAATATTTTAGTTGCAAAACTATAAAGATTAATAATATTCAGAATTAGATTTTTTTTCTAGCTTCTTTCTTCTGGGATCCAGATTAGGGTTAAACAATAACATAAGAAAACAGCACTGACAAGTGATCTCTATACTGTAGATTCTAATGATCTCAAAGGAGTATACTCTTGACATTTACTTACCAGGTATATATCGGTTTATATATATATATACAGTATTGTACAGAGATTGTAGCTGGGTGTAGACAAAATGATGCAAAGTAAGAATGCTTTACAAAATTGAAGTGAGTAGAAACAAAAATTGATTTGATTTATATTACTCTTTTGTTCATTCACTTTGCATTTTGATAATTGATAAAAATAAACTATTACCACTTCGATTTTTAAAACCATTTTGCTACAAGGAGACACAGACATCACCAACATTCATGGCAGTGCCAGGATCTATGGAAACAGATTTTGTCACTCTATGGTCTGTGATCAGCGCAGGGACACGCAGGCGTCGACCCACAAGCTTAAGCAGGCTAGCAAGAGTTAATCTCTGTTGGGCTGCTTGTTAGTCTCTTTGATCCCATGCTGTGGGGGGAAAGAAGTCACGTTTGCTTCCCTCCTATATATGCTGCCTAGACTTTTCCATTAATGCCAACTATAGCTTACCTATACTGGTCTGGTTAGGTGTTGTGATCCAGACTTACTGATTGTTATTGTACATTATTGCTGTGAGTGGTTGTGGTGTTAACCCTTGTTGTCTTTGTTTTTGCCTTCCTCCTCTTGATTTTCTCCTTAGTCTCTTACTGTTTTTGTTCCTGTGTTTCCATCACACTCCTGCCCCTTCCTTGCCAAGAGGAGTAACAGATTAGATGTGGTGTGGAGATAGGTAAGGCACAGGACTCCTGCATCATCATCTTCAAGGGTAGTCCGGAGATCAGAGATAGCCTGGCGTTCCCTAGCATGAGGGACAGCATAGGAGCCCCTGTCCCTCCTTATTCTGCGGTCACATCATCACACATTCTTACTGTGCACCATTTTTTATGCTATACTTTGGCACAGTATTCACTTATTAGAACAAATAGTAAAGAATCACCTGAAACAAATCAGATTATGTTTTGGACAATAGATGACCGCTTTTACATCCCTCTTGGCATTCTCTAAAGACAGCTTCATCAGTTAGTCATCTGGAATGGTTTTACTAAACAAATATGCCTCCGGTATACTTACCACTATTAGGTATATTTTGCAAAGGCAATGTTGGTTCACAATCCCACACAGTAATGAGCCCTATTCCACAACAGTTCTAATCCAGTATACGTAAAGAGAAATGACAGTCCATGATTATTACTTTACGACATGAAGGTCAAAAAGTCCCAAACAATGTTAGAACTTTGAAGGTATCCTCAAGTGTGTCCATGAAAACCATCAATTGCTATAATTAAAAGTGGCTCTCATGACAACTAAAAATTATCTCTGCTGCAGAGGATAAGTATATCAGAGTTATCAGCTTCAATAAAAGCATATTAAGAGCATGTCAAACGACAGCACTCATAAATGAAGTACAGACATCAAATAGCACTCACATCTCAACATCAACTGTCTAGAGGAGACTGAGAGAAGGTCTTTATGCCCAAACTAATGCAAAGACGCCACTACTGAGGACCACAAACAAGAAGAGATTTGTTTAGACTACGCAAAACAAGAATGGGACATAAAAGAGCAGTGAAAATGTGTACTGTGGTCTGATGACTCAAAATTTGAGTTAATTAATACCAAACACCATATCCTTTGAGACACACAAAAGGTGAACAGATGGTTTCTACTGCTGCGGTACCCACCTAAAGCATGTAGGGGTAAGTGTGATGATGTGGGACTGCTTTGCTGATGACACTGTTGGTGATTAACTTTAAATTCCATACATACGTACCCAACATGGCTACCACAGAATTCTGCAACAACATGCCATCACATCTGGGTTTCTCTTATCATTTGTTATGACCTTTACAATCACATGACCTCATTGAGTTGGTTTAGGATTAATTGGACCACAGAATTAAGACAAAGCAACCAACAAGTGTGTCACGGGCGGAGGAGGGAGCGCTGCGCTCTCCCACTGCTTGGGTCCGGCCGCTGCTGCTGCGGCTGCCGCTGCTGCTCAGTGGTAGCTCGAGCGGTGGGCCGGATCACGGGGACTCGAGCGGCGTTCCTCGCCCGTGAGTGAAAAGGGGATTTTGATTGTGGGGGGTTTTGATTATTCTCCGTGACGCCACCCACGGTTGTGGTGATATTGGTGACACCACCGATGACCTGGACGGGGATCCCGGGAGCGGTGACAGGGAGCAGCTTTGTTGTTAGTTCTCCCCTCCGTGGGTAGGAGGTTGGTTGTCCCGGGGCCCGGTGATGGGGTAGGGATGGATGTCAGGCGGGTTACGGGGCCTGGTGAGGTGCAGGGTCGCGGGGGCAGCGCTGTGCCGCACGGCACGGTGGTACTCACTCAGTCAATGATGAGGACACAGTTCTCGGTAAAACAAACGGCTGGATGGACAGGGTCCCACAGGCGGCTGCGGTGTTGTTTCTCCCGGCAGGTTGGTGGTGACTGCCTTTCCCTGCACCTATGTACGGTAGATGGTTCCAATGGGTTCCCACCGGTAACCCGCTCACCGGCTTGGATATGGGCTGGAGGAGCCCCTTTTGCCCGCAGGCTCTGGCCCTGAGAAACGGTTGCCTTGGCGGTGGCGGTGTCTCCCTCTCTTGGTTGGACTGTTGCCTTCTGTCGGGACTTGGCTGTTGGGAAACCCAGGAGGTTCCCTTCACTAACGAATTCGGCAAATTCACGGCGACTCCTAGCCTTGCCGGGGTCCATAAGCCCCTGCCAGATGGTGCTGGCTTCTCTTTGCGTACCGGTCCGGTACCGCCGGGCCACCGCCCGTCCACGGTTCTTACGGTAGACTCCAATCAGCCACTCCTGCAGACGGTCACCACCGTCTGCCAACCTTGCTGTACCGCCCGGGCCACACACCCGGACGCCGTCAGTTAGTTGCTCCACTACCACTTCACCTCCTTCCACATTCACCTCCAAAAATGAAACTGTTTACTTTTCCCGCCTCCAGGACTATGAACTCCTCGGTGGGCGGGGCCAGCCGCCTGGCCCACCCCCTGGTGTGAACATCAGCCCCTGGAGGAAGGCAACAAGGGTTTTGTGTCTGACTTCGGTGTGCCTGACCGGGAGTGTGGGGTGTGTGGGTGTTGTGCTCTGTGGCCCCTGGCTTGTCCAAGGCGCCACATTCCCCCTTAGTTAAATGCAGACCATCTGCGGGCTGCCCGTCCATCACCGGTTTTATTTTCACAAACTGGAAAATATAGAAAAACTGTAAAACACAGATTACAATTATAATAACATCTTCCCACATCGGGAGGTACTCTTACTTAAACGTTGCTTAACGGTAACGGCTTCCGCTCTCTCCCACCCAAGCAACCTGGCCCTGATGCTGCCCCTAAGCAAACAGGCAGCACCCCTTGACCCCAGTCCTGCACAAGTTGCCCGAGCGGGTTCTGTCCTTTTCAGGGGACCCACGTCCATGGGGAACCCCTGAAACCCCCAGAGGATCGCCACCAGTTCCGGTGGTGGCTGGGCCCCAGCCTGCTCCACTGCGGGCCCTTCCTCCAATCTGCCTCTCCGGAGGCAGTAACGGTAGAAGCCACAACAACATTATTATTTACATGCCACAAGTTTGTGGTTGCCCTGCTAGTTCTCTGGCTCGTCCATAAGGAGGTCCTTATGCATAATTGTAAACGGGGTCCCAACGGGGATCAGTTGCTGGCAACGACCGGTGCAAATCACGTTGACAATCAGGTAACTTTTCATCAATTATTCATTCTTTTTCATTTTCAAACTTTCAAACAGTACTTTTAACACACATGGTGGTCCCAACGGGGACAAGGACAACGGTACTCCGCTGCCATCACTTGGATTCTTCGGTATCACTTGGGGGAGGGAGCGCGGTGCACAAACAGGCCTCCTGGCTGCCCCTCAACTTCGCATCCAGCGCAAACCACCCCCTCTCCCCGCAGTGCCGGGTGTTACATCTCGTGGCTCTCCTGAGGCAAGGACTGGGGCAGTCTCCCATTCCTTGCCTGCCACGAGCACTCCTGCTCAGCAGCGCCGAAGGTCTGCCAGACTGCGCAGTGTGCAGGAGATACCTTCTCAGAGAGGCAGCAGAAGGGTGACACCTAGTGGTTCTCCTGTTACAAGGAGTGAAGCGGTCTCCCATTCCTGGCCTGCCGCAGACTCTCCTGCTCAGCGGCCCCGAAGGTCTGCGAGGCTGCGCAATGTGCAGAGATTTACTGCTCAGGGAAGCAGTGAGATTCCCGTTATCTCTGCACATTGTGAGACCGAGGATCCCGCCTCTATTTCCCAGAGGCAGGAGGGTGAGCATGTGCAATGCGTGGTGGGTCCTGATTCGCTCACTGACGTCACACGGCTTGATGACAAGGCTGGTGACGTGGTGAATCCTGACTGGCCAGGCTGGGACGTCGTGGACCCTGATTGGGTCAAGTCCGTCATCTCCGCCTCGCGCCCGCCCTCGGGTGGAGCTGCACCTCCTTAAAAGCTCCCCCTGCCATCATGGCGGCGCGCGACTGTCCTTCTATGTTTGGATGTCTGGCAGCGTGCTGCCACGCCACTGCTCAGGCATTACTGTCTCTTGTGGGCTTGGCCCTTGCTGCTCCGGCAGTACCTCGTTTGCAGGCCGTGTTCCTGCCTTGCTGCTCCGGCAGTACCCCCGTCAACAGGCCGTGTTCCTGTCCCAGGTGAGCTCCTCAAGTCTCCATTGGACTCACCTGGTTATTGAAAGCACACGTGCGTGGGCACCTCTGTGCTACCCTCGTGCCATATTCTCGTGACTTCCACTGGCACACGTGCCTGGGCACCTCTGTGCTTCCCCGTGCAACAGGTACACCGAGCTGTGAGATCTGTGCCATACAACCCTCACGGGTTAGGGCAGATCGGTGTACATAGATCGTCTGTGACATTCCAGACGATCGCTAGCAGCAACCCGCTCACTCTTCACCCACCATAGCGGCGGTCCCTTACACCGCACAGTGGACCTTGACCGGCGGAAGCAGTCCATTTCCCATCTTGGCACGCTTCCCCGGGTCCCCCTCGTAACATTACGGTCGCACCAAAGGTCTGGCTATGGCTGAAGAGCAGCAGCAGTTGCTGCGTTATGTGCAGCAGTTGGAGTCACGATTGGTAGCAATGGATCCGGGGAAGTTGGAGACAGTGATGAACTGGCCTGAGCCCCGCTCGCTGAAGGCGATCCAGCGATTCTTGGGGTTTATCAATTATTATCGCCAGTTCATTCCCAACTTCTCGACGGTGGCAGCACCCATCATTGCCCTTACCCGCAAGGGCGCTAATCCCAAAGCATGGACACGGGAAACGGTAGAGGCATTTCACACTCTCAAAACTCACTTCTCCAGAGCTCCCATCCTTCATCGTCCAGACATCTCCAAACCCTTCCTACTGGAGGTAGACGCCTCTTCGGTCGGTGCAGGTGCAGTCCTGTACCAGAAAAACGAACGAGGAAGGAAACATCCGTGTTTCTTTTTCTCCAAGACCTTTTCTCCGGCCGAGAGGAACTACTCCATAGGGGATAGGGAGTTACTGGCGATGAAACTAGCATTCCAGGAATGGCGGCATCTCCTGGAGGGTGCGAAGCATCCATTTGAGGTTTTTTCTGACCACAAAAACCTCACATACCTCCAGACAGCACAACGCCTGAACCCAAGGCAGGCCCGTTGGTCTTTATTCTTCTCCCGGTTCCGCTTTATTATCCGCCACCTGGCCGGTGAGAAGAACGTACGGGCCGATGCCTTGTCACGTTGTATGGTTGTGTTGGAGGAGGACGAGGAGGAGCCTCGTCTTATACTACCCCCGGACAGCTTGAGGATGGTCACTCCCACTTCTTTGGACCAGGTGCCACCTGGCAAAACCCTCGTTCCCCCTGAACTACGGAACAAGGTGCTATCGTGGGCCCATGCCTCCAAGGTCGGGGGTCACTTCGGGGTCAAAAGGACCAGAGACCTGGTGACCAGGCATTATTGGTGGCCGAGACTACCCCAGGACATACAGGAATATGTGGGAGCCTGTATGTCGTGTGCTCGGAATAAGCCGTCCCGGCAGAGACCGGCAGGTCTTCTTCACCCACTGCCAGTGCCGGATCGTCCCTGGGAAGTGGTAGGGATGGACTTCCTGGGAGATCTGCCCAAGTCAACAGGGCACAGGGTCGTATGGGTCATCACGCACCACTTCTCTAAAATTGTCCACTTGGTGCCTCTCCCACGACTCCCGACGTCACGTGCTCTCGCCACCTTATTCATTCGGCATGTATTTAGGTTGCATGGCATGCCTGACAAGGTGGTGAGCGACCGGGGTCCCCAGTTCGCGTCCCGCTTCTGGAGAGAGCTCTGTAAGCTCCTGCAGATAGAGCTGAACATCTCCTCCGCATACCATCCCGAGACCAATGGACTAGTGGAGAGGACTAATCAGACCTTGGTAACTTACCTCCGCCATTTTATATCCGCGCACCACGACAACTGGGCTAACCTCCTTCCTTGGGCCGAATTTGCCATTAACAATTCGGTCCATGAATCCTCTGGCCAGACTCCGTTCCTACTCAATAACGGACAACATCCCAGAATCCCGGTTCCGATGCCCATTACGTCACCCGATACTAGAGTGGAGGATTGGGCGACCAAGGCCCGGGAGATCTGGGATGACACCCAAGAGGCTCTGAAAAGGGCTAAAGACCGGATGGTGACAACGGCTGATGTTCGCCGCCGCCCTGCACCATCCTTCGCCCCTGGTGACCTAGTATGGCTGTCCTCTAAGAATGTTAACCTACGGGTACAGGCAGCCAAATTCGCCCCTAGGTATCTGGGTCCGTTTAAAGTACTACAGCAGGTAAACCCAGTGGCATATCGACTCCAGCTCCCTCCACGCTGGGCTATAGCCAACACCTTTCACGTGTCCCTCCTGAAACCCGTACGACTTAATAAATTCTCGGGGTCCCTGCCGGCTCAAACCGACTCCCCGTCCGACGACCCTGAGGTGGCAAAACTTGTGGAGACAAAAGTCATACAGGGCAAGAGGTACTACCTCGTGGAGTGGGCCGGCCGTGGTCCAGAGCATAGATCCTGGGAGTTGGAGGATCATATCCGCGCCCCGAGTTTGATAGCGGCCTTCGAGCACGGACAGGGGGGGGGCCTAGACGGGGGGGTAATGTTACATCTCGTGGCTCTCCTGAGGCAAGGACTGGGGCAGTCTCCCATTCCTTGCCTGCCACGAGCACTCCTGCTCAGCAGCGCCGAAGGTCTGCCAGACTGCGCAGTGTGCAGGAGATACCTTCTCAGAGAGGCAGCAGAAGGGTGACACCTAGTGGTTCTCCTGTTACAAGGAGTGAAGCGGTCTCCCATTCCTGGCCTGCCGCAGACTCTCCTGCTCAGCGGCCCCGAAGGTCTGCGAGGCTGCGCAATGTGCAGAGATTTACTGCTCAGGGAAGCAGTGAGATTCCCGTTATCTCTGCACATTGTGAGACCGAGGATCCCGCCTCCATTTCCCAGAGGCAGGAGGGTAAGCATGTGCAATGCGTGGTGGGTCCTGATTCGCTCACTGACATCAAACGGCTTGATGACAAGGCTGGTGACGTGGTGAATCCTGACTGGCCAGGCTGGGACGTCGTGGACCCTGATTGGGTCAAGTCCGTCATCTCCGCCTCGCGCCCGCCCTCGGGTGGAGCTGCACCTCCTTAAAAGCTCCCCCTGCCATCATGGCGGCGCGCGACCGTCCTTCTATGTTTGGATGTCTGGCAGCGTGCTGCCACGCCACTGCTCAGGCATTACTGTCTCTTGTGGGCTTGGCCCTTGCTGCTCCGGCAGTACCTCGTTTGCAGGCCGTGTTCCTGCCTTGCTGCTCCGGCAGTACCCCCGTCAACAGGCCGTGTTCCTGTCCCAGGTGAGCTCCTCAAGTCTCCATTGGACTCACCTGGTTATTGAAAGCACACGTGCGTGGGCACCTCTGTGCTACCCTCGTGCCATATTCTCGTGACTTCCACTGGCACACGTGCCTGGGCACCTCTGTGCTTCCCCGTGCAACAGGTACACCGAGCTGTGAGATCTGTGCCATACAACCCTCACGGGTTAGGGCAGATCGGTGTACATAGATCGTCTGTGACATTCCAGACGATCGCTAGCAGCAACCCGCTCACTCTTCACCCACCATAGCGGCGGTCCCTTACACCGCACAGTGGACCTTGACCGGCGGAAGCAGTCCATTTCCCATCTTGGCACGCTTCCCCGGGTCCCCCTCGTAACAGCCGGGTGTATTGTACCAGGTCCCCTGGCATAAAGTTGCAGCCTGGGTGCTCTTCTGGCAGGTGGGCGTTAACGTGCCGCCGGGCTATTAAGACCTCGGCCTCCAGGCCCGGCTCGTATATGAAGCCATAGCCCCGGAGGACATCAAACCGCCTGACCTGCCTTTCATACAGGGGACCCCGGACACGGAAGGTCGCTTGTCTCAGGCTCTCCTTCTCCCGGATTGTACAGCCCACCATCTCTGCCCTCTTCTTCTCCCGTTCTGCTATCTCCGGGCCCAACGGTACCGGCTCCCTATCCCAGTACGGTGCTGCTGCGAGCTCCGGCGCACGGGTCGGGCCCCGCGAGACCTTCCGGACACTACCCACCACTGGCGATCTGGGTGGAAGGTCCGGCGGTGACTTGGCCTGGGATGCTGCTTTGCAGCGGCAACCCGGCGCAACCTCAGCCGAGGTGTGGGGGATGGGCACAGGGGCTTTCTTCCGTTGGGCCTTCTGCACGGAGCGGCCTGTCGGCTCCGGCTCGGGGGAAGTCTCCGTAATTGCCTCCGGCTCAGGCTTCTGGACTTTCCAGGGCAGCACTTCCGGTTGGTCACGGGCTCGGCTACAGGTCGGTCCGCCTGGGCGGACATGCGGGGTATCGCTACCGGTTGTGGGGGTAGCGGGCCTAGTGACGGGGTCACGGCAGCCGGGACGGGTGGCGAGGGAGGCAGCAGGGCGAGTGGGTTCAGACCGGGTCCCGCAGCCGCGATGACTGACCCACTAGGGGTATCGGGGCGTGGGTCACTCACCCTCCCTTCCGCAACTTCCTCCTCGCGTCTCCGCATGGTCGCTATGACCTCCATCATGTCGGTCTCCCACTCCTCCAAGAGGAGCTGCATTTTGACCTGCAGCCTCTGCTGGAGCTGCGCGGTCCGGATCTCCACCCACGCCGCGGTTCCAGGCGCAGGGGCTACGGTGCTACGGGACGGCATGTACATCTTGCTGGCGGCCTCTCCCAGGAACAAGATGGCCGCAGGGTCCTGGCGTCCCTGCTTTTATAGCCGCGGGCTACATGCGGCCAGACGCCATCAGTCCCCCTTAGTCTTTTTCCGGCTCCTCCTCTACAGGGGCGGGGTTTTGGCCTTTGCGTCTCCACTACTCGAGGAGACGCTCGAGCGGGAATTCTTCGCGCCCAAGATGGCGGCTTCACAAATTTTCCGGCCGGACACCTCCGGCGGTCACACAAGGCGCACTTCCACCAGTCGGTAGAACGGTAGGATCCTGTTCGTGACGCCAAGTTGTCGCGGGCGGAGGAGGGGACGCTGCGCTCTCCCACTGCTCGGGTCCGGCCGCTGCTGCGGCTGCCGCTGCTGCTCGGTGGTGGCTCGAGCGGTGGGCCGGATCCCGGGGACTCGAGCGGCGTTCCTCGCCCGTGAGTGAAACGGGGATTTTGATTGTGGGGGGTTTTGATTATTGTCCGTGACGCCACCCACGGTTGTGGTGATATTGGTGACACCACCGCTGCTCTGGATGGGGATCCCGGGAGCGGTGACAGGGAGCAGCATTGTTGTTAGTTCTCCCCTCCGTCGGTAGGGGGTTGGTTGTCCCGGGGCCCGGTGATGGGGTAGGGATGGATGGCAGGCGGGTTACGGGGCCTGGTGAGGTGCGGGGGCAGCGCTGTGCCGCACGGCACGGTGGTACTCAGTCAATGATGAGGACACAGTTCTCGGTAAAACAAACGGCTGGATGGACGGGTCCCACAGGCGGCTGCGGTGTTGTTTCTCCCGGCAGGTTGGTGGTGACTGCCTTTCCCTGCACCTATGTACGGTAGATGGTTCCAATGGGTTCCCACCGGTAACCCGCTCCCCAGCTTGGATATGGGCTGGAGGAGCCTCTTTTGCCCGCAGGCTCTGGCCCTGAGAAACGGTTGCCTTGGCGGTGGCGGTATCTCCCTCTCTTGGTTGGACTGTTGCCTTCTGTCGGGACTTGGCTGTTGGGAAACCCAGGAGGTTCCCTTCACTAACGAATTCGGCAAATTCACGGCGAAGCCCCTGCCAGATGGTGCTGGCTTCTCTTTGCGTACCGGTCCGGTACCGCCGGGCCACCGCTCGTCCACGGTCCTTACGGTAGACTCCAATCAGCCACTCCTGCAGACGGTCACCACCGTCTGCCAACCTTGCTTTACCGCCCGGGCCACACACCCGGACGTCGTCAGTTAGTTGCTTCACTACCACTTCACCTCCTTCCACTTTCACCTCCAAAACTAAAACTGTTTACTTTTCCCGCCTCCAGGACTGTGAACTCCTCGGTGGGCGGGGCCAACTGCCTGGCCCACCCCCTGGTGTGAACATCAGCCCCTGGAGGAAGGCAACAAGGGTTTTGTGTCTGACTTCGGTGTGCCTGACCGGGAGTGTGGGGTGTGTGGGTGTTGTGCTCTGTGGCCCCTGGCTTGTCCAAGGCGCCACAAGTGCTCAACACGTATCGTGAACTCCAACGGATTTCTAAAAAACGAAATATCAACAGAGATATGAATTTATTATTTGCAACAACTTTACTTAGGTGCCATTAGTTTAAGGGTAGAAACACCTGCTGACAGGTTCCCATTAGGTGCAAATAGTCTATTACTATTCTTTGGGAAATACAATTCTGTTCTCGTCTACCCCAGTTCTGCATATCATCATTTGTCCATCCAGACCACATTTACCATCATACAATTTTATCACCTTTTTATTGTGTATGTCACTGTCTAAACTAAAATAGGCTAGGAAATAAGGATTCATATTAATACATAGTGCTGGCAGTGGACCATGAGTAACTCCCAGTAGAGCTTTTTACAGTTTCCTCTGCGGTGCCTAATTGACTTTGTGATTACTGTTGTGAAAAATGCTTAATTGAAAGATTTGAAGGTGATTAATAAACATCCGCTCAGACAAGTCATTTCAGAAAGATAATAAAATTCTGTTTAGAAATTGCAGCTGTATAATAAATCTATGGCACCTTTAGGCTCTTTTAGATGAGCTGACAATCTGGAAACGAGCACTCATAGGAGCATTCATTCCCGATTAGTGTTCCATGTAAGTATGCCAGTGACTCGACGAACAAGCAAAACGCTCAATCGTAGGGTGATTTAATTTTTGTGCTTGCAAATAAAAAGTTCATCGTTCTTGACAGCACATTGTAAACAGGGGACGTGCTGCTGATAAGCACTGAGTATAGTAACAGAATGATCATATTAGCGATTGGCAGTCATTACTAGCCTGAAATTACCACTGTAAATGTGCCATTTTGGCCATACCTCTGGGCACAGCTTGTTATGATTTGCTCTTGATCAGATCTATCTTGATCAGATCAGATCAGATCTACAAGTGTCCTTCACCTTCTTCCCCATAGATTGTAAGCTTTCGAGCAGGGCCCTCATTCCTACTGTAGCTGTTGAATTATGTACTATTTCATTTTGTTTTTGTCTGTACAACCCCCCACCTGATTGTAAAGTGCTGCAGAATATGTTGGCGCTATATAAATAATCTTTATTATTAATTATTATTATTATCTTTTCTATTAAATTACTTAATAATATGTAATTATTCTAGTTTACATAGTATGAATTCTGAATCTTTTTGTATTTATCTCCTACACTATGTATTATGGATTATTGTATACTCTTGTTCTCAGGGTCGGACTGGCCCACCAGGGAACTGGAGGATCATCCGGTGGGCCAAGGCAACAGGACCTGCTGGCAGCGCCACCAATGCCCTTACTGATGGGGCCCGGTGAAGAGGTGTACTTAATTCGCTTTATTAAGCTCCGGACTGGGTCCCCCTCCACAGCTGCACAACCACATGCCTAATTTGCATGAGATGCTATTTGCATGCAAATTAGCCATGTGCTGGTTCCAGAGTCAGTGGAGCAGAGCAGGGTGCAGAAGCGTCATCCCGCGGCCCAGCGTGCAGCAGCGTAATGAGGTCATCATCACACTGCTGCAGGCAATGCAGAGCAGCGGAGGTGAGGAGGATGTGGTTGGGAAGGTAAGTGCTCCAAGACAGGGCCAGGAGATGGTATTAGAGTAAGGTCAGGGCCCTTAGATGAAAACCCCCACTCCAGTGGTAAAAGAAAAAAAAACCTTAGAGAGGTGCTTTAAGAAGTGTATTACCTTGTATTATACCCTGATAGTAGCACATTTTACCACACAATTGGTGGTCTTATATTTATTTCTATATAGCTACATAGTGGGCCCCAAGAATGATTTTCTTTGGTGGGCCCAGGGTACTCCAGTCCGACGCTGCTTGTTCCGTACTTTTATGCTCAGTGCCATCTGCGACTTGTATACAGCGATCATACAAAATGAATAGGCCCTAATTCATTATTCACACAAGAAAGAAGCGATCAGACTTCCAATACCAATGATAAATATTTATTGTGAGCAATTACATAAGGCACAGTGACAAGCATACAACAGAGGTGCACAATCCGGTGAGACCAATGTGGATTGTTGGAAAGGAAGGAAGGATAGTAAACAACCCCCAATCAATATCACAGTGGTTACTCAGAACCTAATGTAATGGTTATATACTCCAGGAGTACTCAATGGGCTGATCTCCATATCACATTGGTTACTGTGAACCTAATATGCCAGTTAGAACTCCAAGAGTATACCATGATCAGAAGCTCCCATGTGAGACAATACCACTATTAAACACCAATGGTAGTATGAAATGTTGTATAAGGAGTTGTGAACAACTTACCAAGGAAGGTATCACAGGTCACACCGGATGGCACCCCCACCCGACGAACGTCCGTTTCGGCGGATGCCTACGTCAGGGGTGGTGTCATGCCAGAGATTGTGCGTGTGTTAAAAGGACCCGCCGACCAATCAAATGCGTGATGTATCTCCGTGACGCAGGCGAGCCAAGAGCAGCTGATCATCCACTTCCGCCGCCGCGTCAAGAGCTAAGCTCCGCCCACCAGATCAAGGAGGTCACATGATCGGACAGGTAGAGCCGCCCCCAGAGACACGGCCAGGGAAGGGAGGAACATGACGGCGCTGGGCGCGCATGCGTCTGAGTGATCACAGCGATACTTAGTGAATCAAGCATATAAACCGCAGGCAATGTATACGCAATACGACCATATCAATAATAATAACAAGCGCAACATACGGTATTGATCTAGGCCTAGAGCAATATTAGTGACAACTGTCACCAATG
This sequence comes from Anomaloglossus baeobatrachus, assembly GCF_048569485.1. Taxonomy (NCBI): domain Eukaryota; kingdom Metazoa; phylum Chordata; class Amphibia; order Anura; family Aromobatidae; genus Anomaloglossus; species Anomaloglossus baeobatrachus. The sequence goes on along the minus strand of NC_134354.1, from coordinate 666,845,437 downwards.
TCACAACCTCTTAAAATCAATATTAATAATACATTATATCACAACACAAAAAGATCACAAAAGTATAACGCTGTGTGGTCCATATGACAAGGATTTCATGTCGGTAGAAAGGATGGAAGTCGCATATCATGTCGGCCATGGATTGGAATTCCAGAAGGATGAATTCCAGGGCGGGCAAGGACTAAAATAATAACCAAAATTGAGAAGAGTTAAAAACACATAAAAAACACATAAAAGAGACATGACATAGAAAGTGATCATAATGAATGATCATAAAAAAGCAGAAAAACCACTATTTTCATTTAGGCCCATAGGTTGTAGGGTTTTTAAACGCCAAATCCACTTGGCCTCAAGGCGCGCCAAATTAGTACCAACTCTCCCTCCTCTAATGTTAGTCTCAATGGAATCAATCCCGCGAAATCTCAAAAGAGTCCCATCAGACTGATGATGTAACTTAAAATGTTTAGGCAACATTTTAAGACTGGAGATGTCCACTTCACTTAATGCGGAATTGATTCCATTGACATGTTCCCTAATCCGAATTTTAAATGGACGTGTGGTCAAACCAACATATATTTTCTGGCAAGGGCAAACCGCATAATACACCACCGCACAAGTGGTGCAGGTGATGGATTTTTTTATCTTAAAGGTTTTTGTCCCTGATGAATCAACAAAATGATCGTGTCGGTCCATATTAGCACAAGCCAGACATTGTCCACAGGGTCTGGAACCAGACGGTCGTTTACTGACATCAAGAAAAGATGAAATAGATTCCTGAGTTTCATAGTGACTTGTAACTAAAAGATCACGTAAATTTTGGGATCTTCGAATAGAGATAAGTGGTCTATCAGGTAAAATTTTTGACAGTACTGGGTCCGTCAACAAGATAGGCCATGCCTTCTCTAAGCATTTTCTCATCTGAGAAAATCTGGAATGGTATGTAGTAACAAACCTGAGTGGTTCCGGACCCCCGGATTTTTTAGGGGTGTAAAGGAGGGTATCCCTGGACGCATATTTTGCTTTATTATAGGCGCGTTTGATAGAACGCCTACTATATCCACGTTCCAAAAACCTGTTTTTTAGTTCCTGTGCACGATGATTGAAGTCAGAATCAACCGAACAAATCCTTCGCAAACGAAGGAATTGTCCGGTCGGAACCGAGTCAATCATATATCGGGGATGAGCAGAAGAGGCATGGAGCAACATATTGCATGATGTGGCCTTCCTAAATATGTCTGTTTGAACAATATTTTGATCATCCCTCCGAACGGCAACATCCAAAAAGTCCAAAGAGTTAGCGCTAAATTGATATGTAATCTTAATATTCCTATCATTGATGTTAAGTGTCCCCATAAACTCATTTAATTGACCCTCAGACCCCCGCCAGATCAGGAAGATGTCGTCAATGTACCGCGTCCAAAGGAGGACACGGCCCATTGACGACTCCAGATCAGGCAGGGGGAGGTCCCTCTCCCACAGCCCCAGGAACAGGTTGGCATAGGAGGGGGCAAAAGAGGCCCCCATCGCTGTTCCCTGGAGCTGCAGATAGAAGGACCCCTTGAACACAAAATAATTATGGGTCAATGAAAATTCCAAGAGTTGCATGACCAATGATATGAACCCTGAGGACAGGTTGGAGCCCCGGAGAAAATATTGTACAGCTAAAAGACCGTCGGCGTGGCGAATACTGGTATACAGTGATTCAATGTCACCCGCAACCATCAAAGCATCATCCTCAATGAAGAGTCCATCCATTCTCCTCAGGAAGTCACTTGTATCTTTGATAAATGAAGGCAGTCCTTCCACAAAAGGGTGTAGTACCGATTCTATCCATTTGTTAATGTTTTCCAAAAAGCTCCCTCTACCCGAAACAATGGGTCTTCCAGGAGGTGTTTGTAAGTTTTTGTGAACTTTTGGTAATAAATACAGGGTGGGGGCTACGGGCTCAGCCACCAACAGTGCCGAAGCCAGGTCTTTCGTGATCACATTATTGGATACAGCAGAATCTAAAATCGTTCTTAACTGGGCCGAGAATGTGGTGAGAGGGTTGTAGGTTATCTTCTTATAACATGATTTATTGTTAAGTTGTTTAAAAGCTTCCCTCTCATACAACACTCTCGGCCAAATGACCACATTTCCTCCTTTATCTGCGGGCTTCAGTACTATATCCGGCAGAGACCGCAGCTCCCTCAACCTTGCACGTTCAGTTCGAGACAAATTGTCATTGGCAATGGAGGTGGAAATCTTCTCAAAATCACTGCTAACTATTTTGACAAATAAATCAACACAAGAGCAGGTAGAGAGAGGAGGGAACTTTTTGGATTTAGGACGAATGGACAGAGGGATCTTACCTCCTTCCGTGGAATTGTGCTCAATCGCCAGTTCTTCTAATTCGCGTAATGCTGCTTGTTCCTCCTCTGTAGGGAAGAGGATTTCAATATTAGGATCAAAGAAGTGCCTCCTAAAGATCATGGATCGAGCAAATAAATTAAGATCCTTCACTGCTGAGAATACATCAAATCTAGCAGCCGGGGAAAAGGTAAAACCCCTTTCCAACAGAGCAAGATCAGCTGAAGATAATTGATGGTTGCTCAGATTAATTACCTTGTTATTGTTTTCATGCGGACGGTCAAATAATTTATAATTCCGATTTTTCACAGAGGGGGATGTCATCCCCCTATGGACTTGGCGACCAGATCTCATGGAGAGTGATGATAGATTGGAATCAGATACATCACTTACTGAGGACCCTGATGTGATAGATGCAGAATTATCCATAGTGGGTTTCCTCCAAAAATATACCAGTTTTTGTTGGTAGTCCCGTTGGTCACGGCCAAATTTACTTGTCTGAGTCTGTTGAATTTTCTTTACCACAGAGTCTAAGACTTTTTCCAATTGGTTCTCATACGAGGACAATTTTTCACTAGGACAATCAGACCTAAATTTGGCCTGTATGGTGTCTAATTCTTTATCTAAATCAGCAATCGTTTTAGAATTTAACTCCATAAGTAGCTCCAAAAATATTTTAGAACATTTGTCACATGCCTCTTCCCATTTGTTCATGAATTCCTCATCTGCAACAGGAAACGTAGGAATAACCCGTACTCTGAGACCTCTGGGAAAGAGGTTTTTGGATAGATATTTACTGAGGAACGCCCTGTTCCACCATAGTTTAGTGCGTTTAACTAAAAGGCGCTGCATATTTTTGAATATGTCATCAATTCTCAGATCACTTTCAATAAGTATGCCTGATTCATCCGTGCCAAACACCTGCTCAATTTGACCAAGCCAAGTTTGTTCTTTGGCCCGGTAGTCCATGTCCGTTAGAAAGGAGAAACCTGTGCAGAACACAGCAATAATTCATTATTGCCTAATTTTTGTCTAATTTTAAGTGTTTCGCACCCAATTCATTATTCTCTTTGCGCCTTTTATGACATCTATAATACATGTTTCTGTTTTTTTGTGTTCCGCTTTGTAAACTGAGATTAGCAATTCCAGATGTTTTCCTCTAATTCATCATTTGAGGCTTTTTAAAAAGTCGCAAAATTTGGCGCAACTCCCTTTAGCTCCCCCAGTTTATTTCTGTGAATATGATAGTATTTTGGTGCAAATTTTGCATCACTTTGTGAAACCTTTGCACCAAGGACTTGCAAAAAAACTTAAAGACAGAAAAAAGCCTAAAGCCTAAATGTGCCGATAAACGATCGCAAAAGCGTTGTAAATCGGTGATCTGTGTAGTGTCGGACATTTTCATAATGTCGCACCAATAGGAGATACGATGTTGTACCTCGTTCCTGCGGCAGCACACATCGCTGTGTGTGAAGCCGCAGGAGCGAGGAACATCTCCTTTACCCGCCTCCACCGGCTATGCGGAAGGAAGGAGGTGGGCGGGATGTTTACGTCCCGCTCATCTCCGCCCCTCCGCTTCTATTGGATGACTGCCGTGTGACGTCGCTGTGACGCCGCACAGCATGCCCCCTTAGGAAGGAGGTGGGTCGCCGGCCAGAGCAACGTCGCAGGGCAGGTAAGTGTGTGTGAAGCTGCCGTAGCGATAATGTTCGCTACGGCAGCTATCACAAGATATCGCATGTGCAACGGGGGCGGGTACTATCGCGCTCGGCATCGCTAGCATCGGCTAGCGATGTCGCAGCATGCAAAGTACCCCTTAGTGTGAATGTTAATTGAAAAGGTTCCAAATGCATAAGCTGGATACTCCATAGACGCTCTGTGGTTCTAACAGATGCCAAAAGTGAGTCCATATGGCATTTGAAGGGCTGATATCTCAGGCATTATTTTTTTATACTCCACAGAAAAGTGCAGACATTGAGTCTCCTATAGAGTCGATATGAGTGTATAATACAGTATATAGATGACATGCTTCTCTATGGATGACGTGTCATTATACAGTATACATTGTGGGAAGGCTCAGTTCACATCAAGAAACATGCACTATGGAAATATATAGTAACATGATAATACCAGAAATCAATCAATAAAAAAAAATCTTTTTACATATTTCTATGTACTAAAATTAAGATGCTGACTAACAAGATACCGTATGTTCCTGATTTACATAACACCGTCAACCCTAAAATCGCTATATCATGCAGCTGATACAGGGATTTATATTGGATATCATTTTTCGGAGTTGGGAAAAAAGAGATTATCTTCTGCTTCATGGGGATTCTTTTTCGGTGAAAACACTCCAGAACATTCGTAAATAGCTGTACCTATGTCATTTCAACTTTTTTAAAGTGATCCTGTCAGGTGCAATATGCACCCACAACCATGTGCAGTTCTGGGTGCATATTGCTAATCCCTGCCTAACTGTCCCTGTATCTAGTAGCATAGATAAAGAGATCTCTAGAAAACGTATTTCTAAAGACTTTTTATCCTATGCTAATGAGGTGAGCGACTAGTCACAAAGGCGTTACTTCCCCTGACTAGTCTGTCCTCTTAGCATGCTAGTACGCCCACAGGGTTCGTGCTAACATGCTATTAAATGCAGCATCACCAGCGCTGATTTGCATACCTGTGTCCACTGTATCCACCGTTCAGAAGTCCCGGCACTTCCGGTCACGTGCACTAGATCTCGCTTAAGCTGGGACGCATACACACGTCTTCACACTGCGCATGACTGGAAGTGCGGGGACTTCTGAACAGCGGAGACAGTGAACACAGGTACGCACATCACCGCTGGGGATGCTGCATTGAGTAGCCTGTTAACACGCCCCTGTGGGCGTACTACCATACTAAGAGGGCAGAATAGTCGGGGGAAGTAACGCCCTTGCGACTAGTCGCTGGCCTCTTTATCATATTATAAAGGATCTTTAGAGATACTATTTCTAAAGATCTCATCCAGAATTGTTCGTGGTTCTGAGTGCATACCTGACAGGTTCACTGTAAGGCTCCATTTACACTGGCTGGTCAGTGACCACTAAATAACCACTGATTGCTATAATCGTTAATCGATGTTCATTTAATAGTCTGTTTAGACCGACCAAACTGGCATGTGTGTCTAACGATCATTCATACAATTGTTCTGTGTCTACAGAATATCATTGCTCTCGGCAGCACGTCTTCTTTACACAGGACGATGTGCTGCTAAGAGTGATGATTTTTAAAGCACAACTCAAGCATTTTTTTCAATTTTACTGCTAAAGTGGTGCTTTAAATGTAAGTTTCCTGACCCTAATTATATATTTACATGTTGCTGTTTTCATCTTTATTTGCACTGCTCGGTCTTCTGCAGTTTGTGACCTTCCGGGAGGCTCCAGTGTTTCATAGAGCACACGAGGTCACTCTACAGTGCAAGTCTATGAGTGCCTTGTTCAGGCCTTATTCTGGCTCTCATAGACTGAGTGCATGTGACATATTTTTTCACTTCCGAAGTTAGAAGTTGTGGTCACAAGTCGGCGTTACAGAACTGGATTGGCATCAGTAAATGTGAAGAAGCTGGAGAGTGAGTATAAGACTGGGAGGGCAGGGACCTTAGGCTAAAAGCAATACTGTAGTGGTGAAAAAAATACCAAACACTGCAATGGTGCTTTAAACATTCGTTAAAAATAATTTTACCAGAGGAATGAAAGCTCATCGATGAATGGCAGCCTTAGATAAGCCTGTAATCAGGAGTGTCCCAAGGATCCAAAGGAGTTCCACGATTATCAAAGTAAGTGCCACCTTAAGAGGGTAACAGTGTTAGGGTAAGTTCACACAGTGCATTTTTCGCGGTGTTTTTGCGCGTTTTTCGGGTGCGTTTTTTGCTCAGAAAACTGCATGACTTTGCTTCCCCAGCAAAGCCTATGAGTTTTCATTTTTGCTGTCTGCACACAGCGGGTTTTTTTAGCTGCGTTTTGTGGTGCTCCCCCTGACTCTCCCTCCAGCATACAGTCCTGGATGGAGCATGCTGAGCCTTGTAGTTCTGCAGCTGTCTGCTCTCCTGCATACACTAGTGGGGAATGAAGAACATATGGAAGAAGGAAATGACATCAGACCTTTTTTTTTTTTTTAACAATCTTTATTGGCAATGTTCATTGTTAAAAAAACGCAGCCAAAAACGCACCAAAACGCGGTAAAAACGCACGCGTTTTTCTATGCGTTTTTTTAAAAACGCTGCGTTTGTGCGGTTTTAGCACTAAAAAACGCACAAACGCAGCGTCAAAAAAATGCAGTGTGTGCACATAGCAGAACACTGAGAGAAGGCTGTGTTAATGGCACTAACGATGTGTAGCTGCATTTGATTAAATACTGCTCCTATATAATACTACCGTAAATATCAATACTAGTAACATAATTCAATTCTAGAAATCTAATATAAAAAGCTGAGTGTATGTCTGTATGTATGTGTATGTGTGTATGTCCGCTAAAGGAATCCGCACCGTCGCATTTACAATCCCAAAATTTTGCACAGACACCTCATTTTACTCAGGCAATGTCAGAGACTATGTTTTGAGGTAACAATTTAACCTCGTGCTTTACAGTTGTTCACCTAAAAATCTGTTTACATTAAAGTCAATGGAGCTGGGAGCTACAGGTCATTAATAGATCCAGGCAACTACCGTCCAGTAAGCCTGACATCAGTAGTATGCAAAGTTTTTGAGGGCATTTTAAGGGATGACATGCAAAAATATATTGCAGAAAATAATATGATAACTGACAAACAGCATGTATTCATGAAAGATAAGTCGTGTCTAACCAACCTGTTGGGGTTCTATGAGGGGGTAAGTTCAAACCTGGATATTGGTAATGCAGCTGATGTGATTTATTTGGACTTTGCAAAGGCATTTGATACTGTACCACATAATAGCCTTATACTAAAGCTCCAGAAGCAAGGACTAGGGGAAACTATATGCAACTGGGTAAGGAATTGGCTAAAAGATAGGAAACAAAGAGTAGTCATAAATGGTACATTCTCTAAATGGGCTATAGTCAGCAGTGGGGTGCCGCAGGGATCTGTGCTTGGACCGATTCTTTTTACTCTCTTTATTAATGACCTTGTGGATGGGATTGATAGTAAAGTGTCAGTCTTTGCCGATGACACCAAACTATGTAGGATATTAAAAACTGACCTGGATAGTACAATATTACAAAAAGATCTGGATAAGATGTCAGAATGGGCAGATACTTGGCAAATGAGATTTAATGTTGATAAATGTAAAGTAATGCACCTAGGACGGAGTAATCCTATAGCTGCGTATACATTAAATGGAAGTAAACTCGGGACTACAGAACAGGAGAAGGACTTGGGTATTCTCATTACAAATAAGCTGAGCAGCAGCACTCAATGTCAAGCAGCAGCTGCTAAAGCAAACAAGATTTTAGGGTGTATAAAAAGAGAGATTAGATCCCGTGATCCCAACGTATTGTTACCCCTCTATAAATCACTTGTAAGGCCACATCTGGAATACGGGATCCAGTTTTGGGCTCCACATTTTAAAAAGGACATTCAGAAGTTAGAGTCAGTTCAAAGGCGGGCAACTAGACTATTACAAGGAATGGAAGGCCTCCCATATGATGACAGGTTGAAAAAGTTAGATATGTTTAGCTTAGAAAAAAGACGTCTCAGAGGAGATCTCATTTATATGTATAAATACATGTGTGGTCAATATAAAGGACTGGCACATGACTTATTTCTTCCAAAGACAGTACTAAGGACCAGGGGGCATTCACTGCGAGTGGAAGAAAAGCGATTCCGACAGCTAAATAGGAAAGGGTTCTTTACAGTTAGAGCGGTCAGACTGTGGAATGCCCTACCACAAGAGGTAGTAATGGCAGATACTATAACAGCTTTTAGAAAAAGGCTGGATGATTTCCTCAGTACACACAACATTGTTGGTTATAAATGACTTAGTGACTAAATGTAGAACTGGTGGAGGAAGGTTGAACTAGATGGACCTAGGTCTTTTTTCAACCTAAGTAACTATGTAACTATGTAACTATGTAACTATAGGAGCTCTGATGGGTTGCTATAGACAACAAAGGACATATATAGGATAAGAAGCTTATGTGTAAGGTAATATGATTTTGATGGCGAGACAGATAAAGAAAGAAACAGACAGACAATGAGACGGAAGGAAAAACAGAGAGACACAGAAAGAGAGACAGAGAAACAGAGAGAGGCAAACAAGGAGAGAGACAGAGTGAGACTGAAACAGAGAAAGAAACAAACAGAGAGACATACAGGGAGAGACAAAGAGAGAAACAGCAAGATTGAAAGACAGAGACAGACAGATAGAGAGCGAGTAGAGTGAGTGATAGAGAGAGATAGGGAGAGAGACAGAAGGAGACAGAGAGACAGACAGAGAAGACAGAGAGACAGACAGACAAAGAGAGATGATAGAGAGATAGACAAAGAGAGACAGTCAGACAGAGAGACATAGAGACAGACAGAGAGAAAAACACAGAGAGAGAGACAGAGAGACGGATAAAGAGACAGCCAGAGAGGCAGACAGAGATATAGAGAGAGGCAGACTGGGAGAGAGACAGAGAAAAACAGACAGAGAGGCAGACAGAGACAGGCAGAGAGAGACAGAGAGGGATAGAGAAAGACAGAGACAGACAGAGAACCAGAGACAGAAAGAGACAGAGACAGAGAGGTAGACAGAGAGAAACAGACACAGAGAGACAGAGTGAGACAGACACAGACAAGAGAGACAGAGAGAGACTGATAGCGAGAGAGACAGATACAGAGGCAAAGAGAGAGGCAGAGAGAGAGTTACTATCCCAGGCAACGCAGGATACTACAACTAGTATTATATAAAGCCCAAGTGAGACTGCCATATAGTGCCTAAATAATACACCCTTGTAGTGCTTATTTTCCATTTGTTCTACTGTAAATCATGTTACCTACTTAAAGTTTTTCTATATCATGCTTTTGATGAAAGAAATCCCAAGTAACATGTTAATGGACACCGAAAAATGTCTTCGTTTTCTCTTTGCACATGATAAACTGTAGACCAGCGTTTTCTAATCAGTATGTGACCTGAGATGACACAGGAGGCCACGAATGCAGGAGCCCTGTCTTTGCACATTGGTACTTGATAATGCACGATGAAAAGTCCTTAGTAATATGTCACTAGAAATAAAAGTGTGATGCCCCTGTGATATTAAATGAATGTGCTTATTGTAAGAACTCCAGACAGTTAACCACTGACTAAAGAGCCACATTTATGTAATGTTTTATGTTCATTTGCCGTTTCCTTCCTTTGAACACTGTATTTGCAGTTCATTCTTCACTGAGCACTCTGATCACTGCAAAGCATAAGCGGCCTAATTTCCTTAAATCCCCTCCTTGGTGATTCTGTGTGCTGTACCAAAGAGAATAGGACTAGTTCAGGATGAAAGAGCGGTTTAGTTCTTCCCTTAAGAAAGTGTTAGTGCCCAAGGGCAATAACTTAGCTTATATAATCGACCTTGGGGTAACAATGTGCATGTGTATATCTAGCTACATGTACACGTGTCAGAGATGCCATAAGTACAGGTTCTCAATTAATTCATTTTTATAAACTTTGATGAGTTTTTGTTCTCAAATTGTTTTTTTTCTTTTCCTACTTACTTTTTAGGAATCTTTAATACAAATCCTTTTTTCCCATACAAAGTAAGAGAAATAACATTACTTCTGGACATTCTATTACCTGTATCCTCAATGTTTCGCCAATTTTCCCCCTCTTCCCAATCTCCCATTTACATCGCTGAGCTATTGGCTGGAGGCTAGATGTTAGGATGTTTTCCATACTTAGTACGCAGAGGCATTATGGATTTCTGCTTTTCAATGTCTATGCAGCACATGTTCAATAGGAGCAGCAGCAGCATGGAGGACATTGCACAGCAGTACTGAGCAGCGTAGCTATGAATCCAACACTTAGTGGAAAGTTGCCACAAATCTCCCTGATTGTCCTTTACTGTGAAAACTTGATCTGTATTCAGTTTATAAAATATTTTTTATTGAAGTTTAACCCTAGAAGGCATACCTGGGGCCTCGCAGGCCTGCTAGGTCACTTGTTTTCTATGGTAGATTTGTATGGTTGCGCGTTCTAGGGTTAATATTTACAGCAGGATGCAACATGGTAGTAATGGGATTGCAGAAACATGCTATATCAGGTTTTAACTACATACATTGCCAGGAAGGAAAGTCTCTACTTGCTATAGTATTACATGTAGCATGCTCATTAGTAAATTGCTAAGTGTATTAAGCTGAAAGACTTTACTTTCAAGCTAATAATCATCCATTTTTGTTTCAATACATTCCTCTAATCAGAGGCGGACACAGTCAGTCACAGACGGACACAGAGCCCCTGTGCAAGAGCAATATACGGCCATAGCTCAATGGGCCTCCTAACATCTTGGGCCCCTGTTCGGCTGCACAGGTTGCACTAATAGTATGTATACCCAAGTCTCTTCTAGACCGATTATTCATATTTACTATGATCAATAAGCCTGAGTGTATTCTGAACACAAGTACAAGCCTTGTGGCAGAAAGGTAGGGATAACTTAAAACACTAAGCACACTTATCGTGTTAACCAGGGCCCGCTCTACACAGTCTAAAAACATGCTATTAGGAGTCTATAGTAACAGCAGAGCTGTATCTGGTCATATTCACATCACTCGGATACACCAGTAGAAAAAATATTAGATTCTTGATGAAAAATTTGGGATCTAGTTCTTTGTTACTGCCTCCATCTTCCTCTCATTAGTAGGTGTCGGTAGAAGTGATAAAGCTGGAGGTGTAACTATAGGTGGTGCAGAAGTTGCACCTGGGAGCTTGGGCTGAGGAAGTCCTACAACCCCATGCCACATAGTGGAATACTAGTATTTGCAGCATTACCTGTCATGGATGTGTTATGTGTGACAGTCATGTGGTTTCTGGCAATAGAAGGTCACAGCGTCTGGCTGCGTAGAATGCTCCCTGACTTTCCATTGTTCCTGCTGTCAGTATTCATTGGTATAGGTAGCTTTCCTGCTGGGTTCATCTCTCTCCTTCTTGGAACCCAGCAGGAAAGCGCCTTCCAAATAGCTCTTGATCATCAGGATTCTCGTGGTGCTTATTTACCCCTTCCTTCCTTTAGACTGTGCTGGTGATATTTTCCATTCCTTCAAGCCGAGGTTGCAAGCAGGTAATTTGTATTCCTTTGTGGTATCGTTGCTGAAAGCTCTGCTGAACTTCTACCTGAGTCGTCTGATAAGTAGTTCATGCTTTTCCCTCTGTTTTCCCCCTTGTGTCTTCTATAGTTGTTTAGTGAGGTTGATGAAGCGCTTATCCCATCTGATCCCTATGTAGGGCTTAGCACTAGGGATACCTAGGGTCAGGTATCTGGCTCAGCACATAGGTGTGGAACCTATCTAAGGTTGTGACGGACCCCATGGACCACCAGTAGGTTCAGTCAGGGGTTACCATCTTCCGTCTCCCTAGACACAGGGTTTCCCTTACCTTTCTGTCACCGTGCGCTTGGTACTTTCTTATACCTAGCGTGACATTACTTTAGTAGTATGACACTACGTTCATTATATTAGCTATGATATCATCTGGTTAACTGTCCCTGTGCAGTGACATCGCTGTGTGCATTATTTACATAGCAATCCTTTTCTATAGCACAGTGAACCTTTTCTAGGACTTCATTATTTATTTATTTTTTTTTAATTATTGCATTGTGGCCTTTCAGTGACTGTTAGGGCGGCTTTGCACGTTGCAACATCGCACAGGCGATGTTGTTGGGGTCAAATCGAAAGTGACGCACATCCGGCGTCACTTTCAACATCGTTGTGTGTAAATTCTAGATGATACGATTAACGAGCGCAAAAGCGTCGTTATCATATCATCGGTTCAGGCTCTGACATTTTCATTCATAATTACGCTGCCGCGACAGGTACGATGTTGTTCCTCATTCCTGCGGCAGCACACATCGCTGTGTATGAAGCCGCAGGAGCGAGGAACATCACCTTACCTGCCGCCGGCGGCTCTACGGAAGGAAGGAGGTGGGCGGGATGTTTACGTCCTGCTCATCTCTGCCCCTCCGCCGCTATTGGCCGCCTGCCGTGTGACGTCGCTATGACGCCGCACGACCCGCCCCCTTAGGAAGGAGGCGGGTCGCCGGCCAGAGTGACGGTCGCAGGGCAGGTGAGTGCATGGGAAGCTGGCGTAGCGATTATGTTCGCTACGCCAGCTATCACAAGACATCATACCTGCGACGGTGGCGTGGACTATCGCGTGCGACATCGCAGCATCGGCTTGTGATGTCGTAACGTGCAAAGCCCGCCTTAGGATATGTGCCCACAAGCAGGACCCATTGTTTCCTGGACAAGGTGGATCCTGACCTGTGGGGCCGCGAGTTTCCTCTTCAGGAGTCTGCAGCTGCCTGTGCCCACAATCAGGGTTTCTGTGCGCTGTGGTCTCTCGCTTTATTCTCCCTGCGGAGAAAGCTTATGATTCCGCAGCAAAGAATTGACATGCTTGCTGATCAGAAAGAAAAGCCCGGACGCCTGCTCTGAAAGGGCTCAAGGGAGGGCAACATGACTGAGGAGGGATGCTAGGCCTGAGGGTTAGCAAGGGGTTAAGGTGCAGGGTATTTTGTGCGGGAAAAGTGGGAGGTGGAGTTATAGGGCTGTGGGGCCATGTAATTGGTCAGGGGGTTGCTAGGGTAGGGGAGTATATACAGGGCTAGATTAGGAGGTGGGAGGTCATTCACTACCTGGAAGACGTCTTGAATTGTTGCTGAATCGCTTGGATCCTGAAGATCGAGGGCTTCGGGGTACAGATGAAGAGGAGGAGGAGCAGATGCAGCGATGGCCCGGCGAAGTCGGCGGCGCTGCAGATGGGGACCCCTCTGCCTCCGAAGCGGCAGTGAAGACCGCGGTTTCCTCAGCGCCTCAGCCCGGAGACGCCGCCGAGGACCCGACGGCGGAGAAGGAGCCCCAGCGGAAGACCCACGGCAGCGGCGGCAGATCGAAGAAACGGGACACAGCGGGGCCTGGGCCAGAAGTCGGGCCACGGGCATCAAGGCAGCGGGGCGGTGAGTGACATGGCCGGCCTCCCCTCCAATTCCGGTTCGCGGGGCGCAGTGTGATGCGCGCGTCGCGGCTGCGTGGCACGCCACGCTCACCTGCCCCGCCGAGCTCGCCTGCACCGCCGCGCTCGCCTGACCCGCCGCGCTCGCCTGACCCGCTGCGGTCACGTGGGTCGGCGGTGTCACGTGGGTCGGCGATGTCATGTGGGGCGGCGGTGACACGTGGGCGGGCGGCGCGGTTACGTGGGCCGGCGGCGCGGTCACTTGCGGTCCCAGGAGTGAAGATGTCGCGGTGACCTGCATCAGATGTCGGCAGCGGGGCGGTGTGATGTGACCGGCCTCTCCTCCACTTCCGGGTTGCGGCGCGCACTGGTGACGCGCGCGTCGCGGCCACGTGACCCGACGCGGTCACGTGGTCTGGCGATGCGGTCACGTGCTTCGGCGCTGGTGTCAGCTGACCCGGAAGTGTCGGCGAGGAATCCTGCAGCGATTGGCGGATGCGGCAGAGCAAGATGCGGGGAGGATTTCGCAGACCCAGACGACCGTCCAGCAGCGGTGCGGGCAGTGGTAAGTGACATCACTGGCCCTGACAGCCTCAGATCGGTACGGCGCGGGGGTCAGCGTGATACCTGGGCGGCGCGGCCACGTGACCCATGGCGCGGTGCGGGGTCTGGCGGCGCAGTCACATGCCCCTGGCGTCTCGGTCGTCTACTACTGCCGGGGATCTAGGTGGAACAGCCTGAACGCGGTCCAGCAGGCAGTGGCGGCTCGTCTGGCGCTGGCTCGGGGGGTCAGCAAACGACAGGGCTGACCCAGAGCTGGGCTTGTCATGCGATCGTCTGCATATGCCAGGAGTGCGGCCTGCGTAGCTGCGTAGGGTCTGGTCAGCGGCTGGGTGGCAGCACGGGTTCCAGCTGGCGGATGTGCGGCTGGAGCGCACCCCCCCCCCCTAAGTTGTGGCTCCGAGCCGGTGACTACTTGACAAGCGTCCCCGGCTGGCCGGCCAGTCCGGCCGGTTGCGTTGCGGCCCTGGAGGGCTGCAACCTGCGTTCACCCGTGGAGAAGATGGCGGTGCTCGACGCGGAGGACATGTGACGGCTGTTCCGTGGGATCCCATGGAGTCAGCCTAGTAAGTTACGGCTCACTTAAAACCTTGTATTAATTATTAATGCTTGAATTATGGTGGGTGGTAAGGGTGTCGATAGGTATGATTTTGGGTGCATTAGGGCGGTAGTTTGTTTGTCAGCGGGTTTCGGCAGGAGGTTGGGGGCCTTGAGTACGGCGTTGAATTTTGTGTGTGAGTGGTTGCTACGTGGTCTTGGGTGCCTTGCTATGCTAGGGTGTCTATCTATAGGTGACGACTTTGTTTATTCTGGATGGCGTAATGGCGCTTGCATTCTCTGGGTGTTGTTGTATGATTGGGTGATTTCCAGGTGGTTTGTGACTGATTCAGGTGGAAGTCGGCGGTGGGGTGGTGATTGAGGCAGGGATACGAATACTTGCAAAGGGGTTGTGGATAGCCATGGTCACGGCAATTCCATGGTTTCTGTAATGGTCATGGGGGTCTTTTAGCCAGAGGATTATCGCGGTTCATATGTGTTAAGCGTTCGATGGTAGTCCACTGACATGGTGGCCCGGTATGCGGGGGCGCATTTGCATTCGGCGTCTTACTCTGGAGCGTTGCATGGGGTGTGTGCTATTTGAGAGGTGAAGGGGAAGGTGGTTGCGTTTTAAGAGGGGTGTTTTAAGTTTTATGGCAGCGGGCTAGCCCGGTTCTCCAACTGGTGTTGTGTGAGTACTGGGGGTATTTTGCTGGTCCACTGGGGCGCGGCATGTTTTGTTGCGGCCAGATGTTAAGGTCGAGATGATTGGGACAGCAGTTTTGGATATCTGTCCTTCCTGGCGGTGGTGGACGACACCTTTCTGGGGGTCTTGAAATTGACCAGTCACCTGTATGCGGTGCCCAGGTTAGCCGTCTATTGACAGGAGTAATAGGCGATAAATAAAAAAAAAAAAAAAAAAAAAGTCACGATTTTGTTGCCCTTGCCTGTAATTGGGTTTTCAGTGTTTGTTTCCGATATCTTTTGTACATATATTGTGTGGAGCTGGATGCTTTATGGTTGCGCAATGTCCGGTTATTGTGGTCTATGGTTCGGGTTCGGTCCCATAGTTGGGGGATTATCCAATATTCGGGATGGTTGAGTGCTTATTTTCTGGTTCTGGGACAACCTGGGCTTGCTAAGCTGTTTCTTCATGCCCAGGGTGTATTTTCAGAGTTAGAATGTGTGTGATAAATCGATGTGTGTGGTTCGTATAGGTGGGGCCCTATGTCTGAGGTACAATTATGGGCCATTATCAGGTCCCCGGGTATATCGTGCTACTGTTTTGTTGTCCAGTTTGGCTTCTTGAATTCGTGGGTTCACGTGCCGTTTGGGGGTTCATGGGGAGATTACGGGAGTCTGCCGGCAGTGTCTGCACAGGGGCAGTTTTAACAAGTTTTATACGCGCGGATTGGTATGCGGTTCTTAGTAGGGTTGCCGGCTTAACGTTGGCAGTCCGTATTGGGCGGCATCCGTCATGGCGGTTGATAGTAGCTCCACAGGAGTTTATAATAAGAGTGGGTGGTTCTCGTTTACGATGGGTTTGGGGTATTTCTTTTGGGTACAGCTGACTTGGTTTTGCCTTATGGGTATATGGTTCATCTTGGTGTGTTTCTTCCTGGTGCCCCCCGTGTGGGGGGCTCGGGTAATCTGTCGGTGCGAGGAATAAGTGACATTTGCATTGGGTGATCCAGTGTGTGGCTTATTGGTGTCGGGGGGGGCCTCCTATTGGCGACTTGTGGGAGTTTCCAGCCAGGTAGTGCTGCTGGCGGGTGTTGCTCCATTTGTTGATTATGTGGACAGACCGTGGGGCCTGTTGTGGGTTTCGCTGGCTGTCACGCGGTGGTGCAGCCCCTCCCGGCTGTACATTGCCGGGCGGTTCCTTTGGTCTTACGTATTGGTCGGGACCGGCAGGTATCACGGGTACACAGTGGTGCGGCGCAGTTGCGGGTGAGGTATTTGAAGTAGTGTGTGAGTAGGTCGCAACTATGCCATCACCTCCCGCAATGTCGGGCTGGATGGCTGGGGTAGCCAGTGCGGTATGCAATGGCTCTTATGGTTTAAGGACGTGGTAATCGTTTGGGGCGGTGCCCCGTTTGGGGGTTGTTTTGCGGCGCTTTAGGGCTAAATGGTGGACAGGCACCAGACTCTCGTGGGTGCAACGTTGACGGTTGGCCCCGGCTTATGGTGTCTGCAATTTCGGAGAAATATGGTGTTTGAGTTTCCCGGGATTATGGGTCGAGTGGGAGTTTCTGTTCTCTCATTTTGTGAGTTGTATTGAGTCTGCAGTTTAGCGGGGATTAGGCGTGGTGTGCAGTTGGTTTTTGGTGAGAGGGTGGCAGCGGTAGGGTTGTGCTTCCAGGTTCAAAGCGCACGGAGATACCAATGTTTAACTGGGCTCATGTGCCCCCCCTTTTACGGGGCTTTGAGCATTATGCGGTGGTCAGAAGGGTGTATTCTGACTTAGTTAGGGAAATCATCTGGTGGTGGGAGTATGGTTACACAGTGGGATATAGTTAAGGTCTTTTCTTCAGGCCGGTGGTCGGCTTGACTGTCTTTGGTCCCGTGTTGTTGTGTCTTTGGGGCGGAATGGTTTTTGGCTATTGGACTGGGCGGTAATTCCAGGATCGGAGTGATAATACACAGTTTACGGGAACAGCAGCGTTTTGGTACCGCACGTGGGTGGAGGAGACGTGGTCGCTGGGGGGGCATCCGGGGTGCTTGATCCGTGACATCGGGCTTGATTGCCCTGGGCCATTGCTTCCTGCCGGGGTGGCATGCTCGTGTTGTTGTTCGCAGGGGCATGACTGTCTAGCGGTTTATTATTTGGTATGTCTTAGGATCTGCCAGAGGTTGGGGAAACAGGGGAGGTGGTTTTGTTTCCTACTATAAGGGTTGGCTTTGCTTAATTACCAGCTGATATGTAATTTTTGGAGGCGCCTGCAGTGTTGCTGTCTCAACGAGGCCGAGCCTGCCCCCTTATTCCTTGGAGATGGGGGTGGTGGCTCAGGTGGCTCGTTGGGGACTGGTCGCGCAGGCGGTGCATAGGATCGGACAGCGTGGTTGGCTAGTTGCTGGTCTTGGGGCGGCTGCCCTTGTTGTACTGGTACACCAATAATGGTTGGCTTTGTTTAATTATCAGTGGATGTGTAAATTTCAGCGGCGCCTGCAGTGTGGCTGTCTCAACGAGGCCAAGCTTGCCCCCTATTCCGTGGAGATGGGGGCGGCGGCTCTGGTGGCTCATTGGGGACTGGTCGCGCAGGCGGTAAATAGGATCGGACGATGTGGTCGGCTAGTTGCAGGTCTTGGGTCGGCTGACCTTGTTGTATTGGTGGTTTGGTGCAGGTTGGCATCGTAAGGTCTATTGGGGGGTCATTTTGCTCGATTGATATTGGTCCCGCAGTATTGGTTGCTCGACCCGAGGAGTCGGCTCGGGTCGGGTTTTGGTGGTGGGGCTCGCACGTACAAGGTGTCATACGTGCTCGCTGTGGCGGAAAGGAGGGGGGTATTTGAAGTCGGTGGATTGCACAAAGAGCGGGGGGGAACCCAGTGCAGGAGCGGGTTACCCCTGGTGTGCAATGGTATGGTTGGTGGGTCCCTGCTGTGCTCGGTCACAACGGGACATGTTAACGTGGGACCCTGCTGTGCTGGGTCACAGCAGGGCATGTTAATGTGCTGGGTGTCCTCGAGCCGGTGTGGTGCGGCTGAGGGCACATGGTGGAGCAACACTCGGCTGGGTGTCCTCGAGTCGGTGTGGTGCGGCTGAGGGCACATGGTGGAGCTGGTGTTGCAATCATGGACAAAGGGACTCTTCACTTACCCCCCCTCCTTTGCTGGTGGTTATGCTTATGGAGTTATTTACTATATTGATGAATAAAATGTTATTGATTATTTTGGTGTTAATAAACGAGGCTGCTGTGGCCTTTACATCCAATGTCACGCAGTCTGTGTCTTATTTTAGTGGAAAAGTGGTGAAAGGTGGATAACTGGTTTGGGTCAGAACGGCAAGTTAGGGCCGTCAGTCAGACGTTCCTAAGTCAAGAAAAGCCCGGACGCCTGCTCTGAAAGGGCTCAAGGGAGGGCAACATGACTGAGGAGGGATGCTAGGCCTGAGGGTTAGCAAGGGGTTAAGGTGCAGGGTATTTTGTGCGGGAAAAGTGGGAGGTGGAGTTATAGGGCTGTGGGGCCATGTAATTGGTCAAGGGGTTGCTAGGGTAGGGGAGTATATACAGGGCTAGATTAGGAGGTGGGAGGTCATTCACTACCTGGAAGACGTCTTGAATTGTCCCGCCCACCCGCCCTATTTTGGATTCCTGGCGATCGTCATGGAGAGACGAGGAGGATCGACCTTGTCGCAGCAGTCAGCGGAAAGGAGGGGGGTATTTGAAGTCGGTGGATTGCACAAAGAGCGGGGGGGAACCCAGTGCAGGAGCGGGTTACCCCTGGTGTGCAATGGTATGGTTGGTGGGTCCCTGCTATGCTCGGTCACAACGGGACATGTTAACGTGGGACCCTGCTGTGCTGGGTCACAGCAGGGCATGTTAATGTGCTGGGTGTCCTCGAGCCGGTGTGGTGCGGCTGAGGGCACATGGTGGAGCTGGTGTTGCAATCATGGACAAAGGGACTCTTCACTTACCCCCCCTCCTTTGCTGGTGGTTATGCTTATGGAGTTATTTATTATATTGATGAATAAAATGTTATTGATTATTTTGGTGTTAATAAACGAGGCTGCTGTGGCCTTTACATCCAATGTCACGCAGTCTGTGTCTTATTTTAGTGGAAAAGTGGTGAAAGGTGGATAACTGGTTTGGGTCAGAACGGCAAGTTAGGGCCGTCAGTCAGACGTTCCTAAGTCAAGCCTCACCGCAGGTCAGTTTTTGCTGCGGGCCATACACACACAGTGAGCATGGGATTTCTATAAATCCATCCACTGTGCTTGTACTGTACAACGCAATATTTTGGACTCAGTTGAAACATGCTGTGTATTAAACACTATGAACCCTGATCGTGGGCACGCAGCCTTCCTCTTCTGCTTTTATTTCTTTTTAATCAATATTCATGTAAAGTGACATCACTGTGTGCATCATCCCTGCACTTTCATATAATCGTGATGGGTATTACTGTGTGGCTGCTTTATATTACCCATGTGCTGTGACATTATCCATGTGCTGTATAAGAATATCACAATTTACTCTCTCCATTTAGTGAAATTGATGTGTTTATTCTTTTGGTGGGATGAAATAATTTTATTTTAAACATGGAGAGGAAACCGGGCTCTGTTATTCTTATTTACTGAGCCGCTGTGTGTAGATCCTGTGAACACCCACCGCTTAGTAGACAGGTGCACATCCAGAGAGAAAGTCCACATGGGAAAATCCAGGTGGAGGGAAGAATGGCAGCACTCACATCAGTCTTCAGTGCGGTTCTTTTATTTTTCAAAAGTGAGGCAGGTACATGTGGAGCGAGGAGTGAGGGGAAGCTAGCGACACCGGACGACGGCGAGCCGTTTTGTTCTTCTTTGCACTTTAACGGGTCCATAAGTGAGCCATTTCGTGCTCCGTTGAAGTGCAGAGGAGCACGAAACGGCTCGTCATCGTCCGGCGTCGCTAGCTTCTCATCACTCCCCGCTCCACATGTACCTGCCTCGCCTTTGAAAAATAAAAGAACCACACTGAAGACTAATGTGAGTGCTGCCATTCTTTCCTCCACCTGGATTTTGAAATAATTTTATGACAAGTCTAAAAATTAGTTTTGCACACTAACATGACTGTGTGCATTTTCAGAGGTGTAAAGGGTGCTTTACACGCTGCGACATCTCTAGCGATTGCTAGCGATGTCGAGCGCAATAGCACCCGCCCCCGTCGTTCGTGTGACATTTGGTGCTCGCTGCCGTAGCGAACATTATTGCTACGGCAGCGTCACACGAACATACCTTGTCAGCGACGTCGCTGTGACCGCCGAACAATCCCTCCTCCAAGGGGGAGGTGCATTTGGCGTCATAGCAACGTCACTGTGGCGTCACTAAGCGGCCAGCCAATAGAAGTGGAGGGGCGGAGATGAGCGGGACGTAATATCCCGTCCACCTCCTTACTTCCGCATTGCCGGTGGACGCAGGTAAGTAGATTTTCGGCGTTCCTGCGGTGTCACACATAGCGATGTATGCTGCCGCATGAACGACGAACAACATCGTACCTGCAGCAACGATATTAAGGAAAGGAGCGACGTGTCAACGATCACCGTTTTTGAACGATTTTGCGATCGTTGATCGTCGCTGCTTGGTGTCACACGCTGTGATGTCGCTACCGGCACCGGATGTGCGTCACAAACGGCGTGACCCCAACGATATATCGGTAGTGATGTCGCAGCGTGTAAAGCACCCTTAAATATGTCTGAATCAGAGGGTGTAGTCAGACCTTGGAACTAGTGCTATGGTGTCCAATGCCGCCTCTTCCATACAAGATATTGGTACTATAGCCATGTCACATAAAGATACATAAGGATTTTCACATGATTAGGATATTGGTTTACCTTATGTCATACTTTATGATTTTTACTTTTACCACCCTGGGATACAGTATGCACATGCGTTTGACCCTATTTATCACATCCATCTTCCCCTTTTCTAAAACTACCATAATATATTCCGTCAAAAGGTTTTAACTTAATTTCATTATTTAATAAATAATGACACTGCACGATCACTGTTCAAGATCTGCTTCAGACCTAGCACTCCTCCCGTGCTTTTTCCCAGTGCGGTGTACAACAATGTCCTATTTCCTCACACCTCTAATGGGAGCTGTCCCTACAGCTTAGTGCTGAAGTCAATGAATGGTCACATGGATACTCTGCTGCCTCTTCTGTGAGACATGCAAACCACATATTTTACATATAATTTTACCCTTTAGTTACATGGAAAGAGACTGCAAGCCAGATGGAGTAAGAAGTCCAAAAGGCACAGCCTTAAGGCCGCTTTACACGCAGCGACATCGCTAAAGCAATGTCGTTGGGGGTCACGGAATTCGTGACGCACATCCAGCCGCGTTACCGATGTCGTTGCATGTGAAATCTACGTGCGATCTGAAAAGGTCGCAAAATCGTTCAAAATCGCTAATCGTTGACATGCTCCCCTATTCCCAATTATCGTTGCTACTGCAGGTACGATGTTCGTCGTTCCTGCGGCAGCACACATCGCTATGTGTGACATTGCAGGAACGAGGAACCTCACCTTACCTGCGTCCCGCCGGCGATGAGGAAGGAAGGAGGTGGGCGGGATGTTTGTCCCGCTCATCTCCGCCCCTCCGCTTTGATTGGGCGGCCGCTTAGTGACGTCGCTGTGACGCCGAACGAACCGCCCCCTTAGAAAGGAGGCAGTTCGCCAGTCACAGCGACGTCGCTATGCAGGTAAGTATGTGTGACGGGTCCGAGCGATTTTGTGCACCACGGGCAGCGATTTGCCCGTGACGTACAAACAATGGGGGCGGGTACGCACACTAGCAATATCGGTAATGATATCGCAGCGTGTAAAGCGGCCTTTAGTAGAAAACCCAAAAGAACAAAAAAAGTGTCGGGACTAAAGAAAATACAAATTGCGAGAGTAGTTTTATTGATTATAAATTAAAGACATAAATATATTCAACATACCAAACACAAAGATATATTAGTGGAAAACCTCATAATAAAAGCCACTAATCACTAAACAATTACTATACAAAACTGTATACATGTATGTCTTTTAACCCAGCATTAGGTCCGATTGTCAGTCAGTTGTGGGAGCGTGGTTGCAGCCACCACTATACACTGAGAGATGACCAAACCCACGCCGACCCAGTAACTGGAAACCAAAAGCCCAATGCTGCCCGGAGGAATAGAGTTCACTTCCTCCTGGCAATGGGGCTAAGTGCGGGTCCAGAACGCTACTCCTGCAGATTAACCCCATATCTGCAGTTAATAGCATTTTTTAACATGACAGGTCCTCTTTAATCTGTATTCAATAAAACAACTTTTAGTATTTGTATTGTAATATTCTTTAGTCTTGGCTTATTTTTGTTGTTTTGTTTTTTGTTGTTTTTTTCTCTTTAGTTATGCAACAAACTATTTTTTCCTGTCTGTCCCTTGTTTTGTATATTTGTGCTCTGAAGTGCGGAGGCAGATGTGACAATAAAATACAATTAAAACTATTTTGCAGTTTACTCCTCTGCATCAGAAACCATTCAGTGTTACAAGTATGCACCTGGAAGGAGTCAATTACTGTTACAGCATCACACTTATTTAAACATAGAGATTTAGCAATGTATGTAAGCGTTATTATACTTGCACATTGATGGCTTTCTCTACAAGCATACAAACATACATATGTAGCTTCTATGGGACCCTTACATAATAGGGGCCCAATCTAAATTGTCCCATCTCTGCAAAAACCTGTTTAGTGTCATAAATTTCTTGTTGGTCCCACCTATTTTTTGCAAAAACCTTTACAGCACCCCAGGGCCTCAGGGCTCACCCGTCACCGGGCCAGTGGTATTTGGGGTTGCTGTAAGTGGCCTGACCCGGCTCTGTGGCCACGCTGGTGTCATTAAAGAAGGGTGCAGGGTGTCCTGGTAATAGGGGATGGGGGTTTTCTATGCAGCGCCACCCGTGGTGTGTGGCCAGGGATTGAGCCGCCGCTGAGAGATGTGGCTCTCTCCCAGGGCTGATGATGACGCAGCTCAGGTAGTCCAGCTCCCTACAGGTGGAGTGAGCCCCAGGGAGAAATTGTGGCGATGGGGGAGAAGGGCTGTTGGCGCTGAAGCGCAGGGCGCCGGCGCAGGTGATAAGCGACTGAGACAATGGTTGCGGGTTCAGGTCTTTTACTCACAGTTCTTATGATGCTGCCCTCAGGGTACCGGTCACCGCCGTGCTGGGCCCCAGCTGATCCTATATGAATTAGAGGCCATGACCGGTGTTGTGGAGTGTGTGAGACCTTCCTCCTCTGCGCAGACACGCAGTTCCCCGTGGCCTGAAGCAATTTGGGGACCCCGCCGTCGGTGTTAAGTGTCCTGTCCTGTATGCAGGTGATGCGGTTCCAATGTGGGTTCCAGCTGTGGCCCTGACCCCGGATCCTATATATGTCACTGTGCTCCAGGAAAATAGGTAGTGGGCGATGGGACTTGGAATCCCCATCCCCTGCAGATTTGTTAGCGTCCATGAAGGTTTCCCTAACCGAGGGCTCTGCACCCCGACTGCGTTGGCACTCTGGGGATGGTTAGGCTCGACCTCAGCTACATGTTCTCCACTGTCTCACCAGCTCCACTAGGTCACATCTCCTGCTTCTCTCCGTCCTCCCCCCAGTCTCTTCCAGTCTGCCTGGTCCTAGCTATAGAAGCTCTCAAGCACTGTCTATAGCAGCCGTGGTACTACAAGTCCCATGATGTTCTGGCACTTTCTCCTTTCCTGAGATAGCTCTGAAGCACGCATCCCAGGCAGTCTTCCTGAGGGGAGCTAGGTCGCACCCCCCCAGGGACCTGTTGTTAATTGTCTGTTCCAGACTGATCTGACTAGAAATTGTTTGTGTTTGCTCACTTCCTCAGGCAGCCCCCATCTTTGGGATGACTCTTAGTGGCTGTTGCCCTGGTAACCTGGAATTCCCCAGACTGACTGGCTTCCTGTATAACTAGTTGGGCGGGCTCACTAACTGGGTGTTTATGTAAGTTATGAGTTCAGGATGTGTGTAAGCTCTGAACACCAGTGGTTAACCTCTTCTTACTTGGATCAGTAAGTGCACCTTAAATGTCACATAAGACAGATGCAGTACCCTGTGGCGGCTGAGGCCTCAGGGGCGCCACACCTATAAGAGACTCATCATATTCATATGAATTGAATAATTTTTTTAACAGAGGGTTTGAGAAATTGGGCCAAGGCTTGTTTAAGAGGGGTAGAAAAGAGAAGCAAATACTAAGTCCTTCTTTCCTGCATAGTAAGACTTATACAATAATGACTTGCCCAGTATGATCTTCCCAATAGAAATCTCTCTTCTCTATATACGCCACTATATGTTTTATAAATGTCAATATATACTGTTAATAGTAAATAGCCATAGTTCATAGCCATTCTGTAGCCACAATGCCTGAAATCAATGTCCATGGAACAATTTTCTATGTATGTTACAATACACTGTATTTCAAATTTCTGTGTTTGAAGTCTTATACAATATCGTTCGGTATAGATCACTTATGATAAAACAGATTATTAAGAACTTTCCCTGTTACGGTTCATGTATAGTATACACTTATATAAATAAAAAAAGCAACAAAAAGAGGGATACAAATCTCCTAAAAAAATCCAGCAATTACTTACAGCAAATAGAGGGCAGCAGTTATAACCTGCCCGGGCCAAGGAACTAATGCTGCATCCTGTTAGTGCATTGGTATATACACTGGCAGAAACCCAGATCATAACCTTCCATGGCTGATAGTCTGTGACGTTAATCATCTTCAGATTACAGTCCATCATTTTTATTGGACTTGTTCTGCACAAGGTGATTTTACTGGATGGCTTGGGAGCAGAAAATAATTTATGTACTGTACTTCTGAATAGTTCAGTTTCCAAGAACCAATTCTATGTATAGTTGTATTGTGGTACCATGATCGCTGTTATACATTTGGATTTTTACACATGTAGCTTTTTAAATAAAGAGGAAAAAAACCACAACCAACTGTGGGGTTAGGATTGGACATGCTACAATATCAGCTGTATGGAGTGCATGGGGCATCATGGGAATTGCAAGCATTGGAGGATTTTCCAATGTATAAATTCAATGGATGGCTCTGACTGATGCCATGATTTATGTCTGCAAGCATCAGCCAAGGGCTCCAAAAATGTATCTTGATCTATGTAAACGCAAGGTCCGAAAAAGCGCAAAATAGCACATGGTGTGGAGGAACCAACCATGTTTACTCCCCTCCTATATTTGTTGGTTGGACTATTTCTTTAATGTCAGCTATAGTTTACCTATACTGGTCTGGTGAAGTGTTGTGATAAAGACTTACTGGTGGTTGTTGCGCATTACTGCTGTGAGCGGTTGTGGTGTTAACCCTTGTTGTCTTTTTGTTGCTTCCTTCCTGCTCTTGCTTTTCTCCTTAGTCTCTTACTGTTTGTTCCTGTGAGTTTTCAGTGTGTTTGAAGCTTGGTTTTGCCATGTCTGTCTTAATTTGTGTTACCATCACACTCCTGCACCTTTCTTCCCTGGAGGAAGGAGGTAGCTGATAAGATATGGTCAGGTGAATAGCCAGGCACAGGACTCAAGCACCTCCACCCTTAGGGGTAACCCTGAGGTTAGGGATAGCCTAGTGTCCCCTAGCATGAGAGTGTTACGTCACCGCCGGAGTCTGCTCCAGCGACTTCTGCTCCGATCGCCAGGCGACGCCGTGTTCCTCCCGTGGATGGTGCTGGTGATGGGAGAGGAGTCGATGCCAGTGGCACCGGTGGGCGCAGGCTCCGATCATCCACTGGGCTGGGTTAGCTTGGGATCTGCAGTACCGCTGGCTGACTGTGGGTGGCATGTGTCTTCCAGCTGAAGTTGCCAGCGTTCAGCTACAGCCAATGGGAAGACACCACACCCTTCTTATTCCCCCTCCTGTCACATGACTACTGCCAGAGATAGTTCTGATTTTCCTGGCTCCTGTTACGTCCTATTCTGTTGGTGATTCCTGTATTGACTTCTGCGTGTTTTCTGACTACCCTCCTGCCTACTGTTTTTGTACCTCGCTGCCTGATCCGGATTTGACCTCTGCTACGTTTGCTGACTACATCATTGCCTGCCGATTCTGTCTCTGTTCTGCTATTCCTGGTTTGACCCTGCCTGACTACTACTCTCATCGGACTGCAGCCTTCCACAGGTAGTAATCTCCAGGGCCCTGTGTAATTCCAAATCACTATATAGGGGTTAAAGGGTTTCAGGGTTCTGGGGGTCCTGCTTGGTGAGTGGCTTCCCTCTAGCCTCCCCTTTACAGCCCATCTGAGTCTGTGGATCCAGGCAGGCGTTGCAGTGAGATATCATAGGGGCTTCCCTGTCCTTCGCTATCCTGCAATTACACCGTGACAATTCTGCTGGGAAACCTTAGTATATTGTCTGAAGGAAAAGTACACAAGCTGGTAGACATATAATAAATATAATAGACAAAATACAATACGGTAATTTTAACAATACTGTCTTAGGCCCCCTTCACAAGTGCGTATAAAAACATACTAGTAAAACTAGTACCAGTATCATCAGTGTTTTCCATCAATGTGCCATCCATGTGCCATCCATGTTTTTTTCTGGTGTGGCTAAATAAAAGTATATTACAAAGCTTCTCCTGTACTTTGAATGGTAATCAAGTAGAGCTCATGGATGACACACGGATGCCATCTGTGTGCTGTACGTTTTTTCACGGATCCATACACTTGCATTGGAATTTGTTATTCGTGCTGCTGGAAAAAAATGGACATGTTTCAGTTTGGTTCACATGGCACACACAATCAGTGTGAAAACATGAATACGTCTGGAACACCATGGTGTGAACAAGGTGCAAGACCCAAAAATATACAACTAAATAATAGAATAAAGAGTTGTACACCAGTCACAATGTATAGGGGATTAATAGAAAAGCAGAACTGCTATAGGAATACTAGACTGAAAAATACAATGGACTATCTGAAAAAAGTGAAAAACATGTAAATGGTATCTGCATAACTGCTATGAAAAATAGGAAAGAGAGATGTTTAGCCATTGTATTGATCAATGCAAAGGAGCCCCAAAACCAAACACCAAGGTAATCTCATTTTTTGGGGTCCCTAGCCTACAGTATGTGTAACCTCACCTGCAGTTAAAAAACTTGCTTTGTATGGGAAGCAAAGGACCAAGCTATATATGTGAAATAAGACACATGGCTATGGGTGGGGCAGGGTTCTCAGACAGACAATGCATACTAATTAAAGAATACGTCTTATGGGGACTGGAATAGACTTATGGGGACTGCAATCCGGACCAGAACCGGATTTGAAAAAACAGATAACATGGACCTGACGGTCCCGGTTATTTGTGTGTCCTCTCACCACTAGTTATACCTCATTACAGAGGTTCATGCGCAGAGGGTCTAGACAGTAACATGATGATATTCTCTCACTATTTCAAGTATATGAATATTCTCATATTTATCGCTCACATACTAAATGCTTTTCTTAAGCACCCAAATCTTGCTGACATCTTATATGCCTCATCCCACCTAGCCAGAATCCTCCACACTAATGAGGGGCAACACCCCGAAACAGCTGTCTGTGGATGAATACCTGGCCTTGGTATTTCCCTTGTCATATCTTTAAACTCATCAAAGTGTTGGATATTGACTAAAAGGGCCACTTAATATGGTGGTTATGGTGGTCTCCAAACAAGAGCCACTCCTTGGCTAGGTCCTTCCCGGAGGGATATCTGGCTAGTTCTGTGTTGAGACTCCTAACAGAGGCTCCACGGACCTTTTTTGATTTGCCTCTGTGCATGTTAGGGTGAAGAGCGGTGGGAAATACCAGGATAAAACACAATGTCCACAACTTCAAAGAACAGGAGTCCTATAGAAAAGGAAATTGAAATGGAAATTGAAGTCATTTCTCAAACTCAGGCCTTAAAGAAATGTAAATGGCCATAAGCTGTATTACAACCCTCCGGATTCAAAGGCTCCAAATCTGGCGGCCTGCACTCATGCACATATTGCTTCCTTCCTCTCTCACCTCTGTTCTTGTCAGTTTCCATGGTAACTGGATAGTGGACGCAGTCTCTTGTTCCAGTATCCATGGAGACCTGGAAGTGCCCTGAAGTTGGGCGGTAACCAGTCATGGATGGCGAGTGACAAGAAGGAATGAAGTCACCACGGACGCTGACAATGATAGAAGAAGGGAGGAAGCTAATCAGAAACACAATCACATTAATTCTGTCATTTCATTCATCGCAGCTGCCTCATACACAATATATTGTCACCGTTTAACCTGCGCTATTTCATTTACAGCTAATTTATATTGGCAAATAAACATAAGAAAGGTCTTGGAGAATACCAGTCACCCTTCTGGGGCCGCCATTTTCATTTAATAAATCAGTGGGCAGCCCCAGTTTGGTGACTTTTCTGTAAGTATATTCAAATAATAAAACCTTAATAAATATTACCATAAAATGGATTTAATTTTTACCAAATTCAGGCCCAAACTTCTGAGTTGTGCATTCCCAGGTTCCCAAAACCCTATACTAGACCTCAACTCTTCCAATGCTCCTGTGCTGTCATATACTTTCTTAAACTACTTGCACAATGCCTTCTCAATTGCTATATTGCCCCTTTTAAGATAATAACAACTTGTACTCACCTCCGGTGCTAGATCCATCTCCCGGGGGCAGGCGTCCAAAGGAAGTGAGAGTGAAGCTGCCCGTAAGCAGCCAACAATTAGCTGAAGCGCTCACATGACGCCATCATCACGAAAGCCACCGGAGACTCGGTATCAACACCGCTAGAATTGCACAGGCACCTTATTTGCGTATTGACTATTATTATTTTAGAAAGGGAAATATAGAAATTGAGAAACTGTTGTCCAAGTAGTCAACAACCCCAGTAAGCTGGTACTGAATGGTAACATCATTGCAACTTCTTGCAAGGGTGATAAGATCCAGCTCCGCATGCCAGAATCCCACAACCCACAACCCTTAACCACAATTAAGCAGACATAAGGGTTAGTTCTGAAAGGTTTACTGGATTACATTGAAATAATCACCAATCTAGGACTTCCCACTATTTTATAAACTAAAAAGGGCATCCTCAGATTGATGATAAGAACTTTTTAAGGCTTCCTATACACATTCACACTCCTAAGAGAAAAATATTTGCAAGAAAGTCATATCCACAGCATGTTGTTTAACACCATTAATATTATAACACCTCTAAAAATGCTTAAAAGCATTGCTATGTAGACTTTAAGAATGGACATGAATGGAAAACCTATCCACCATATATCTACTGTGTATATACATATATGTACAATATATATATATATATATATATATATATATATATATATATATATATATATATATATATATACATATATATATATATACAGCTGGTAAAATAAGCATTGAACACAAGTCACATATACTAGCTGTAGTATCTGGCGTTGCCCGGGATAGCAACTGTCTCTCTATCTTAATCCCAGTCTCTGTCTGTCTGTCTCTTTCTGTCTGTCTCTTTCTGTCTGCCTGTCTCTTTCTGTCTGTCTGTCTCTTTCTGTGTCTGTCTCTTTCTGTTGTCTGTCTCTGTGTGTCTGTCTCTATGTGTCTGTCTTTGTCTGTCTGAGTGTCTGTGTCTGTCTGCCTCTGTCTGTCTCTGTGTGTCTGTCTCTTTGTCTGTCTCTTTCCCTGTCTGTCTCTGTGTGTCTGTTTCCCTGTCTGTCTATGTGTCTGTCTCTATCCATGTCTGTCTGTCTGTGTCTATCTCTCTGTCTGTCTCTTTCAGTCTCTGTCTGTCTCTTTCTATCTCTCTCTGCTCTATATCTCTCTCTGTCTCTCTCTCTGTGTCTGTCTGTCTCTCTCTACCTCTGTATCTGTCTGTCTCTTTCTGTCTCTCTATCTGTGTCTGTCTGTTACATAGTTACATAGTTACTTAGGTTGAAAAAAGACCTAGGTCCATCTAGTTCAACCTTCCTCCACCAGTTCTACATTTAGTCACTAAGTCATTTATAACCAACAATGTTTTGTGTACTGAGTCTTTTTGTCTTTATCTCTGTGTCTGTCTGTGCCTTTCTGTCTCTATCTCTGTATCTGTCTGTGTCTGTCTGTCTCTATCTCTGTATCTGTCTGTGTATGTCTGTCTGTCTTTCCTTGTCTCTCTTTCCCCGTCTGCCTCTTTCCCGTCCCCGTCTGTCTCTTTCCCTGTCTGTCTCATTCCAGGTCTGTCTCTTTCCTCGTCTGTCTCATTCCCTGTCTGTCTTTTCTTGTCTGCGTCTTTCCCCATCTGTCTCTTTCCCCGTCTGTCTCTTTCCTCGTCTGTCTCTTTCCTCATCTGTCTCTTTCCTCGTCTGTCTCTTTCCTCGTCTGTCTCTTTCCTCGTCTGTCTCGTTCCCCGTCTGTCTCTTTCCCTGTCTGTCTCTTTCCCCGTCCCCGTCTGTCTCTTTTCCTGTCTGTATCTTTCCCTGTCTGTCTCATTCCAGGTCTGTCTCATTCCAGGTCTGTCTCTTTCCCCGTCTGTCTCTTTCCCCGTCTGTCTCTTTCCCCGTCTGTCTCTTTCCCCGTCTCTTTGTCTCTTTCCCTGTCTCTGTCTCTCTCCCTTTTTTTGTCTCTTTCCCTGTCCCTGTCTCTGTCTTTTTCCCTGAATCTTTCCCTGTCTTTTTCCCTGTCTCTTTCCCTGTCTCTTTCCCTCCCTCTTTCCCTGTCTCTTTCCCTGTCTGTCTGTCTGCCTGTGTGTCTCTTTGACTGTCTGTCCCTTTCTCTGTCTCTTTCCCTGTCTGCCTCTGTCTGTCTCTGTCTGTCCGTCTGTTTGTCTGTCTGTCCCTTTCCCTGTCCGCCTCTTACTCTGTCTGTGCCTATGTCTGTCTGTCTCTTTCTGTCTCTCTCTAACCATCTCATCATAGACATCCTATTACCTCACACGTAGGCTTCATATACTAACAATTTATTTTGTTCCTATAGCAACCAATCACAGCTCCTATTAATAACTTGTAGCTCGCAGCTCCATTGACTTTAATGGAGGCAGTTTTTTTGGAGAGTAACTGTTAAGCACGGGGTTAAATTTTCCCATCAAAACATAGTCTATGACTTTCCCTGGGTCACATGGGGCGTCTGTGCAAAATTTTGTGATTGTAAATGCGACGGTGCGAATTCCTTTAGCGGACATACACACATACACACACGCATACATACACACATACATACACTCAGCTTCATATATTAGATATACACTGTGTGCAGAATTATTAGGCAAATGAGTATTTTGATCACATGGTACTTTTTATATATGTTGTCCTACTCCAAGCTGTATAGGCTTGAGAGCCAACTACCAATTAATTAAATCAGGTGATGTGCATCTCTGTAATAAGGAGGGGTGCGGTGTAATGACATCAACACCCTATATAAGGTGTGCTTAATTATTAGGCAACTTCCTTTCCTTTGGCAAAATGGGTCAGAAGAGAGATTTGACGGGTTCTGAAATGTCCAAAATTGTGAGATGTCTTGCAGAGGGATGCAGCAGTCTTGAAATTGCCAAACGTTTGAAGTGTGATCACCGAACAATCAAGCGTTTCATGGCAAATAGCCAACAGGGTCGCAAGAAGCGTGTTGGGCAAAAAAGGCGCAAAATAACTGGACATGAATTGAGGAAAATCAAGCGTGAAGCTGCCAAGATGCCATTTGCCACCAGTTTGACAAAATTTCAGAGCTGCAACATTACTGGAGTATCAAAAAGCACAAGGTGTGCCATACTCAGGGACATGGCCATGGTAAGAAAGGTTAAAAAATGACCACCTTTGAACAAGAAACATAAGATAAAACATCAAGACTGGGCCAAGAAATATCTTAAGACTAATTTTTCAAAGGTTTTATGGACTGATGAACTGAGAGTGACTCTTGATGGGCCAGATGGATGGGCCAGAGGCTGGATCAGTAAAGGGCAGAGAGCTCCACTCCGACTCAGACGCCAGCAAGGTGGAGGTGGGGTACTGGTATGGACTGGTATCATCAAAGATGAACTTGTGGGACTTTTTCGGGTTGAGGGTGGAGTGAAGCTCAACTCCCAGACCTACTGCCAGTTTCCTGAAGACAACTTCTTCAAGCAGTGGTACAGGAAGAAGTCAGTATCGTTCAAGAGAAACATTTTCTTGCAGGACAATGCTCCATCACATGCATCCAACTACTCCACAGCATGGCGGGCCAGTAAAGGTCTAAAAGATGAAAAAATAATGACATGGCCCCTTTGTTCACCTGATCTAAACCCCATAGACAACCTGTGGTCCCTCATAAAATGTGAGATCTACAGGGAGGGAAAATAGTACACCTTTCGGAACAGTGTCTGGAGGCTGTGGTGGCTGCTGCACGCAATGTTGATCGTAAACAGATCAAGCAACTGACACAATCTATGAATGGTAGGTTGTTGAGTGTCATCATAAAGAAAGGTGGCTATATTGGTCACTAATTTTTATTTTTTTTTAGAGGGGGGGGTTGCATGCCATAAATGTTTATTTCTAAATTTTGTGCAGTTATATTGGTTTACCTGGTGAAAATAAACACGTTAGATGGGAATATATTTGTTTTTTATTAAGTTGCCTAATAATTCTGCACAGTAATAGTTACCTGCACAAACAGATATCCTAAGATAGCCAAGTCTAAAAATCCCCACTACAACTTCCAAAAATTTTAAGCATTAAGCTTTAATGTTTATGAGACTTTTGGCTTGATTGAGAACATAGTTGTTGATCAATAATAAAAAAAATCTCTAAAATACAACTTGCCTAATAATTCTGCACATGGTGTTCACAAACATATATATATATATATATATATATATATATATATATATATATATATATATATATATATATATATAAAAGAAAAAATTCCAGCCGCACACTGTGAAAAGCCAAAATAAATTCTACCTTATACATAAATGGAGGTGTTTAGA
This sequence comes from Anomaloglossus baeobatrachus, assembly GCF_048569485.1. NCBI lineage: Eukaryota > Metazoa > Chordata > Amphibia > Anura > Aromobatidae > Anomaloglossus > Anomaloglossus baeobatrachus. The sequence goes on along the minus strand of NC_134354.1, from coordinate 666,812,178 downwards.
ATATTATAATGGCCATCGTAATACCAGCCCAGCGCCCCTTCACGGCAACCTCCTTTGCTGGGTCCTACACTACACTGCATCTTCTCTGGGTTATGTATATTTATATACAGTACAGACCGAAAGTTTGGACACACCTTCTCATTCAAAGAGTTTTCTTTATTTTCATGACTCTCAAAATTGTAGATTCACATTGAAGGCATCAACACTATGAATTCATGTGGAATGAAACACTTAACAAAAAAGTGTGAAGCAACTGAAAATATGTCTTATATTCTAGGTTCTTCAAAGTAGCCACCTTTTGCTTTGATTACTGCTTTGCACACTCTTGGCATTCTCTTGATGAGCTTCAAGAGGTAGTTACCGATAATAGTCTTCCAACAGTCTTGAAGGAGTCCCCTGAGATGTTTAGCACTTATTGACCCTTTTGCCTTCACTCTGCGGTCCAGCTCACCCCAAACCATCTCGATTGGGTTCAGGTCTGGTGATAGTGGAGGCCAGGTCATCTGGCGTAGTACCCCATCACTCTCCTTCTTAGTCAAATAGCCCTTACAGCACCTGGAGGTGTGTTTGGGGTCATTGTCCTGTTGAAAAATAAATAATGGTCCAACTATACACAAACCAGATGGAATAGCATGCCGCTGCAAGAGGCTGTGGTAGCCATGCTGGTTCAGTATGCCTTAAATTTTGAAAAAATCCCCAACAGTGTCACTTGCAAAGCACCCCCACACCATCACACCTCCTCCTCCATGCTTCACGGTGGGAAACAGGCATGTAGAGTCCATCCTTTCACATTTTCTACGTCGCACAAAGACACGGTGGTTGGATCCAAAGATCTCAAATTTGGACTCATCAGACCAAAGCACAGATTTTCACTGGTCTAATGTCCATTCCTTGTGTTATTTCGCCCAAACAAGTCTCTTCTGCTTGTTGTCTGTCCTTAGCAGTGGTTTCCCAGCAGCTATTCTACCATGAAAGCCTGCTGCACAAAGTCTCCTCTTAAGGGCTAAGCCACACGGCGAGAAAATCGGTGCGAGTGGAGTGCGATAAAACATCGCATTCCCCTCGGACCAATTCTAGCCTGTGTGTCAGCACACATGGGCGATTATTTTCTCAGCCCTAATCGGACTGAGAAAACAATCGCAGCATGCTGCGATTGTAATCCGAGACTCTTTCTCTCGCACCCATTCAAGTGAATGGGGCGAGAGAAAAATCGCACTGCACTCGCGGTACACCGGTGTACTGCCAGTGCAATGCGAGAATGGCTATAGCTGACTACGCAGGAGAGAGGGAGAGAAATCCCTCCCTCCCCTCCTGAGTGCCGGCCCGCCCCCCGCAGCTGAGGTCTGCTCGCACGAACGGACCTCAGTTGCAAGGACACAAGCATGAGACTCGGCTCTGCTGTACTGCCAGCACGAGCCGAGTCTCATGCAAGGGGATCGCAGTAATCCCCGTGTGGCCCCAGCCTAACAGTTGTTCTACAGATTTGTCTGCTGCTAGAACTCTGTGTGGCATTGACCTGGTCTCTAATCTGAGCTGCTGTTAACCTACGATTTCTGAGGCTGGTGACTCGGATAAACTTATTCTCCACAGCAGAGGTGACTCTTGGTCTTCCTTTCCTGGGGCGGTCCTCATGTGAGCCACTTTCTTTGTAGCGTTTGATGGTTTTTGCCACTGTACTTGGGGACACTTTCAAAGTTTTCCCAATTTTTCAGACTGACTGACCTTCATTTCTTAAAGAATTGATGGCCACTCGTTTTTCTTTACTTAGCTGCTTTTTTCTTGCCATAATACACATTCTAACAGTCTATTCAGTAGGACTATCAGCTGTGTATCCACCAGACGTCTGCACAACACAATTGATGGTCCCAACTCCATTTATAAATCACGAAATTCCACTTATTAAACCTGACAGGGCACATCTTTGAAGTGAAAACCATTTCCGGTGACTACCTCTAGAAGCTCATCAAGAGAATACCAAGAGTGTGCAAAGCAGTAATCAAAGCAAAAGGTGGCTATTTTGAAGAACCTAGAATATAAGACATATTTTCAGTTGTTTCACACTTTTTTGTTAAGTGTTTCATTCCATATGTGTTAATTCATAGTTTTGATGCCTTTAATGTGAATCTACAAATTTCAGAGTCATGAAAATAAAGAAAACTGTTCGAATGAGAAGGTGTGTCCAAACTTTTGGTCTGTACTATATATATATATATATTCTATGTATACACTGAACAAAAATATAAATGCAACACTTTTGTTTTTGGTCCCATTTTTTTATGAGCTGAACTCTTAAGACTTTTTCTATGTGCACTAAAGGCTTTTTTCTCTCAAATATTTTTCAAAAATGTGACTAAATCTTTGTTGGTGATCTCTTCTCCTTTGCCAAGATAATAGATCCACCTCACAGGTGTCCTGTGAAAACTCGTTCTATCAGTCAGCGTAGGGATCATTGACAATCTATTTACAATTTGCCATTGGCAACTAAAGCCCAAAACTAAAGACTGATCATATAATTAATATATAACTTTTAATTTATTATTTTAATATCTTTTAGGACAAACTGATTAAAAACGCAGAACACTGTGGTCTGTCTTCTGTGTTCGCTGGTTAAAATATAACAGACAGTAGCCTCCCCTTTTCTACAGGCGACTGTCTGTTATATTTTAACCAGCGAACACCAGTGGTCATTCATGATAGAAGTGATATATAGGTTAACCATGGATATCTAATTAGTCTGAATAGGGAATCCCTCATGGCAGAATGATTACCTATATTATCTAAAGACAGACCACGGCATTCTGCGTTTTTAATCAGTTTGTCCTAAAAGATATTAAAATATTGAAATAAAAGTTATATATTAATTTGATCAGTCTTTAGTTTAGGGCTTTAGTTGCCAATGGCAAATTGTAAATACCTCACAGGTGTGGCATATCAAAAGGCTGATTAGACAGCATGATTATTGCACAGGTGTGCCTTAGGCTGGTCACAATAAAAGGCCACTCTAAAATGTGCAGTTTTATCACAGCACAATGTCACAAGTTTTGAGGGAGCGTTCAATTGGCATGCTGACTGCAGGAATCCACCAGAGCTGTTGCCCATGAATTGAAATGTTCATTCCTCTACCATAAGCCAACTCCAAAGGCGTTTCAGAGAATTTGTCAGTACATCTATATGGCCTCACAACTACAGACCACGTGTAACCACACCAGCCCAGGACCTCAACATCGAGCATCTTCATGCACAAGATCGCGTGAGACCGGCCACTTGGACAGTTGCTGCAACAATCAGTTTGCATAACCAAAGAATTTCTGCACAAACTGTCAGAAACTGTCTAAGGAAAGCTCATCTGCTGCTCGTCATCTTCATCGGGGTCTCCACCTAACTGCGGTTTATCGTCTAACCGACTTCAGTGGGCAAATACTCACATTAGACAGCGTCTGGCACGTTGAAGACTTGTTCTCTTCATGGATGAATCTTGGTTTTTCCTGTACAGGGCAGATGGCAGACTGCGTATATGGCATTGTGTGGTTGAGTGATTTACAGATGTCAACATTGTGAATCCAGTAGCCCATGGTGGTGGTGGGGTTATGGTATGAGCAGGCATTTGTTATGGACAGTGAACACAGGCACATTTTATTGATGCCATTTTGAATGCACAGAGATACCGCGTCACTGATACCAATCACCTGTAATGTATAGGGGAACCTAATTCCCATTGTACAGTTTCCCTGCAGTCCTCCCAAAGAGGAAATTGGTGCTTTTACATTCTTTCAGGATGGAGTCAAATGAACGTTGATTCGCTTGTGAATCAGATCGATACTGACACTCCAATCAAACTCTGATCCAAATTTGATCATAGTGTCCGCTTAGTGTGATCCGATTCTCTAGCATAATAGAATCATAGCATACTGTTAAGAGATAATGGAGAACTAAATTTCTCCATCTTCTTCATTCAGTGATTTGAAATCGGACAGCAGTCGAATGTCACCCAAGTGCAGACTGATAGTTGCTACGCACCTATAGACTCAAATGGGTTAGTGGCATCTGATTTGCGCTGCAAATCGCAGCTTGCTGCAGTTGTTTTCTCACGCCAAAACAGAATGAGAAAAAAGGCACTAATGAGCATTACCAAATAGTATGGTCCGAGTGCTATCCAATAAAACATTGGTTAATACTCATCCGATGTATTCGATCATGTGAGCGAGCACTAAAAGTAAAGTCAATTGGCCCAGGGGGTAATAAATAGAAAATATTGTTATTCTGCTCAGACAGAATGTGGTTGTTTTCAGCAGTCGTGTGACAAACAGTAGCAAGACAGAAGGAATAGCGCCAGTCAGAGAATAATATTTTTTTTAATTAACCCGCCATGGTGTAAGGCACCAATCGCGGTACTGTTGTGTTATGTCAATTTCGTCCTTTTTACTTTACTTTTGTAAATAATGTGTCATGTGACCTGTGATGTAAAGTGTTATATATCCTGTGTCATTATGATGGTAATATGATGTATTGTAATTAGTGATGAGCGAGCACTAAAATGCTTCAGTGCTCGTTATTCGAATCCCATTAGATTCGAGAAATGAGTATAATTGATGTCAATTTGAAACTTGAACATTTTTCCGACAGACCCCGCTACAGGGTAGGGTAGGTCGGAAAAATGTATAGGGAAGATGCTGGACGCATCTCTTACTCTCAGTCACTGCTGGGAAGTAAAAAATAAATAATTAAAAAAAAAGTGTGGGGTCCCCACCATTTTGTATAACCAGCCAAGGTAAAGCAGACAGCTGGGGCTGATATTATAAGGCTGGGAAGAATCATGGTTATTGGGGCCTTCAAGCCTAAAAATAGCAGCCTGCAGCCACCCCAGGATCGGCGCATCACATTAGATGTGCCAATTCTGGCACTTTGCAAATCTCTTCCCGATTTCCTTGGTACGGTGACAATCGGGGTAATATGTTAATGGGGTTAATGTCAGCTGTGTAATGTCCATTGGTTTCAAGCCCTCTTGTTAGTAATGGAGAGGCGTCTATCTTACTCCAGTATGTGTAAAGTATACAACACACCCAGGAAAAAAAATAGTTTATTTGAAAGAAGACTCCCCCAAACTTTTCCTCATTCACCAATTTATTAAAATTGTTTTGGGTAATGTCAGCTGTGAATTAATTGCTGATATCAAGCCCAGGGGTTAGTAAAGGAGAAGCGTCTATCAGACACCCCCATTACTAATGCAGAAAGTGTAAAGTTAAAGAAACACAGAAAAATAGTTTATTTGAATAGACTCCCCCACACTATCCCTTGTTCACTAATTTACTTAACCCTAGAATGCGCAACCATAGAAATCTACAATAGAAAACAAGTAGGCAGGCCTACAAGGTCCCAGGTATGCCTTCTAGGGTTAAATAACGAAAAAAATTATCAACATCTGGCATAATCCATTTTTTAGTGGTCCCACGACGCCCCCCCAATCCATACTCTAACCAATGGAGGCTTGTTCAGAAAACGAAACTCCACAGGCCACTCCAGGTTGGCGCCAAACGTTAGTAACTCAGTGACGTCACCGCATGTGAGAAATTCTGTGTCAGGCGCTGACCGGAAGTGACCTTATTTGTGTATGTGTTTTTTTAACTTTACAGTTACTGGGTTAGTAATGGGAGTGTCTGATAGACGTTTATCTATTACTAGAAGGTGGCCCGATTCTACGCATCGGGTATTCTAGAATTTACGTATTGTGTAGTTCATGTATGATTTTTGTTATATATATATATATATATATAGAGAGAGATGTTGTTGTCTGTAGTTACCAAGTGTTTGTGTAGGCGCTGTACATGTTCTGGGTGTTGTCTGGGTGTGACGGGGGGTGAGAGCGGTGTTGTATGTGTGTTGCGTGTGTTGTGTTGTTTGTGGAGCGCTGTGTGTCTGTAGCGTTGTGTGTGTGTTGCGCGGTTTGTGTGTGTGTGGTGTGTTTTGGGGGGAGGTATGTTTTGTGCAATGTGTGTGTTGTGCGGTATGTGCGTATATTTGTGTGTGCCGCGGTGTTTGTGTGTTGGGTGTTGTGTGTGTGCAGCGTTGTCTGTGTGTGTGGGTGTCTGTGTAGGGCAGTTGTTTGTGGTTCCCAGTGTGTGTGTGTGTGTGTGTGGTGTGTTGTGCAGTGCGCGCGCGTGTGTGTGTGTGTGTGTGTGTGCATCAGCCTCTCTTCTCTCAGCCTACCTCTCCCAGCCTCCCTCCTCCCAGCCTCCCTCAGCATCAGCCTCCCTCTCCCAGCCTCCCCAGCATCAGCCTCCGCCAGCATCAGCCTCTCTCCTTCCAGCCTCCTCCAGCATCAGCCTCCCTCTCCCAGCCTTCCCCAGGATCAGCCTCTCTCCTCCCAGCCTCCGTCCTCCCAGCCTTCCCGCGGTGTTGTATGTGTGTTGCGTGTGTTGTGTTGTTTGTGGAGCGCTGTGTGTCTGTAGCGTTGTGTGTGTGTTGCGCGGTTTGTGTGTGTGTGGTGTGTTTTGGGGGGAGGTATGTTTTGTGCAATGTGTGTGTTGTGCGGTATGTGCGTATATTTGTGTGTGCCGCATTGTTTGTGTGTTGGGTGTTGTGTGTGTGCAGCGTTGTCTGTGTGTGTGGGTGTCTGTGTAGGGCAGTTGTTTGTGGTTCCCAGTGTGTGTGTGTGTGTGTGTGGTGTGTTGTGCAGTGCGCGCGCGTGTGTGTGTGTGTGTGTGTGTGCATCAGCCTCTCTTCTCTCAGCCTACCTCTCCCAGCCTCCCTCCTCCCAGCCTCCCTCAGCATCAGCCTCCCTCTCCCAGCCTCCCCAGCATCAGCCTCCGCCAGCATCAGCCTCTCTCCTTCCAGCCTCCTCCAGCATCAGCCTCCCTCTCCCAGCCTTCCCCAGGATCAGCCTCTCTCCTCCCAGCCTCCGTCCTCCCAGCCTTCCCCAGCATCAGCTTTCCCCTCCCAGCCTCCCTCAGCATCAGCCTTCCCCAGCATCAGCCTCTCTCCTCCCAGCCTCAGCCTCTCTCCTTCCAGCCTCCCCCAGCATCAGCCTCTCTCCTTCCAGCTTCCCTCAGCATCAGCCTCCCCTTCCCAGCCTTCCCCAGGATCAGCCTCTCTCCTCCCAGCCTCCTTCCTCCCAGCCTCCTTCCTCCCAGCCTCCCTCAGCATCAGCCTTCTGCTCCCAGTCTCCCCCAGCATCAGCCTCCCCATGCATCAGCCTCCACCAGCATCAGCCTCTCTCCTTCCAGCCTCTCTCCTTCCAGCCTCCCCCAGCATCAGCCTCCCCTTCCCAGCCTTCCCCAGGATCAGCCTCTCTCCTCTGAGCCTCCTTCCTCCCAGCCTCCCTCTCCCAGCCTCCCTCAGCATCAGCCTTCCGCTCCCAGTCTCCCCCAGCATCAGCCTCCCCAAGCATCAGCCTCCACCAGCATCAGCCTCTCTCCTTCCAGCCTCCCCCAGCATCAGCCTCTCTCCTTTCAGCCTCCCTCAGCATCAGCCTCCCGTTCCCAGCCTTCCCCAGGATCAGCCTCTCTCCTCCCAGCCTCCTTCCTCCCAGCCTCCCTCAGCATCAGCCTTCCCCTCCCAGTCTCCCCCAGCATCAGCCTCCCCAAGCATCAGCCTCCACCAGCATTAGCCTCTCTCCTTCCAGCCTCCCCCAGCATCAGCCTCCCCAAGCATCAGCCTCCACCAGCATCAGCCTCCCTCGTCCCAGCCTCCCCCCTCCCAGCCTCCCCCAGCATCAGCCTCTCTCCTCCCAGCCTTCCCCATGATCAGCCTCTCTGTTCCCAGCCTCCTCCAGCACGCCGTGCTCCTCTGCCGACACTCACACACCCGATCGCATCCACTCACACACACCCGATCGCATCCACTCACACACACCCGATCGCATCCACTCACACACACCCGATCGCATCCACTCACACACACCCGATCGCATCCACTCACACACACCCGATCGCATCCACTCACACACACACAGACACTGACGATATCGCACATACGCGCTTATACTCACAACATCCGGGGATATCACATGCTTCTGGCCATGTGATCCTCCGGCAGGTCCTGGAAGATCACAACAGCACAGTATCGCCGCCGAGAAGCAAGCGATATCCCAGGATGTTGTGAGTATGTGGATGCGATGTGATGTGTGTGTGTGAGTGAGTGTGATCTGATTTGTGTGTGTGTATGTGTGTGCTGTTATGTGTGTGCTGTTATGTGTGTGCTGTTATGTGTCTGTATTTTCCGCCGCTGCAGGACCTTGATGTGTGGATGCGATGTGATGTGTGTGTGAGGTGTGTATGAGAGTGAGTGTGAGGCGGTGTACACTGGTAACTATGATACACATCGGGTAACTAAGGGACCTTAGTTACCCGATGTGTATAATGGTTACCAGCTTTCACGGCCTCCGTGAAGATCCCAGCATCGCAAGGTTATGTGTGGCGCTGCTGGGATCCTGACGGAGCCGGTGTAGAAGCAAGAGATATCCCAGCATGTTGTGATGTGTGAGGTGTGTGTGAGAGTGAGTGTGAGAGTGAGTGTGATCTGATGTGTGTGTGTGTACTCACCTGGGAATCGGGGCTCCGTGTCAGTTGGGCCAGAGCGAGCGTGCATTGCGTGAGGGGGGCGGGGCCTGCAGAGAGCCGGGGCGAGAGGCCAATCCGTGTGGGGGGGCGGGGCCATGGCGAGCCCAGCGGCCAATCAGCTTTGTGTCACCGTAAGGACACAATTTCGGAGCATGACAGACAGACAGACAGACAGACAGACAGAATAAGGCAATTATATATATAGATTAACCTCTGGGCTTGATGTTAGACAATTCACAGCTGACATTAACCCGAAAAAATATCACCATGATAAACATGGTACCAGGGCAATTGGCAAGAGCTGGGGTGATACGCCAGAATTGGCACAACTAATAGATGTGCAAATTCTGGGGAGACCTCTGGCTGCTATTTTTAGGCTGGCGGCACCAAAGACGAGAAAAAAAATGAATTGGGTCAAATGCAAAAATGTATTTATTGGTTAAAAACGACAAGACAGTAGCAGAAAAAAAGTATCACATGCAGTACAATAAAAAGTGTAGTGATTTACTATATGCCCAAAGTATGATGTCTAATTAGGGTCAAAAATTGAATGCACACACATGCACACAAGTGTGTAAACATATAAAAAGTCATGTGGTTATGAAAGTAGCAATATTAGTAGCCACAAAGTCAAAGTGCAAGTGCAAACAGACAAAGTGTGTGCTCGTCTTGCACCCCAATGCTCGATTGAGTAACGATCAGTGTCAAGCATGCTCGTTCATGACTAATTATAATGTGTTCTTGTATAATGTATAATGTATAGCAGTATATATGTAGTTACCATAGTATAAGGTAAGAGAAAGTTAAGCGTTGGGACTACCCCACAATGGGAGGGGTTAGCTGATAGGGAAAAAGATGGTTGCTTCTAAAAAGTTATTGAAAACTCAGTGCATGACATAAATGGATGCATAGTCTGTAGGTTGTCAAGGTCGCAAGCAGTGGATGACCTATGGCAGGAGAAAAGGAGATAGAACATTGTATTGGAGATAGCGTGAACCTGAACCTGAAGTGTTACATGATTATGTCGTGGGCGGCGGCGCAGGCCATGGCCAGTGGGGAGCTACTCGAGACGCTCAGGGATCGTGGCTTTGGCTTGAGTGACAGCCGGATCTGGGACTCTTGAAGCAGCCCGTCGCCCACAACGTAATAAAGGGGGGTATTTACAGGGGAATAGTTTGTCAGGGACGCCACCCGTGGGTTGCGGGGATAGTTTGGTGACACCGCCGCGTCGCTGCCTTGGTATGGGGGCACCTGGGGCTAATGGAGCAGGGCAGGCGGATGGTATCCCCTCCATGGGTAGGGGAGGTGTTGTCCTGGGGCCCAGGTGTGGGTGGTGTACAGTGCTGGGGCACCGTCTGCAGGCTGGACCGGAAGACACCGGTGTACTCACTGTTGTTGAATAAACCACACATAGTCTAAGTAGTAAACCAAGTGCCGTATACCGGTAGCCTCTGGAGGCGTGTGCTCGGGTCCCACACACTGGTTGACAGGACAGGGGCCCTTCCTCCTGCACTTCAGTGTTTTGTCTTGTGTGTTGACTAGTCTGCATGAAACGGGAAAAGTCCGCTCCCAGTGTCTTTGCTGTGGGAGCTGTTGCCTGCGAAATCTGACTCTTGGTAATTTTGCAGGCACTTGTAGACGTCCTATTCCCCGCGTTGAGCTTCCGTCTCGCTCTATCTGGGCTACTCGTGGGACAAGATCTGGAATCTTGTCCCCTGCTGGCTAATCGACAAGGTGCTTGCAGTTGTCGTTGCCACGGGGTCCAGGTACCCCAACTGTGCATGGCCTCCGGACCGGATTCCCGCTGCCGGCACTGGCAGGCTACAATCCTGCCCCGGTCCACTTAAGGACTCCCGCAACCAGATCTCCATCTCCTGTGGCCCTGCTCTGCCGTCTGCCACCTAGTCAGCTCAGGTAGTCCAGTAGTCCAGTCTACAACCCTCAACTACCACTTCACTCCTCTCACTTCCACTGTCAGCACTAAACTGTTGTGTTCCCACCCCTGACACCTCAGGACCCCTAGGTGGGCGTCACCATCTGCCTTGCCCCATCCACTGGTGTGTCCCTATTGTACTGGGGGGGTGACTAGGCTTTGTGGCTGGTGTTGTACCTGTGTGTGGGTTTGTGTTAGTAGGACAAGGAGGAGAGAGTCCGGCATCTTGAAGATGGATGCAGTCTCCTGTGACAACCTGGTTTTGCCAGGGCATCACAATTACATAGATTGAAAAAAGACGTAGGTTTTCTACCTCTAAATTATTTATAACCCACAATGTTATGTGTATGGAGGAAATCATCCAGCCCTTTTTTAACATTTGTTATAGTATGTGCATTTACTACTTCTTGTGGTAGGCCATTCCACAGTTTGACTGCTTTAACGGTAAAGAACCCTTTCCTATTTAGCTGCCGGAATTACCTTTCTTCCACTCATGATGAGTTCTCACTGGTCCTTAGTATTGTCTTTGGAAGGAATACGTCATGTGCCAGTCCTTATATTGACCGCACAAATATTAATATATATAAATGAGATCTCCTCTGAGGCATCTTTTTTTCTAAGCTAAACAAGCCTAACGTTTACAAACTCTCATCATATGGGAGGCCTTCCATTCCTTGTAATAATCTAGTTGCCCGCCTTTGAACTGACTTCTGTCTGAAGATCTTTTCTAAAATGTGGATCTCAAAACTGGATCCCATATTCCAGATGTTACCCTGAAAGTGATTTTTAGAGTGGTAACAATAAAGGCCGCTTTATACGCTGCAATCTCTCTAGCGAGATCGCTAGCGTGCGTACCCGCCCCCATCGTTTGTGCGTCACGGGCAAATCGCTGCCCGTGGCGCACAAAATCGCTCGGGCCTGTCATACTACTTACCTGCTTACCGACGTCGCTATGACCGGCGAACCGCCTCCGATTGCTAGTGATGTCGAGTGCGATAGCACACGTCCCCGTCGTACGTGCGACATTTGGTAATCACTGCCATAGAAAACATTATTGCTACGGCAGCGTCACACGCACATACCTGTGCAGCGACATCGCTGTGACCCGTGAACAATCCCTCCTTCAAGAGGGAGGTGCATTTGGCGTCACAGCGACGTCACCGCAACGTCACTAAGCGGCCTCCCAATCGAAGCAGAGGGGCGGAGATGAGCGGGACGAACATCCCGCCCACCTCCTTCCTTCCTCATTGCCGGCAGCCGCAGGTAAGGTGAGGTTCCTCGTTCCTGCGGTGTCACACATAGCGATGTGTGCTACTGCAGGAACGACGAACAACATCATACCTGCAGCAGCAACGATAATTGGGAATAGTGGAGCATGTCAACGATTAACGATTTTGAATGATTTTGCGACCTTTTTCGATCGCACGTACATGTCACATGCAACGACATCGCTAAAGCGGACAGATGTGCGTCACGAATTCCGTGACCCCACCAACATAGCTTTAGTGATGTCGCTGCGTGTAAAGCGGCCTTAAGTGTTGACTGAGACACAGAACATGAGACATGTTGAGGTCAGAGACTGACCTTCTAAAAAAGTGCCAGCAGGTAGGTAGGGTCCAGATGAACGTTTGGACTCTAGCAGTAAGGCCCCAAGACTTAAAGGTAATGGTTGGAGATGGACTGGTGTGTGAGCATAGTTGGCTTTCCCGGGCACAGTCTCCATAAGCAAGACCCTTCTCTGACACTCATGGCTACCTTCTACCCCCCTCTTCTACAAGGAAAACAGATGTGTATTCGGAAGCATTTGGAAGCACAAGGCTCTGCTCTCCCCATAGTGGCAAAACCCCTGACCCCCTCTTCTATGACGAGGTTGTACATGGAGACTCAGAAAGGGAAAGTGATTGTCATAACTTGGACTGTAGCATTGTGTTGGGATGCAATGGACCAGTACGATCAGAAACAACCCAGTGGGAACTGAGAATGTGCCTGAATATGCTCTGTAGACTTGAAACATGCTGGAAGTTATGTGCCCGCTATCTGGTGTATAAGGTTGATGATGAAGGACTATTAAGTGAAGTAATGTTGTTAAAAATGAACTTGTCTCCTTAAATGAGTCATCATTCGGTTTTGGCCAGCTGACGTCACAGGCAACATGCGGCCTGCACGAGCAAAGTGCCCATATCTTACAAGTCCACAAACCCACCCAGGACCATTTCTTTTATGTAGTGGGTCAGGGCATTTGAAGTCAAACCCTCACCCACGACTACTACTCTGCGCCTCTCTACAATGGTACCATTAAGAATAACTTTTAAAGTTGGGAAAAACTCTTTACACGTGGTTGTCTGAGATAAAAATAAGGGACACAAATGGCATAAAACAAAAAATAGCATTGCTTATCTATTAAATCACTACTGCTCCAACAATCATAGCACTGAGGCCAAGGATTGGCTGCAGCGATGGTTCAGAAGCAATAGAGAAGCTGTGCTGGTGAAGCAGTAATTCAACAGATAATGCTTAGTTTAGTATTTTATGGTATTTTCCACCCTAGGCCTATGTTATTTATCCACCCTAGGCCTTTAGGTATTTCACAGTCTATATTAAAACAATGGCCCATCCATGTAATGCAGAGACTTATTGGATCCTCGAGAGTGAGAAATGCCTTTAGCTACTACGTTGTGCACTGGCTAATTGACGGAGGTTCCAGGGACAACTGAGTTCACCAATAGGGTATTAAGCACTGGCAGTTCTAAACCAGGCAACATCAAACAAGTCAGATCTTGTTTAGGCTGTTGGGCTTTGTGCGCACTGGTCTTGTGGCTTCTGTTTCATGGATCCATGAATTTGATTTGGGTCTAATATTCTCAAAAGACTTCGATAAAACCAAAATTGCGTACAGAACCCTTGAGTAATATCCATTGCTTAAGCTTCGCTTTCTAGACATTTTTGAAAGTATTTTCTTCTTTGCACAGATTTCACAATCTATTTTGTCTTCTTCTTTACCCAGGTGATCAGTTTAAGAAGGAGATAAGTGTGGAAGGACAGAGCTACCTGCTGTTGATCAGAGAGGAAGCTGGAGCACCAGATGCTAAGGTAATTGTGACTTCTGCTCGATTTTAGTGCAGGAGGATATGGATGATGAAACCAGCTGGCAAGACAGTAAATAGGAATACATTATAATATATCCAGGATATAAGGAAATGGAAAGCAGATTTTAAAATTCAAGAATCTGCTCCAATGTATGTATAGTTCACATTACATAATACAATGGAACGGGAAATGTTAAATAAAAATGTGTTTGAATTGGAAATTGAAGGACAGAGAAAAAATTAATTTACAGAAAGAAAAGGCATATGGGAAATTGTATACAAGTCTAACCACTTGGTGACAGCCACCATACCTACGCCAGAATGCATCACCACTGTTTGGACTGGGCTTACGAGCCTCCTCCATACAACACAAGGTCCAGTGTCTATTCCACAGTCGACAAGCAAGTGTATCTGCTGTGGTCAGGGTGAGCCAAAGGGTTAACATGGCCTGGTCTGGGATCTGCTAAACTCTCCTGTGTTTGCCATGTTACAGGTTGGGCTTATTAGAAGATTGTCAATTTTGCAATATAATGCAACACAACAGTATTGAACTGTATTTTACGTTAAAGGCAATCAAGCAACTGCAGATTAAAGGGAATTTGTCAGCAGGTTTTTGCTATGTCATTTGAGGAGGACATGATGATGTAGGGGTTAAAACAAATATCAGCGATGTGTCTCTTATCAGGCTGTGTGCTGTTGTTTACTTGCAATGATTGTTTTAGCACCAGGAGCTTATTATTGATTGGAGAACATCAACTACACCATGTCCACTGCGCCCTCTTTTGATAAGCAGCTCCCTGTCTATAGACAATGCACAGAGAGCTTTGGTGTGGACGGGGTTAGTGTTCTGATATCTACTTCATATTACATCTAAGAACTCTGATTGTGTCGCAACTGATGTACCCAGTAAATTAAGTAACACATCATTGTATTCAGGGTCTCTTTTGTTAGATTATGCTGCTTTCAGAAGAGGTAGCAAACACCTGGTGACAGATTCCCTTTAAAGCACCCTAAGAATATTAATTAGTACATGTAAAATACATTAAAACTCTCTAGCTCTCTAAAATCTATATATTCACCTAAGTGTCTACCTCATCCTACATCACATCTATCTATAAAAATAAATCCAAGCAGCAGCAGTCCACCTCAGCTTCAGGTGCAGCAGCAGTCCCCCTGAGCTTCAGGTGCAGTAGCAGTCCACCTCAGCTTCAGGTGCAGTAGCAGTCCACCTCAGCTTCAGATGCATCAGCAGTCCACCTCAGCTTCAGGTGCAGCAGTAGTCCACCTCAGCTCCAGGTGCAGCAGCAGTCCACCTCAGTTTCAGGTGCAGCAGCAGTCCACCTCAGCTTCAGGTGCAGTAGCAGTGCACCTCAGTTTCAGGTGCAGAAGCAGTCCACCTCAGCTTCAGGTGGAGCAGCAGTCCATCTCAGTTTCAGGTGCAGCAGCAGTCCACCTCAGCTTCAGGTGCAGAAGCAGTCCACCTCAGCTTCAGATGCCGCAGCAGTCCACCTCAGCTTCAGGTGCAGCAGTAGTCCACCTCAGCTTCAGGTGGAGCAGCAGTCCATCTCAGTTTCAGGTGCAGCAGCAGTCCACCTCAGCTTCAGGTGCAGCAGCAGTCCATCTCAGCTTCAGGTGCAGCAGCAGTCCACCTCAGCTTCAGGTGCAGAAGCAGTCCACCTCAGCTTCAGATGCCGCAGCAGTCCACCTCAGCTTCAGGTGCAGCAGCAGTCCACCTCAGGTTCAGGTGCAGAAGCAGTCCACCTCAGGTTCAGGCATCCAGACAACCGAATAGCCCCTTAAAACACATACATAGCCAACAAAATAAACGGGACTGCAGTGAAGATATTTAGTGCAAGAAAAGCACTTTATTTATACTGTATATATGCCAATAAAGTCCATTTTTTGCACTAAATAACTTTTTCTATCCATCTATCTATATCTATCCATCTATCTATCCATCTTAGCCGCAGGAAAGGAGACTCTGCACTGTGGCAGTAACTTGGGTGCTTGGCTTAGTGACAATACTCCAAGGATGTAAAAAAATAAAGCAGTGAGAGTACTTTATTCACTCATGCAACAACGCAATCATGTAACCTCGTGGCTTTATGAGTTAAACAGCATTGTAAACATACAGTAGGTGGTGATGAAGGATCCTTTAGTTCATGTGTTCATCATTGCATAAATGATAAATAGAGAATTCTTCGGCTCTCTTTGTGATGCTGTCTTTGTCTTTTTTTTTGCAATGATCTATTTTAACAAAAGTAATTGTGTATGTCCTCTCAGTTATATTAGTGACATATGGTTTAAACATATCCTTTAGATTTACCATTACTACGAGGAAATCCAATCCTCTATTGCATTTCCGTATATGTTCTCCGATTACAGTGTTGGGGATGTTACCTATTCAACTCCTCTTTCCTTAATAGTATAACAATTGGAAAAGACAGATTTGAATGTCAATGAAGTCACTGGCTCCAGAAAACCAGTGATTTTAAAAGCATTTTCCAAATAGTCACAGGCGCAGGGGTTATTTAGCCAAATCTCCAGGGAATGGAGAATGGAATAAACCAGTATCTGCAATTCCCACTGACAGATTGCCTATTGATTTCCCCTTTCTGGGCTGTACTTTCTAGTTTGCTAACTGGGTGGATGGCGTCATCTTTGTGTTCAGCCTGGAGAATGAGGCGAGTTTTCAAGACATGTTCCAGTACTACGCTCTCTTGGCAAACTATCGAAGTGTCTTAGACATTGCTATATCCCTGGTGGGAACTCAAGGTAAGAATTCAGATTACCTGTTTTATTCATTTTTTTTAAATATAATCTTGTGTTTGGTTGTAAATATGATTGTAACTATAAGGGTAGGAGACACAGCTTCTACTAATGGAACTAGCATCTAAAGTAGGGGTCTGAAACTCGGCTGGGTACATGGGCCGTACATAGAAAAAAAAATATTTGGGGGGGGGGCTGAATTTTTTACAGGACAAAGGGACATTTTTAAGTAATACCATATAATTTTTTTCTATATACCTCAGGATCACTTTTTTCAAATTTTCGCTCTTTTTTTTAAATGGCATTCATCATATGGGTTATGGTACGGCTTTATAGCTTGAATTGTTACGGATGTGGCGATAGCATGACCTTTTTTGTTTATTTTAGTTTATATATAAAAAAGCATTTTTAATTGTAAAAAGAAATTTCCATCCTTTTATTTAGATTTTTTTTTACATTTTATCCCCTTTTTGTAAGTAATATTGTTTTACAATTAGCACTATATAGTAATTTTGTCTAACATCTTGTGGTTATTTTCCAATGGGGTCCTCATTTTGTAGTAATATCCCCATCCTCTGATAATGAGCCCATCCTGCTCCCCATCCTGTAGTAAAGTGCCCATCATGCTCCCCTTCTTGTAGTAATGTGCCCTATCCATTACCCCTTCTTGTAGTAATGTGTCCATCTTTGTCCCCATCTTATAATAATGTCCCATCCTGTAGTAATTTCCCCATATATGCCAATCTTCATATATACATAAAAAAAGATTCTTCTCACCTGTCCTCCGTTCCCATGATGTACTCTTCCCTGCTTCTTGCGGTTTGCAGGCATGTGGACCCCGTGATGATTGCGGCAAGTGCCGAGAGTCACAGTAGTCAGCGCTTTATTTCATTTGAATGAATTTCTAGGACCGCACAGAGCTCTCTACAGCCCTAAACCAATGGCAACCGCTGACCAATCAGATCATAGCGCTTGACGTCATATTAATACGTCAGCTGCTGGCCTGCTGTGATTGGCTGGCAGCTGCCTTAGTTATAGTTCTGCAGAGAGCTCTGCGCGGCGCCAGCAGTTCATTCAAATAATATAAAGCGCTGACTACTGTGGGCATCGACAGCAGCTGTGATGGACATGGGAGATAATGAAAAGAGGAAAACTTGCAAAATACCAAAATAATCAAATGCATACTTTTTAGGAAGTGGGGTCCCAAAATAAGACACTGGTTACAATATGTCTCTAAATACTGTATAGTTGGAGTGTAGGTTTATGGTGCATGTATATTACATACAGTAAAATCTAAAGAATGTTTGGCTTCTGACTTATAACATTGCTTCTTTCAGATAAAATTAGCTCAAGCAATCCAAGGGTTATTGAAGATGTGAGGGCCAGAGGTCTATGCAATGACATGAAACGTTGTATGTACTATGAGACCTGTGCCACTTATGGGTTAAACGTGGATCGAGTGTTCAGTGAAGGTGAGGACCTTTATGTTATATTGTCTCTGGTCGAAAATAGGAGGAATTCATAGAATCCACTACTTCGCAATTTCTCCATAGAAACAATTCTAGAAAACAGGAATGAAAACTGTAAAGTAACATTAAGACCTTGGAATAAGCTAGCCCTAGTCACTGTGGCTGCAATTATCCACTTTTTCATTTTACAAGAATAAAAATGTTTAGCAACCTCAAAAAATGAATTGCAAAACACATCATAGAGGAATCAATTCAATAAACTATTTACATATATAATTAGATATAACATTTTTCAGATTTAAATAGTGTGAGAAATACAACAATTGTAATTGATGTGTTTCTCACACTATTCAAATATGAAAAATTTTGCAGGAACACAATAATGAGTAAGAAAGTCTTCAAAAGTCAATGAAGAAAAGTAAAAAAAAAATATAATAATGGACAGCTCAAGCCATAAGTTAATAACAAATTTTGGTATACCCTCACAGTCGGAGTCAGGTGTTCAATATTCAATAAGATGGTAGCCCTGACTTGGACTTATCCAGAGTAGCTTTTCTGTCTGTGGCCGCCTGCTACACATATGAAACATGTCGTGTCACAATGTATGGATTGCTAACAATATTACCGTATATACATATATGTTATTTTTTAAACTACCTAGTATTTATTTCTAAAGCCCGCTTTACACGCTGCAATGTATCTTACAATGTGTCGGCGGGGTCACGTCGTAAGTGACGCACATCCGGCATCATAAGGTACATTGCAGTGTGTAACAGCTACATGCGATTGCGATTGAACGGTAAAACTTTCATCGCACGCACGTCGTTCATTCCTCATGAATTGAACGTCAGATTGTTCATTGTACCCGGGGTAGCACACATTGCAGTGTGTGACACCCCGGGAACGATGAACAGATCTTACCTGCGTCCTGCGGCTCCCGGCTGGTAATGCGGAAGGAAGGAGGTGGGCGGGATGTTTATGTCCCGCTCAGCTCCGCCCCTCCGCTTCTATTGGTCGGCTGCCGCGTGACATCGCTGTGATGCCGAACGTCCCTCCCACTCCAGGAAGTGGACGTTCGCCGCCCACATCGAGTTCGTATGGTAGGTAAGTACGTGTGACGGGGGTTACTCGTATGTGCGGCACATTCAACGAATTGAACGTGCTCCACATACGATGGAGGCCGTTATGATCGCATACGATATCGTATGCTGGATCGTAAGGTGTAAAGCAGGCTTAAGGGTACTACTTTAATCTGTTCATTTTAGTTCCATCTTGGCTAATTTTATATTCATTCATTTTTATATTCATTCAATTTTATATTCATTCATTCTTATATTCAAATTAGTATCTTATGAGACATACATTAAAACTTAGTTAACATCTGACATATACACTGTACACATCATTTAGACCAGACTTGATATGGGTTACCTTTATATACAATTAGGTCCAGAAATATTTGGACAGTGATCAAATCGTTGTGATTTGGGCTCTGCATGCCACTATTTTTTCTTTAAAATGAAACTTCTGAGATGCAATTGAATTATAAGGTTTAATTAAAGGGTTTGAAAAAAAATATGGTTACATTCCTCAGGAACAATCACCATTCATGAGTGATCCTGAGGAAGGCGTTTATCTCCGAAACGCATAGAATTAAATCACAATACAGGATCCTATCTGAAGTTTCTTAATACGGCAGTGTGGTGTTAATCCTTCTTTCTCCACTGAAAATCAAAAGAAAAAGAAACGATCATAATGCTAATAAATACATTAGTCATATATAGATAAAATATAAAAAAGTTTATTGAGACCAAGAAATGGTGTGCAATGGGATTACAGAAGAAAGAGGAAAAGAGCACACACATCATATATAAAGTATATTCACAAAAAGTTATAGATATGAAGTATAAGAAAGGAGACCTGTTGTGTATACATAACATCACTCAAAGTGGAGTCATATGCTGCAGTATGGACCCAGACAACGGATGTACCTAATGCATCTCAAGTTTAAATATCCAGTGGTGTGCATGATTAATATATATAGAGGTGGGCGTCTGCAGAAAATGTAATATACTTGTAGTGGGAATCCTAGACAAGAGAAATGGAATGATTAATGGTTTTCACCTTGCTGTGAACTTACTGTATTTGTTTTCATGAAGTCTTCTATTTATTTCTATTTCTATTTATGGTAGACTTAGATACTGAAACATCTACTACATGGAGAGTGCTTCTTCAATTAGGTGAAGGTTTTTTTTTCACCATGGAAAGTAGATTGCAATCATCCACCACTGTTGTCTTCTGTGGACATCCAGGCCTTTTTGATTTTCCTAGCTCACTAGTGTGCTCTTTTTTCAGAATTTACCAATCTGTTGATTTGGCCACTCCTAATATTTTTGCTATCTCTGTGTTGGATTTTTTTTTCATCCTAATAATGGTCTGTTTCTCTTCCTTTGAGAGATAGTTTGACCACTTGTGCATTCACAGCAAAAGCTTCCAAATGCCAATGCCACACCTGGAATCAGCTCTAAACCTTTTACTTACTGAAGTGAAAGACCAAATATTTCTGGACCTAACTGGATAATATCTGATTGATTTTGTGTATTGATGCAATCTTTTTTTATTTCTATCAGTATTTGTGATTTTTTTTTGTACCAGCTCCTTGAGTTGATGTTCTTTACAGGGCCTGGTATTATTTTTAAGGTATCAGGTAGTTATATTTTTCCATTGATTTGGGTGTGTGAATTTACCCTCTGACATACCCCGCTGGGTAGCATTTATTTGTACTGTAGGAAATCTCAGGGTTTAATTAGAGAATTAAGATGGTGAGGCAGGGGGCACCATATTGTATTTATGCATGGGGTGCCAACCTCTGTAGCCAGATATTACTCCCTGGGATATCTATGGACTGTGGACTGTGTAGCAGAATTGTTTGTTCTATATATCTGGATTGCCTGTCCTCCCTATTCTAGATGCTTCGTCTCATGTCTTTATGATTTCATTTTTTCACCATTTTGTGGTTAGTTGGAATTTTTAATGATGCAAATAAAAACATGTTCTTAGGAGAGACTATTCTTATGTAAATCACTTAAGCACAGAATCTCCCATCTAAACATTGAATTCATGAATAGATAATAAAAATTGTATTATCTTATGGTTTGAGCTCTCCAACATTATATATATAATTGTCCTCATATATTTTAATGCATAACTGATCTATAATTGAGTAAAGCGGGCTTTACACGCTGCGACATCGCTAATGCGGAGTCGTTGGGGTCACGGATTTTGTGACGCACATCCGGCCGCATTAGCGATGCCGTTGCGTGTGACACCGATAAGCGATTTTGCATCGTTGCAAAACAGTGTAAAATCGCTAATCGGCGACACGGGGGTCCATTCTCAATTATCGTTACTTCAGCAGTAACGAGGTTGTTCGTCGTTCCTGCGGCAGCACACATCGCTGCGTGTGACGCCGCAGGAGCGAGGAAGCTCTCCCTACCTGCCTCCCGGCCGCTATGCGGAAGGAAGGAGGTGGGCGGGATGTTACGTCCCGCTCATCTCCGCCCCTCTGCTGCGATTGGGCGGCGGTTCAGTGACGTTTCAGTGACGCCACACGGACCGCCCCCTTAGAAAGGAGGCGGTTCGCCGGTCACAGCGACGTCGCCGGACAGGTAAGTATGTGTGACGGCTCTGGGCGATGTTGTGCGGCACGGGCAGCGATATGCCCGTGTCGCGCAACAGATGGGGGCGGATACCCACACTAGCGATATCGGGACCGATATCGCAGTGTGTAAAGTAGCCTTAACTTTGAAAATACATTGGATTTCTAATCCCGAATTACACCTTTTACTAACACAAGTTGTTTTGCCTTGTGGTATGGTCTTATCATGCTGATAAAAGCTTCATGTTCATGACCAAATTGCTCCTGAATTCTTGGTAGAAGTTGATCCTTGATGTTGTCTAGACACCATTTTTTTTATTCATGACAGTGTTTGTAGGCAAAATTGTGACATAGATGACTCTTTGGATGAAAAACAACCCCACACATAAATGGTCTTAGGGTGCTTTACCGTTAGCATGAGATAGGACTCCTTGTATTGCTCACCTTTTCCTCTCAAGACAATCATTCTTCAAATGCCCAAAATGGACTGAAGAGGACTTCATCAGAGAATAGAACTTTATCTCAGTTATCTGCAGTCCAATCCCTGCACTTACTGCAAAGTTATATTCTTGAAAACATCTTTCATGTTTCATGAAGATGTCCCAAACAGCTTCAATCTGTTTGGGACATCTGGAAAAATGATTGTCCAGAGACAAAAAGATGATTGCTATCATGAGTCCTGCGTGATGCCAACAGTAAAGTATCCTGAGACCATTTATTTCTGGGATTACTTTTCATCCATGGTGTGGGATCACACACAATTTTGCCTAACAACACTGCCATGAAAAGAGAATGATATCTAGACATCCTCTATAAAAAAAAAACTTCTCCGAACGATCCAGGAGCAATATGGTGATTAATAATGCTATTTCTAGCATTATGAAGCTGCAGATCACAAGGTAAAAATGATAACTAAGTGGCCAGGGGAACAAAACATTGATATTTTGGGTCTATGCTTAGGAAACTCCCCAGATCTCCATCCCATTGAAAACCTTTGTTCAATCCTCAAAAATAAACAGGCAAAAACACAGAAATTGTGAAAAACTCCATATACTGAAAATGTAAGAATAAGTTGCCATTAGAATTTGTCCCAGAAGTGGAGATGGGCGAACCCATAGATTTTCGAGTTCGGCAAGTCCAGCCGAGTTCAGGACCAGACATCTGCCCGGATGCTGAACCGCATGGGGGAACATCTGTATGGGGACCCGAACATTGTGCTGTAAAATGGTGGTAGAAATGTGTAGGGAGATTAGAGCAGGAGAGTTATACTTACCGAGTCTCCCACCTAGCTATAACACTACTTCAGGGTCCACTCACTAACCCTCATACATATTCACTGCTTCCCCCATCCACTGTCAGTCCCAGCATCTGGTTGAAGTCGGACTGTGCCCCCACCTTGTGTGACAGTGTCTGTGATTGGTTGGAATCACACACCCTGTCTGCGTTCCTATGGTGTGAAAATAAATAAATAAATTGCTGTAGGGTTTCCCCATATTGTGATACCCAGCACAGATAAAGAATACGGCTACCGGCTGCTGCCCCCAGCTGTGTACTTATCTTGGCTGTGTATAAAAAAAAAAAGAGGGTGACTATGCGGCTTTTGTTAATCATTTAAATAAATAATTGTAAAAAAGGCATGCAGTCCCCCTTAATTTTGATACCTAGCTGTGATAAAGCTGACAGCTAGAGGCTGGCATTCTCAGGCTGGGGCGGTTCATAGTTACTGGCCCCCGCAGCCTAAAAATAGCAGACTGCAGCCGCCCAGATTTGTTGCATCCATAAGATGTGACTATTCGTCCACTTTACCTGGCCATTCCGATTGCCCTGGTGCAGTGGCAATCGGGATAATATAAGGGGTTAATGACAGCTGCCACTAAGTCCTAGATTAGTAAAAGAAAGGGGTTTATGAGATCCCCCATTACTAATACTGTAAGTGAAAAGAAATAAACACCAACACAGAAAAAATCCTTTATTTGAAATAAAATTAAAAAAACCCTACCCTCTTTCTCTAATTTATTAACCCCAAACACCCAGTTTTGACGTAATTCACAGGAGCTTCCATGACGATCCCTGCTCTGCTACATACTGAAGACGCAGAGTGCAGGCATACTAAAAAACATAACCGCATGCTGCTGCTTCAGTCAGAAACTGATTGAGCTGCAGATGGGTAACTGAGTGAGTTTATCTGCTGTCCCAGTGGGAGGTTCCCACGGAACTATACCTGTGACCGCAGGAAAACTAAGCTTAGGTGAACTCATTGAACTCAGTAACCTCACCTCAGGTGAACTCATTAAGTTCAATGAGATCTGCATCTCCTGGCAGAAAACAGTATTTTTTTGTCCAAGAGATGCAGATATGGTACTATAATTTATACACCAAATTCCTGCACCAATACTGCATCTCCTGGCAAAAAAAGGCATCAAAAGTAAAAGTGATGTAGTTTTGATGTGGTTTTTTTACAGCAATTTGGTATATAAATCCTAGCTCCAAATTTGCATCACCTGGCAGAAAACCACACAAAAACCACGATTTTTACGCTGCATCAGTGTAGTTTTCTGCCAGGAGTTGCAAATTTGGTGCAGAAATCTGGTGCTGACATTTCAGCAACAAATTTGCATCTTCTGGCAGAAAACTACATTTTTTTGTCTGTAGATGTAGATTTGGTACTGGAATTTATACACCAAATACCTGCCAAACCAGATTTAATTTTTTTTTTTAGTCTGTACCAGTTCAGCAAACCAATATTTACGGGTTCGCTCATCACTAATTGTCACCTATCTCCAGGATAGATGATAACTTGTTAATCGGCGGTTGTCCGACAGTTGGGATCCACAACGATTGGCAGAATGGGAACTTTTATCCCCATTAGAATGAATCATGTGGATGTGGATATCTGACCTGAGCTCTGTTCACTCCCTATTGGGCTTCCAAGTGCTTTGCTCGGCTTATTCCAGCAGGGCCGTAGAAAAGGAATGGAACTCCGGTCGGGTGTCCTACCTGCTGATAAATTTTTGTAAAAGGATTACAAGTTCCCAGTTGGAGATAAAAATGTACTGGTCTGACGATGCGTACTGGTCTCAGCTGTGGGATACCCAATGTTCTGTAAGTTATCACCTATCGTGTAGATAGGTGACCACTTGTTTCACATTTTTATTTATTGTGGGTATACAAGATTTGGAGCTTCAGCTCTGACCTCTATAAAATTCTAAGGGTATATGCCCACGATCAGGACTCGCTGCATTCAAAACGGAGCGAGTTCTGACCGGGAGGGCCACATGTCTCCTCCGCAGGAGAACGCAGCTGTCAGTTTCAACGATCAGTGTTCAGTGTGCTGCGGTCTCTCGCTTGTGTTCTGCCTACAGAGGACGCATGCAATTCCACAGCAAACAATTGACATGCTGCGATCTGGAAAGACGCACCGCAGGTCAGTATTTGATGTGGAAAAAAAAAGCATAGTGGACATGGGATTTCTATAAATCCCATCCATTATGCTTGTACTGTACACTGCAGCGGTTTGGATGCAGCTGAGGTAGGCTGCGTCCAAACCGCTGCAAATACTGATCGTGGGCACGCACCTTAAGAAATTAATTGGCAATGAATTTCAGCCCTAGCAATGTAATGATAGATGGAAATGTTTCTTTTCAAGTTTACCTTATATGAAGTAGCATGTACTGTAAAGAATGTAACTATATTGTTGTATATATTATTTTCTTGTACATTTTCAGTGGCTCAGAAGATACTGGCTCTTAAACGGCAGCAACAGCTACTGTCATGCAAATCATTACCCAGTTCTCCAAGTCACTCTGGAGGCTCCACTCCATTATCAGTACAGGTAATGAAGCAACTAATAATGGCGTCTTTGATCATTTGAATCCATTTTTCTTTGAGTACACTTGATTCTTTTATCAGCTGAAGTGAAAAGCTGCTCTTGCTTTTGGAATTTTTCCAGCTGGTTACAGTAACTTGATATATTCAGCTTAGGAGTTTGTGGAATGAACTGGAATTATACAATTGTGTAAATTTATATATCTACTTTGATTCTAGACGAGCAATGGAGGACCAGGCAATGACTACTCATCTTCTTTACCTTCTACACCCAACATCAGCCATAGAGAACTGCGTAGTGAGGTGTCAATTGGAGTCAGCACCCCAGGGTCACTCCACCGTGCAGCGAAACGTCGCACAAGTCTTTTCCCGGTGAGTAACAAAAGTAACAACATCTCCACATAACTGCTCAGACCATCCCCAGTCCTGTTTTCTATACGCTCTTCAAAGAGGAAGAGGACAGGAACTCTAGTTCCCTCCTATTGGAAGTAGCAAGCCTAACATTTAATATTGATCCCCAAGTCGGCATAAGGAGACTTATTAGCCATTCAATGCTCCATTGTCAGAAACCTCTCATGCAGCCAAATCAGACATCCTGCTTTGCATTGATGAGGAACAAACACCTTGAAACATGTGTCTACAAATGAAGTTTCTGGATTATCCTAAGGTATGTGGCAAGGCAACTTAAATGGTCAATATAGACTTTTAGGATTGCTAAATCCATTAGGTGGCACTAGAGTTCAAGTCCTCTTGCAATTTGAAAAACATATTTGCATATCTAAAATCCTTGAGGAGTATTGCTTGGCCTATATGTCTTTATATCCCAAATTTTGCACTTTCCACAAGGTGAAACTTTACCCCTTATTCCTTATTTTCTATAGGATATATATCCCACCTTCCTATAATTCCAGCAATATCCGCAACCCATGGCCCAGGATAGACTAGGGGAATCAATTACCTCCTTTTACTTTAGCTATGGTTCTTTCTCTGCCCTGTTTGTACCATAAAATAAAATGTTCACATCTATTGTCTTGACTCTTCTGGTCAAGCATTTCTTGTATATACTGTACTTTTGTGACTTTCCTAGCTATTTGTCATTTTAACATTCTGTTGTGTGGGTAAGTATATGGAAGTACATAATAAGCCGAAGGTAAAAAAGTGAACTACCAAATCATCTATTACCGAAATCTTTTATTAAAAGTTTTGCCCTGTTGTCCTCTTAACCCCATGTCTAGTATCCAAAAAAGCTACCTCCGTGGGTGATGTATCACAGTAGGGTCCAATAATGCTTTCACAATAGTTAATCCTGGTATCTAAAGGTGTGTTTACACCTTTAGATCCTAGGATTAACTATTATGACAACATTGTGGGACACTACCTGTGATACCTCACCAATGGTCTTGGAGTCTAAAGCTGGTGTCACACACAGCGACAACGACAACGACGTCGCTGCTACGTCACCATTTTCTGTGACGTTGCAGCGACGTCCCGTCACTGTCGCTGTGTGTGACATCCAGCAACGACCTGGCCCCTGCTGTGAGGTCGCCGGTCGTTGCTGAATGTCCAGCTTCATTTTTTGGTCGTCACTCTCCCGCTGTGACACACACATCGCTGTGTGTGACAGCGAGAGAGCGACAAAATGAAGCGAGCAGGGAGCAGGAGCCGGCGTCTGGCAGCTGCGGTAAGCTGTAACCAGCGTAAACATCGGGTAACCAAGGGAAGACCTTTCCCTGGTTACCCTATATTTACCTTCGTTACCAGCCTCCGCCCTTGCTGCCAGTGCCGGCTCCTGCTCTGTGCACATGTGGCTGCAGTACGCATCGGGTAATTAACCCGATGTATACTGTAGCAAGGAGAGCAAGGAGCCAGCGCTAAGCAGTGTGCGCGGCTCCCTGCTCTCTGCACTGTGACATGTAGCTGCAGTACACATCGGGTTAATTAACCCGATGTGTACTGTACCTAGGAGAGCAAGGAGCCAGCGCTAAGCGTGGCTCCCTGCTCTCTGCACATTTAGCACAGCGACGTTATGATCGCTGCTGCGTCGCTGTGTTTGACAGCTAAGCAGCGATCATAACAGCGACTTACAAGGTCGCTGTTACGTCACAGAAAATGGTGACGTAACAGCGACGTCGTTGTCGCTGTCGCTTAGTGTGAACCCAGCTTAAGGGCTGGTTCACACTAAGCGACAGCGACAATGAGGTCGCTGTTACGTCACCATTTTCTGTGACGTAACAGCGACCTTGTAAGTCGCTGTTATGATCGCTGCTTAGCTGTCAAACACAGCAGCCGAAGCAGCGATCATAACCGCGAGAGTAGGGAGCCGCGCACACTGCTTAGCGCTGGCTCCTTGCTCTCCTAGCTACAGTACACATCGGGTTAATTAACCCGATGTGTACTGCAGCTACATGTGCAGAGAGCAGGGAGCCGCGCACACTGCTTAGCGCTGGCTCCTTGCTCTCCTAGCTACAGTACACTTCGGGTTAATTAACCCGATGTGTACTGCAGCTACATGTGCAGAGAGCCGGAGCCGGCAGCACAGGCGGCGTGAGAGCTGCGGAGCCTGGTAACTAAGGTAAATATCGGGTAACCACCTTGGTTACCCGATGTTTACCCTGGTTACAGCTTACCGCAGCTGCCAGATGCCGGCTCCTGCTCCCTGCTCGCTTCATTTCGTCGCTCTCTCGCTGTCACACACAGCGATCTGTGTGTCACAGCAGGAGAGCGCCTTTGAAGAAAACGAACCAGGGCTGTGTGTAACGAGCAGCGATCTCGCAGCAGGGGCCAGATCGCTGCTCAGTGTCACACACAGCGAGATCGCTAATGAGGTCACTGTTGCGTCACCAAAACCGTGCCGTAGCAGCGATTTCGGTAGCGATCTCGCTATGTGTGAAGCACCCCTAAGGCTAGGTTCACATTTCCGTTGTTTTGCATCAGTCACATGCGTTGCTTGACGCTTGTGACTGATGCGTTGTACAACGGATGACAAGAATTGGAATTCATTGTCATGATAAAACGGATTCCGTTGTAAAATGAGAGAGAGAGAACGTTCAGCTGATCGTTCACAATAGCCAGCCACCGGCTTTTGAGAGCGATCAGCTGACTGGCCGGCCATTGTGAACGATCAGCTGATCGCTCTCAAAAACCGGCGGCCGGGAGATCATTTGGCCGCCAAGAGAGAGACATTGAATGATTAAACACAAGATCTGAGCATGTGCAGTGAAAACATAAGGATTCCGCTGCTCAAAAAACATTACATGCTGCATTCCTGCCGCCCAACGGTCAGTCGTTCCATGACTGATCAGTCGGGCGGCGGATGCAAGGGCATCAGTCATAATCTGCCGCTCATAAAAGTCTATGGGAAACAACGGAATCCGCCAAACGGATTGTGTTGTTTATCAGAGCGCCGGATTGTGACTGATCATAAACAACGGAAATGTGAACCTAGCCTAAGGCGGCCATAAACATTAGATGTCTGTTGGCAGAAGCCTCAGTCATTTCTATTCATCTCAGCCGACCTTCCCATACCCTGGAACACTTAGGCTTTGTGCGCACTAGAAATGTGAAGTTTCTCAAGAAAATTTCTTGAGAAACTTCTGGGAGTGAAAGATTTCCGGACCTCCAGAAAAAATCCGCACCAAATCCGCATGCGGATTTGCCGCGGATTAGCCACGAATTTGCCGCGATTTCCCCGCGGGTGATTCCCTGCGGATTTTGCAGGCTGTACTGCCGAAATCCACAGGGTACCTGCGGAAAAGAATTGACATGCTCATTTTCTCAAGAAATTTTCTCGAGAAATTCTTCTGAAGGAAATTTCTTGAGAAAAATCCGCACAGTGCGCACAGCTATTTTTTTTTCTCATAGAATTTTCTGGGAAATGTCTGCACAAAGATTGCAGACATTTCTCAAGAAATTTCCGCGGGTAAATCCGCGGGTAAAACGCACTAGTGCGCACAGAGCCTTATTCGGCAGAGCAATCCTGTGTTCTCTATGAAGAAACTGCCAGATGACAAATTGATCAGTGGCTCTTCTTAGGGAAAAAGACGCAATCGGCAGTCCGAAATCAGACATATGCAATTGACCATTAGACTCCCTGCACCTCCACACATTAGAAAGTTGTCCAAACCCATCGATATCTGCAGATTCAGCCAACTTTAGTTTAATGTGTATGAGGGCCCTTAATGTGCATTTAGGCTGTGTGCGCACTGCTTTTTTTTACGCTGCGTTTTTGTGGGTTTTTTGCCGCAAAAACCGCACAAAAACACACCCACGGCAAAAACGCATTTTTGATCTCTGCATTTTGCTGCATTTTTCAAATGCATTGCATGGGTGGAAAACGCAGTAAAACACAGAAAAGAATTGACATGACCATTTTTTTTTCCAGCTCAAAAACGCAAAAAAAAAAAAAGTTGTGTGCAGACAGCAAAAATGAAAAGTCATAGACTTTGCTGGGGAAGCAAAGTCATGCAGTTTTGAGCCCAAAAACGCACCCGAAAAATGTGCAAAAACGCCGTGAAAAGCGCACTGTGCGCACATAGCCTTACACTGAAAGATTAGGAACACTTATTTCAGAATAATCTTATAGTATAAACAGACTGATGAACAAGCAAAAAGATTGTTCATATGGTGAAATAATCTTTTGTGCTGCACAAAAGATCATCATTCTCGGTGCATTGTCCTGTGTAACCTGTTCTGTTGACAACAATGGCAGCCAGTGTTCACTGAAAGATCTATTACAGATCATTTTGTGTCCATCGTTGAGAGTAGTATACGTGTCTGAAAAGGCTAACTAAGGATGAGCGAACCTGAACTGTAAACTTAAAAAAAAGTCTGGTTCCGAATTCGGACTTTGGGTGCTGTTGCTATGCTAATAAATTTTGTTGAAAGGCTGCAGCACAACCAATTAACAAGCTTTATTGCATGGAGAAGATGTTCCATGATGCCCCTTGATTTCTGAGAACGAGGCTCTATAAGTCACTGCCGGTCAGAGGCAGCGTGAGAAATTCCGCACATGCCGCTGACCACGAGTGACCTATAATGCCTTGTTACGCGAACGAAGCTACTTAGGATTTGATGGGCGTCTTGAGACATTACACTATTGGATTACGTCTGAGCTTCGAGGATTTCTTTTTAATTAGGGAGTGTGGGGGAGTTTTTGATCACAATTGGATTACATCGAAATGCTGAGGATTTATTTAAATTAATAAATTTGTGAATGAGAGAATGTGGGGGAGACTTTAGTCATATAAACTATTTTTTTTTCTAGTGTGTGTGTGTGTGTGTGTGTGTGTGTGTGTGTGCATGTTTTTTTTACTGTACATGTGCCGGGTGTCTAATAAACACCTCTCCATTACTGACCCCTGAGAGAATTGGCACTTCTAATGGATGCTATTTTCAGGCTGGTAAGGGCCAAAGAGACTTGAGCCATCCCAACCTGATAATTCAGGTCCCTAGTTGTCTGCTTTACTTTGGCTGGTTGTTAAAAATAGGAGGGCCCCCACAGCGTTTATTTTAAAGTATTTAAATGTATAACTAAAATAACCGGTGTAAGGTTCCCTCTATTTTTGATAACCAGCCAAGGTAAAACAAACAGCTGAGGGCTGCAGCTTGCAGTTATCTGCTTTTCCTGCACTGTTTATCAAAAATAGGTGGGACTCCATGTCACTTTTTTTGTAATTTATACATTCTATATTTAAATATTTGTTTGCAGGGCAATTATCCTGCTCTTACCCCCTGTTACGGTTGCTGCGAGCACTGGAGACTATGTCCAGATTTCTTGCTACTGCACATGTGCGAGCGCTGGAGACTAAGTCCAGATTTCTTGCTACTGCACATGTGCGAGCGCCGGAGACTAAGTCCAATCTTGGAGCCATTGCACATGTGCGGGTGACATCATCGCTGACACGAGGTCACATGTCTCTGACACCTATGCCGATTGATCGCTGGTCATGTGCTTGTGACGTCTTGCTCGGTGATAGGCCAGCATGACGTCACTCCTGTCGTTCTGGCAGCGGATTGGCTCTGGTGTCCTCCATCTTGGATGAGGCACAGAGTCTATATAAGACCCTGACACACGCCGCATGGTGCTCAGTCCTCTTGGTTCATGCATATGAGTAGACGCTCTGTGCGCGTTCCTCTAGGCATTACTCTGTCTATGCTAGGTGAGCGCTACCGGCAGGGTAGCGTTCTTATACCTTACAGCTTCGGCTGCTGTCCGTATCCTTACCTCTTAGGGGAGCGGACATAGGCAGGTGCCTGAGGCACATGGTCTGGCTGGGCCTTGTGATTCTACTCGTAGGTGGACGTTGCCGCTAGGGTAACGTTCCTTATAACGTTCTGGCAGTTGTTCGTATCCTCGCACACTAGGGGAGCGAACAGAGGTAGGAGCTTTGTGCGGCTTACGCTGCTGTTCGTCTCTTTTGCACCACTAGAAGAGCGGACCTAGGCAGGTGCCATATCTAGTGGTTCGTGTCCTCGCACACTAGTGGAGCGAACGCAGGTAGGAGCTTTGTGCGGCTTACGCTGCTGTTCGTCTCTTTTGCACCACTAGAAGAGTGGACCTAGGTAGGTGCCATTTCGCACACATTGCCTTTGTCTCTGTGATTATTAACAGAGATTATTCCACACACCCTCCAAGTAAGGGAGGAATTGCTTTACTTACTTATTATATCCTTCTGTGAGTTAACAGAGGTATTGCACTCTGCCATAGTCTGCAGCAAAGTCTTTGCACGGTGGACCCTGACTGTCTGATACTCCTTTCGGTTATTATCAGACAGCCCCCCGTAACACCCCCATTTTGCTTTCTTTTGAATCCCCCTAGACCTTACTACATCCATTTTACAGCCATTTCAAAGCATCAAAGTTTGGGTTCCCATTGACTTACATGGGTTCTGGGTCCGGAGTCAAGTTCGGGTCAAATCTGGGTCCCAAACCAGATTTTTAACTAAAGTTTGATGTAAGCCACTGTTAGTTAAAATCCATGCTTTCTCATAACAGGCCTAAATTTAATTTCTTGATTTATTACAAAGTCTGCATCTTTAATAATTTGGCTCAATCATCCCGATTTCCTTGTTTATTTAAACCACTATTTTTACCACTTTGGTATGAACAACCTGTGATGCTCCAAAATCCAGCACCACCACTGATCATCTGATGACAGTGTCAGAAAAGGCTGAATGTAAATTCATTAATACTGTATAAGTATCACGATGACTAATGGATAGCGGCGAACTGGGGTTTCTAAGCTGTCTCTCAATCTGGGGGGCCCCATGCTATCCCTAATCTTAGGGTTACTCCTGATGTTGAAAAGGCCTGAGTCTCCTTTCTGGTCCTGCTCCTGACTGGTCCTGATGTGATTCCCCCTCCACCCAGAGAGGGACAGGACAGGAGTGTGATGAAACCCACAGAAAAAGACAGACAAGGGAAAACCAAACTCTGTCATACAGCACGCACACACAAAAGTAAAGACAGTAAGAGATTCAGGAGGAAAATTAAGAGCAGGAAGTAAGTTACAAAACAACAGGGGTAAATTCCACAAACGCACCACGCAATGAGCACAACTTTCACCAGTATGTCTAAGACACCACACCTAACAGGCCAACATAGAATAAACAATAGTTGGCAAAGGTGGAAATTTTCAACCAGCATAAATAGGAGGGGAGCAGATGTGATAGGCCTGGCCACAACATATTACCAAAAGAGCAAGCAGACCAGCAGAGATTAACTTTTGCTAGCCTGCTTATGAATCAGTACACAGCAGGTCGATGCCTGAGTCTGCCTGTGTTGATCCCAGACACCAGTGAAACAATCGGGCGGAGTGTATCAGAATCTGCAATCTAAACAGCACCCAACGCCGCCATGAAAGTCAGCGAAGTTTGTGCATAACTCCCTGTGACAACAAGTAGGGAACAGAATGCGGGACATTAATGCAGTAAGGGGCCCAGGATGAGGGACATTATTACAGGAAGGAGCCAAGAAGGGTGACATTATAAGAGGAATGGACCTGCATTGGGGACATTATTAAATAAGGGGGCTAGGATAAGAAGATATTATTACATGGGGGGCGAGCATGCATCTCTTTATAGGATCTGGAATTCTACAAGGGCCAACACATCTGACCAACTTGCCGGTGGGGCCCCTGGTCCAAATTTTGCATCGGTGCCTATCAGACTTTAGTTACCCAACTGCTGCCAATAATTGTTACCTAGCTCATATATATATGTGATAAATAGTCTTATAATGTCTCGTAGATGTCTTTTACTACATCCATTATGGACATGAAAGAAGGATGTTTATATTTCTTTAAACCTAAACTGGAAAAAGCTCATTTTATCCATAACTTGTTTTACATGGGCTGTGTGCGCTGTTACGGTCTGGTCTGTTCGGGAGAATATGACTAATGTTTTTTAGAATAGGTAAAGTTTCAGCTCTAGCGCTCAGCTGGGCATATTCAATATACAATGTGATTGAGGAGTAGCCTTGTCAAATCAATCACTGCTGAACTAAAACTAGTCCCAAATGGATGCACTCCAGGGCCGTTCGCACTGATACCCTGCTGCTATCTATCTCTCTTTTTTTGTTACATCGGACAGAGTAAAAGAATAATAGTTGAATATCCTTTTTATTGCAGAACCGAAGAGGGAGTGACATGGAAAAGAGGAGCTTTGACAGCCGAGGTGAAGTCAGTGGAACTGGTCGAGCTCTTCCAATAAAACAGGTACCTACAGTAAAACATGCACAGATCTAACAGATTAAATCAGACAACATCGCGGTGATATCACTGCACAAAAAGTGTAATTCAACACCTAACTTCACATCAGTCAATGACTTGTACAAAGTTACTGTATTTTAAAGGGGTGGTCCGATACCTATAAAGCCCTGTGTAAATATCTGTCATTAAGCCCTAACCACTTTTATATTTCAAGGATTATTCCCATCTACAATAATATGTAGTAGATATTATTATTATTATTATTATTATTATTATTATTATCATTATTATAATAGCAAATACCTCCAATTAGAAATGTAGTATAGTTATTCTGTTATAATCATGTCTTTTACCTCATGTGCATGTGTTGATGCACTGGTCCTGAAGAAGAGGTGTATCCTCGAAACGCGTATGGAATAAAAGAATACGTTTATAACATCAACGTGCTACATCTTCATTTTGGCTGATGCGCGGCATTAACCCCCTCTTCACTCTGATTTGTATGCACATCCTTGTGGGGCTGCAGCAGACGCCTTCATCGTATGCTCTATCAGTGGTTGTGACTATCTCACAACCTTTTCAGGTGAGTGTATTTTTCCTGATCTACCTCACTGATCTGTTGGTATTACACTATCAGCGCTCCTTATTTTTCAGTTTATACCTCATGTGCAGGGCATTGCAGCTTTGGTAGCCATGGTTATGACCACAAGCAACTAACTGTCACTATATGACTGGACGTAACCATAGATACCTAAGCTGCAATGCAATGCACATGAGATAAGGGACATGGCTATATCAGGAAAACTACAGTCATGGCTGAAAGCTTTGGCTCCTTTGAAATTGTTCCGGAAAATAAAGTGTTTCTCTCAGAAAATTGCACATTTTGTAATACACATGTTTATTTCCTTTGTGTGTAGTATTGGAACAACACAAAAAAAAAGCAAATTGGACATACTTTCACACAAAACTCCCAAAATGAGCAGGATATATTGTTGGCACTGTCAACTTAATATTTTTGGAATAAATAACTGCAATCAGTTGCTTCCTATAACCATCAACAAGCTTCTTACACCTCTCAACTGGAATTTTGGACCACTCTTCTTTTGCAAACTGCTCCAAGTCTCTCATATTTGAAGGCGCCTTCTCCCAACAGCAATTATAAGATCTCTCCACAGGTGTTCAAAGATATTTAGACACAGTTGAAGACTGACCTGTCATATTTTAATGCATTATGTGACAATTTACACTAAAAAGTTGTAATAATGGCTAGAGACAAAAATAAGGAGCATTTTTGTTTTACGTCAAATTCATTAACCACGTGCGTAATTTTGATGAATTTGGTGCAAAATCATTCAGCAAATAATACAAGACAAAAAATTTGTACTGTGGTGTCATCTCAGGCGCATCAGTTTTTGTATGCTATGGGCTATGAAGACAGTAATTTAGGGTAATGGAATGTGGGACACTGAAGAATGCTACTTCATGGAGTATTATTGAGAATCTATGGGCATTTAGAGTCATAATGTCCACCCCCAAAATGTTTATCATGAAAAAATATATAAGTTTTCAATAATTCATATCAATATAACAAGCCAACACGAAACGCTCGTCGGGGTTACTGCGATACCTCTCGCTTACCAGGGGAATGATGGGTGAGTGTCTGATGCAATAAGCTTTACTTTCTTACCGAGAAGATTGGTGTTAAGCCTATAATTATGCATATACTACAAATACCTGCAGTATCTGCATTAGCATTCCTCATTCACTGAGGACTCCTCCCCCTATTATGCTTTATTAGCGTTTAGCACAGCTGTTTGTCTCTTGTCCTCATTATGCACTTTTATTGTCTAGTCTGTATACTACTTGTTATATTGATATGGATTAATAAAAAAATATATTTTTTTTCCTGAAATTTTTTTTGGGATGGATATTAGTCATATCTAAGATATGACTAAGATCGTGCGCAATCCGAAAAGTGTTCTCTTATGGATTTTTTTGGATTTTAAATGGTGAAGTAAAAAAGTATTTTTTATTTTTTTGGATTGCTGAATACCTATTTCCTTTCACTAACGATAGTTTCATAACCACACATACACACACACACACACACACACACACACATATTTTATTTATATATATATATATATATTTATATATATATATATATATATATATATATATATGGGCCCTCCCTATATATATACATATATATATATATATATATATATATATATATATATATATATATATATTTACAGCC